>NW_019154099.1:27851877-28040263 GCF_002288905.1 Enhydra lutris kenyoni | reverse complement strand
TTTCTTTCTTTCTTTCTTTCTTTCTTTCTTTCTTTCTTTCTTTCTTTCTTTCTCTCTCTCTCTCTCTTTCTTTCCTTCCTTCCTTTCTTTCTTTCTTTTTAAGATTTACTCATTTATTTTAGAGAGAAAGAGCACGCACATGCAATCAAACAAGTGGGGGAAGGAGCAGAGGTTGAGAGAGAATCTCCAGCAGACTCCCTGCTGAGTGTGGAGCCTGATGTGGGGCTCGATGTGGGGATCGAACCCAGGACTCTGAGATCATGACCTGAGCTGAAATCAAGAGCCAGGTGTTCATCAAACTGAGTCAGCCAGGTTCCCCTCTGTCCTTTCAGTTCTGATTGTATTTGTACACATTTCTGTTCTATTTAGCATTGAAATCATATTTTACAGATCTGTGAGAATATGAAAATTATATATATTCAGTCATTTCATTTAAATTTATTTATAAAATACTTTTAACAAATGCTTGCATGTATAAGTATTTAGAAAAAGACCAAAGTCAAAATTTTCTATTATTGATATTAGTAGCTGTATTAAATAAACTCTCTCTATATGTTTCTTTTGACTCAAGCTAAACTTATATGGAGCACCTGTTTTGCACTGAGCGATGTCTTACGTTGATTATCTGGTGGGTAGTTCCCATAAGGAGTAACTTTGTACCTGTTAGAATACAAGGTGTTTTTCCCCCCTGGCTAAGGGAGAAAGGGGTCTCCCGAGGCATCTGTGGGAGCTCCAGTGGCTTCAGAGAGAGCTGAGGGTAAGGTCGGTAGAGCCAGAGGTAGATGAAGTATGGTCCCAAGTGCTGGAGGCTGCACCCAGGGCACAGGCTGAGAAGTTATTTGTATGTCACTTGGGAATGCTCACATAACATTGTATGGGACAGGACTCCATGTGACCTCGTGTGACAGAGAGTGAAAGGTGCGAGTGTTCCCAACTCTTCCTCACTGCCCTGGCGCTCTAATGGAACAGGGCAGAACAAAAACACAGACCACGAGGGAAGAGACCCACGCTTAGCAAACTGGAAACTTCCCTAGTACCAAGGGCTGTCTGTGAAGAACTATTAATTTTCACCAAAGCAGATGTAATAAGTACTGCAATTCAGCCCTGCCTCTTTCCCTTGTATGCAACTCCCTACCCCCAAGATGACCCCACCTCTTACAGCTGACCAATGTCTTTTCACATCTCATAAGCTCTTCCACGGCTCCCCGTTTCCTTGAACCTGTCATTCAGGGTCTGCCAGCCACACCTGGGGCTCTTCCCTAAAAGTACCCGTGGACCTCCTGCATTCCTGTCTATTCCTTTGTCTGGGACCTATATATCTGTATCCTCTGCCATGAGGCCTGCTGGCTGACCCTTAAGAATAACATTCCAAGGGCCACTGGAAATATTTGGGGCCAAGATCCTTGTTAAATAGAAACAAAGTAATGTTTAGCCCGAAAAAGTTCAATTTCAGTCATCATTTTCTGTATCACTGTAGGTACCAATCCTGGAGAGGTCCAAACTCCGAGTACATACTTAATGATATCTACCCCCCAAAAGTCCTACTTTGGTGACAGGAGAAGACATTTAAAAGTATGTCTTTTTCTCAAATTCTAACTCTATGAGAAATGACATATAAGGATCAAGTGGCACTTTCTTAATTCTAAACTGAATATGAAAATTTTGTTTTGGATTAGGACTAGACGGCTACTTTTAACCTTAAAATTTAATATAGGAATTGAATGATTCCTTCTGGGTAGGTAGCATGAGTCTATGGCTGTGTCTTCTTTTACTGCCTCTGTTAATTGGTACTTTTTAACTTCTCATGTAAAACCACTTGTAAGGCTACATTTAATGCAGAAAACCTGCATGACTCCTTAAATTATGAAAATCTTATTCCTCAAAAGTCAATAATCTCAGGGCCCTATGAATTTATTATAAATATTAAGCTTTGAATAATGTAAGCTGATCCTACCTGATGGGATTTCACTCCTGTCTTCCCCACACAACATATTAGAACTGCCAATGATTCTCTGGAATAAGCCCCAGTGGATGAAAGGGGTTTGGTGGTGGGGCTGTGGGGGGGGGGGTTTCCTTTGGATGTTCAGTGATTTGGTGGAATGTGAGCCCCTCTATGCAGTCAGCTTGTCTACTAAAATGGCCTTATTAATCTCATAGGAAGGCTCTTAATCACTCCTCAGTATAGTTTTTAACTGGGCATTTTGTGAGCCATGGTACTTCAGATTAGAAGTTTGAGTTTTAGGAATGACATTGTATTCATTATTTGGGGATATTGGTTATTTAAGGTTCTTACCACAAATTATATTTCTGGTGAGATCATTTGAGATCTGTAAATACACAAAGAATATTTTTACATAATAATACTAGAATATAATAAAAATAATAATAAATGTTTCATTATAGAAGCTCAAACACATACCTTATTTAAAACAAGAAAGAACATTTTAATAATTTTTTTCCATGAACTGGCATTTTTCAAAACTAAAAGATAATGATTTTTGCAAAATAGTAACATTTATGAACACCAGGTTGGGAGAGAAAGTATGTTTCAAGTTTTTCTTTTCTTTTCTTTTCTTTTTCCTTTTTTTAAGTTAAGTGGTAAACCCTGAAAGGCTACAAAATAATCCTTTCAGTGTTCCCAATATTTACTAGGGTATAGTATCCAGCTATAACTTCAAATGTATCATTTGGGTTCTTAATGAAGGGACATAATTGAATGAAACAATGTAAGTCAAAATAGTTGGTACAAATTTGTCTACAAATTAAAGGCTCCAAGAATTGTCTTCTTGATGCCAGTTGTCTTCTCCACTACCAAGGAGAAAATCCAATGCTATAGACTCTCAAAGGCAAGACTACAGTTCTTTGCACGACTGTCTAGTCTCCAAAAAGATCATACATAGTAAAAGGACAGATGCTAGCAGCTCCGGATTTCCTCAGCAGGAGAGCTGAGGCTGGAATGAGCCTTAAAAGCATCTGATGAACTATATATTCACAGTGAGACCAATCTTGACTTACTGAATTTGGACTGCTCAAGGCAGTAGAGTATCTTATCTTAAAAACACTCTTTACTCACTTGGATGAGACCACTAACTAAGAATCATTGCCCTAGGTTGTGCCTTTCAAACTTCAATGGGCAGGAGAATTATCCAGGGGGTTCTTTTAAATATTCTGATTCATAAAACTGGGGGTAGGGCCCAGGAACCTGAGACTAGTGCTCAGAGGCCACCCTTAGAGGCCAAGGCTGTGCCTCTCACAGGGGAGTGATTTAAAATGACATCCAGTGACACCATTACTCACCAAATTCATCTTTAAATGGCTTCTGTAGCTTAACTGCAATTTAATGATTTCTTCCTAGGCATTCAAGAGTTTCTTGTCAAAAATTCAACTGACATTTTTCATTTATTTTCCACTCTTTTTCTTACATTTTAAAAAAGTTTTAATCAAGGGATTTAAAGATTTAAAGAATTCTATAATTCTATACAAAGAGAGAAATAGAGCACTAGAGGGCTGTCCCCCACACCTTTTCCACATCTCCATTTGCGTTGTGCCAAGGGCAACCATTTTCACTCTTCCTACCCAGTTACTTTGCATCTCTAATAGTGTAATGAAATAATATTCTTCTATTATATTATCTGCTGACTTTTTTCAGTCATAGTCATTACTAGTTGAGATTTTTTCTGCCTCCACCCTCTCTCGCACGAGCAACTTGCCTGTCCTACCACCCCCATTCTCCCAATATAATCATGCCATAATTTAGATTACTAACATATTCCTGCAGTTTTTCCCTAGACCTAAGAACTGATTTTAAGTGCTTCATTCAGTGTTCTTATCAAATTAGTTATTCTCCAAACACTTCATCTATTGTCTAAATTTCCTCTCAATCTATCCCGACACATCTGGGACATCATCACATGTATCTTCATGAAGACATCTCCGCTCTCCCAGAGCTTTATGATGCATTCCAGACGCAGTGGTTGGTCTCTATGCTGCTGCACGGTTGTCCCCTTGGAATCCCTTGCCACAGCTCATGCTTTGTTTCTGTCCAATGTTGGAGCTCCTGTGTCCTATTGGATGTCTTCCTCTTCCCTCACTTTATGCTCTCATTTTGGAAGGACATATCCCCAGCTTCCTGCACGGCAGATGCAAAGAAGATTGATGTTTTGAAAATACACATGTCTGAAAATGCCTTTGGTTTATCCTAAAAGGACTCCTTTACCCCACTTTAGAGCTATCTGATACATCTAATTCCTGAGTCCTTTGATGTTTTTGTGGTACAAACTGAGTTTTGTTTTATGTGTTTGTTTGTTTTTGACTTTTCATGTTGCCATTTAAATTCCATTCTTTTTTTTTTAAGATTTTTTTTTTTTAATTTTATTTGACAGATAGAGATCACAAGTAGGCAGAGAGGCAGGCAGAGAGAGAGAGAGGAGGAAGCAGGCTCCCTGCCGAGCAGAGAGCCCGATGCGGGGCTCGATCCCAGGACCCTGGGATCATGACCTGAGCCAAAGGCAGAGGCTTTAATCCACTGAGCCACCCAGGCGCCCCTTAAATTCCATTCTTAATTGGGTATAATAATTCCCACATTGTATGTCTATTTTCTCTGCAGTTTCTAAATTATTTTGCTGTTATCTATTCTCATATTTTCTCCATCTTTGTAGGGTTATGGTTTTCCCAAAAAAAATCCCTTTATTTTAATAAATTTTCTAAAATAAAAGATTCTGGGAGGGAGTGAACATTGTTATTGTCTTCTCTCTGCCCTCTCTACCTGGGAACACCATCATTTATTCATCCATCTTGCCTCTCAGAACAGCAGTGACCAATGCTACCCAGATTTTCCTTCTTGAAATATCTTTATTTCACTTCCAGGACAACATACTTTTCCAGTTTTTCTTCTCTGGGGCTGGTCCTTTGCCATCACACTGAAAGGCTCATCGTTCTTCTCTGCTTAGACTTTCAATTCTATGTTCCTCCAGGTTAGTTTTCTCTTTTCTTATCCTTTATTCTCTTCTCAATCAGCATTATGCTTTCCCTTGTTTCAGTTACCATTTGCTCACCCATGATCCCCAAATATATATACTTAATTCTCTCCTCTGAACATCTCTGTAGCTCTCAGCATATATATATATATATATATATATATATATATATATATATATCTCATGTGCATCTCAGTTTCTACATTTCCCAAACCTGACTCATGACCCTTCCTTCTTTCTTAGTCTTCTATTGATTTTTATCCTAATAAATAATGCTGTACAGTGTCTGATCATTTAAGTCAAGATGGGGACTAAGCATCATCATTGGCACTTCTTTTTTCCTAAAAGTCCCCCCTGTGGGACAGCTATAATTAATTCTTGTTGTTTGCCACCAAAATCTCTTTCAAATTCTCCATTCCTGCCACCTGTGTCACCACCCTTCTGGTCATCTTACACTTGGGTGAATGTATTAGCTGGCCAAATAATCCTCTCACTTTCATGCTTGTTCTTCTCTAAACTTCTCTTCACAGGGCAGCCAAGGTGATCTTTCAAATTACAAAGCCAATCATGTCATCCTCACATCTCCTACACCACCACCTGAACCCCTCAACCCTATAACCCTTGCAATGTCTTTCTGTTGCTCTTTCAGTAAACACCCAAGTTCTTAGGACATGCTGCTGCCCATTTCCAACCTCATCCAACAACACTGCCCCTCTTGCTTTCTTTACTTGTGTCACCCACAATGGTTTTCTTTTAATTCCTCAAAAAGAGACAGGATCCCTTCTGCCATTGGACCACTATCCATGCTCTTTCTCCTGTAAGAATGTTTTTCTCCCACTCCTCCTCCTTCATCAATTAACACATTCAAATCAACTGTCACTTTCTCTGAGTGTTTTTTCTGACTCCCCCACTCCAAGATATCTCTGAGGTACCTTCTAGCTTTCACAAGAGTATGGAACCATCCTTCAGGTCACTTAACACAACTTTAATTATATATTTATCTGAATTACTCTATTTTTATTTTTTTATTATTTATTTATTTTTCTAAGAGAGGGAGAATATGCATGAGCTCACAATGGGGAGGGGAGAGGCAGAGAGGAAGGAAGAAAGAGAATCTTACATAGGCTCCATGCCCAGTGTGGGGCTTGATCTCACCACCCTAAGATCATTACTTGAGCCAAAATCAAGAGTCATGTGCTTAACCAACTAAGCCACCCAGATATCCCCATTAGATTACCTTCTTGAAGAATACTTAACATCATATTTGAGAGTATCTGCACTTGACCTACTCCACTGTCATTTGGTATTCCTGAGAGCAATAAGTAGAAATGTTTCAATGGCCCTTCTAGTGTCCTACAGAGACAAGGAAGAAATGTTTCTAGGTTTCTTCTTAAGCCATAATCCTATAAATACTATCACTTGGTAAAAGAAAATAATAATTAAAGCTATGTCTCAAGAGCTAGCAGAAGCTTATTGGTTATACTAGTTTCTGCCATAATAAATTACCACAAACTGGGGTGGCTTATAGCAACAGAAGTTTATTCTCTCATAGCTCTGGAGGCCAGAAGTCTGAAATGAAGGTGTCGGCACTACCACAGTTCCTCTAGAGGCTCTGGGGGACAATCTTTCAGTCCCTCTTATAGCATTCCTTTTGTCTGCCCTCTTCCAATCGCTGTCTAAGCCTTTCATGAACTTCTCCTCTTGTGTTTGCCTCCATTTTTCTGTTTCTTACAAGAAAACTTGTTCAATTTAGGTCCTATCCAAAGAATCTAAGATGATCCCATCTTAATATCTTTAACTAAATTATAACACAATGACACTTTTGCTAATCAGGTCACTTTCACAGTTTTCCAGTGGACATGTCTTCTGGGGGCCACCACTCATCCCACTACACCTGATGGTAGCTTGAGTGAAGGGACTCGAAAACTGTAATTCTTAATGAGGGTGCATTGAGAGAAGGTGAAGATTAGAGACAAGCCAGTAGTCCATCAGAATCTGGTGAGAGGTATAGAGGCAAAGTGTGTGTGTGTGGTGTGTGGTGTTTGGATGAAGCACCTCGGGCACTTCTATTCCCTAAAGTTAAGAGCCTCTGTGTTACAGGGCAAATCTTATTCTCCTCTGGATTTGGTACACACTATATTTGCTTATGGGGATTTTGGAAGCGGAGCACACTTTCACAATTTTTTAAGGTAGTTCTTGAACATAGCTGAGGATATCTAAAGTGAAAAAAGCGTTTCCACTTTGCCACACATAAATGTGGCCTCCTTGACTCATAAGGATGACAAACTAAGAGAAGGTTATTACCAAAAAAGACAAAGGCAGTCACACTAAAGAATAAGAAGCTACTAGGTGGAAACCAGGGGAAATGGGTATAAGCTGCTTCATGGAAGATTTAGTTTAGCTATAGGGAAGAATTTAGTTCTCATTAAATATTTGTTGAACTTAAATTGAATTGTTAGTGAAAAATGTCCAATCTATGAATGGTATCCTTTAAATCAAGGCAGGTTTTCATCTGGCCAGTGTAGCAAAGTTGCAATCCTGCCCAAAAAATGATAAGAGACTAGAGCCATGCTTGACCCATTGGCCAACAGCATCAACATCCCCTAGGAATGTCATAGAAATTCAGAATCTTGGGCCTCATCAGAAGACCTACTGATTCAGAATCTGACTTGGAGCAAGGTCCCCAGGTTATTCATATACATATTAATTTTTGAGAAAGTCTTGGACTAAATTAATCTTCTATACCTCTGCTTTTGTGAAAAAATGAAACGGGTTTTCAAATGAGCCACTCTCCAGCTCATGTGGATGCCTGACTGGATTAAAACCTGCTCCTTGATTAGGATCATTAACACTAATTAATTCCCCAGTTTGGACGAAGATGGTCCTTCTGGGGTTTTGCATTGCCAACAGCTGTTAGAAGGAATGCGTACCAAGCAATGAGGAGATTCCTTCAACAGGGAGCACTGAGGTTTTCTACTTCGTGGGGACTTTCATCACGTAGGAAACAAGAACCCATTCTTAAATAATGTCAATACTGGCCTCTTAGTGAAACACCTTCTGGATTAGAGTTCTAAGTAATTTGTCTCCCATCCCTGTATCTGTTCACTGTTCTGAGTACAGGCTGCCAGCCACTAGGACCCAGGCAACTGTGTTGCCCCTTCCTTTTAAAAATGGTTGTAGAATATAACAAAAGCCTGCTCTCTCTCAGAACAATGGCTGTGGAAGAAAGTTATAAGATTCAGTTTAGAAAAACTGCACAGACCAACCTGGCTGAACTTGTTTTGTTTAGGAGCTAATCAAATCTGTATCATCGTACAAACTTTTCTGCTTGCTTGGCCTTGTTTTAAAAACAATACCTTCTAGCTGTTGGGACTAAATCCAATATTACACAACACAAAGGTGAACCTTTCAGAAAATATTGCTCAGTATAAACATGAACAGTGGAATTAGGCTTCCAACACTAAGCATTTTCATCCTGAAGAATTGCTCAATAATTTTTCTGTAGTAGTCATAATTTTAATTAAAACATTTTAATCAGCATGTGCTTAGAGACAGAAGTAGAAAGCCATTCTAAACAAATCCATAGGAGAGAAGAGGTGACAAGGGTCTATTGAAGATGGGGTTCCAGGATATTGTTTTGTGGTTTGTTGAGATGAGAAACACTGCAAGTGAAAACAAGAAAGCAATCTTTCCTGCCTTTTGACTTTGAAAATTTTCTAGACCAAGGCTTTATTCTGTAAGATAATAAGAGAAACAGATTTTGTTGCTGCAATTCATTGTTCCTTGTTTCTGAAAGAAAACTTTTTTCCGTAGAATGAGCAATCGTTACTGAGGAACTAATATTTTCGTGTAATACCATTTCTACGAATACTAGTAATAAATTATGCTTATAAAACATATTTTAGTCTTCTGATTATCTGACTTTAAAACTATAAGAAAAAAAAGTATTTATAAACAATTTTTGAGTTACCATGTGTTTTGACTTTTAAAAAACTTCTGTATTTTAAAATGGGGCCTAGAAACTGGTTTTGCAGCAAAGCTAAGAGGCTAAGAACTCATTTTATTATTAGATTAAACTGGTTTGAGTTCTCACTAAGTCATTTGTTAGCTGTGTGACTGGGGGCAAATTATCAAACCACTCTGTGCTTCACAGACCTCATTTAAGAAAGAGGAAAGAAGGAATATTATTACTTACACAATACAATGGGGCTGTTTTACAGATTAAATGAGAAAATGTATATAAAGTGCTTGGTATAATAGTACTTAGTAAGAGATCAATATTATCTAATTACTACTATTTCAATCACTCACAATACTTAATAGACAAACAAAAGACAAGCTTCTCTAAGTACAAAGAAAGTTAATTAACAAGTATATTTTAATGAATGGTATATTTTAGTTTCCGATGTCAAAGTTATGTAATAAAGTAATTTCTTTAAGACTTATGCTAAAAAAGCTATTTGCCATAAAGAAAAAAAAAACTACCTTGAGAACAGCTAGCTTAAAGCTGAATAAAAGACTTAAAGTTAAATAGAATTTAATTATTTAATTATATTCATTGTAGTTATATTTAATGTAGTTCAAGAATTTCATTTATAAAAGTGAAATGCTCAGTAAATAAAACTAAAAAATATCGATTATTAATATATTTTCAACATTTTCTACGTGCCAGACACAGATTACATAGGTTACCTCAGTTAATTGTCACAACCAGCTTATGAGCTAGGTATTCATTTTATGGTTAAGTAAACTAAGTGACAGGAAAGTTATATAACTTGCCTAAGGTCTCAGAGCTAATAGAGAATGGGGCTTTTTTCAAGCCTAGAAATCTGGCTTTAGAGTTGGTTCTTAACCACTGTGCTGTGGCACTTACCTAATACCCATAAATTAATAATTGGAAATTATTATCAAGCAATAAATCAATATTACAAAGACTAACCCCCAAATACGTATATCCTGATATTCAGTTAATGAAAGTTGATGTATATACTATACTTAAATAAAATAAGCTTCTTCATAATTAAGGTAGATAAAGTCTGATGCCTCTTTCCTCTTTATTGGGAGTTTCTGCTTTTAGCTTTTATTATAATTTCCTTTCTCCAGCTATCCCACTTTCTACATCATCCTACTGTTCTGGCAGGGTTTCTTAGTTTCAAACTTCACTGCTAGTTTGTTGATAGTCTGTTATCCAGGAACTCCTACATGGGCTGACACCTATCTGCTTCCCAATGCCCTATCCTGAACCCCCAGCCTTCTCAGGCTGCGCTCCTAGGATGCCATTAGGAGTTGAATTGTGCCCCTCAAAAGATGTGTCGAAGTCTTACCCCAGCACCTCAAAATGTGACCTCATTTGGAAATAGGGTCCTTGCAGACATAATTACTTAAGGTGAGGTCTAGGAATTCAGCACCAATTTTGGGGAGATGGGCAGAGGGTTTTCCCTATACCCCCAACAACTCCAGATACCAGCTGGGTGTCCTATGATTCAACTTAAATCTGACAGTCTACACAGAGATGGTGCGAGATCCCACAGGTTAAGGGCTCAGTCCAACAAGACTGTCCCCTTAACCCCCACTCAAATGCTAGTCTCAAGCCCAGGTTATCACCTGTGCTTCTGACTGACCCACTATAAACTATAGGTTCCCAAAACCCTCTCCTTAGGTTCAATTAATTTGCTATAGCAGTTCACAAAACTCGGGAACATTTGACTTACTAGATAACCAGTTTATTATAAAAGGATATAATTCAAAGATAGCCAGGTGGAAGAGATGCATAGGGCAAGGTAAGGGGAAAGGGAACAGGGAGTGGAATTCTCCCAACCTCTCCAAGAATGCCATTCTCCCCAAATCTCCATGTGTTCACCAACCAGGAAGCTCTCTAAACCCCATCTAAAAACCCCACAAAAGGGTTTTGTGGAGATTTCATGACATAGTCATGATTGATTAAATCATTAGCCATTGACAATAGATTCAAACTCCAGCACCCCTCCCTTCCTGAGAAGTTGGGGGTTGCGGGTATGCTGAAAATTCCAACAATCTAATCACAAGGTTGGGTCCTTTGACAAGGAGCTTCCATCCTTGGGGGCATCCAAGATTCACCTCATTAAAATAATAAGAGACAGCTTTCTGTCATCGCAGGAAACCAAGAGTTTTAGGAGCTCTGCCAGAAACTTGTCAAAGACCAAATATATATATAAATCATAATATCACAGGTCACACTAGAGTAGAATGGGCCTTTAATCCAATAGGACTGGTGTTCTTATAAAAAGAGGAAAATTTGGATTCACAAAGAGAGATACACAGGGGGATGCCATGCGGCGCCAGAGGTGGAGGTTGGAGAGACTGCATCTGCCAGCCAGCGAACACCAAGGATTCACAGTCACCACCAAAAGACAGAAGAGACAGAGAAGGATCCTACTCAGAGTCTCAGAAGGACAATGCCCTGCTGACGCTTTGATTTTGGACTCTTGGTTTCCAGAAATGTGAGAGAATACATTTCCACGATTTTGTGCCAGCTACTTCGTGGTACTTTCTTACTGCAGCCTGGGGAAACTAATACAGATGCTCCCAAGACTTTTTTTTTTTTTTGCTCTCATTTTTTTTCCCTCCCACCAAAAACCCTGATATCTCATCCCTTTGGACCTAGGACCTTCAAATTTCAAAAAATTGAAAATTAGCCAAATGAGAGCATGAGAAGGATAGAAGCTAATCTAAGTATGATACTCTATCTTGTCTGATAATGCAGTTCATTCTCAACAATTCCTTCTCATGAGAACATTTTCTCATGTGCCCTCTAATTTAAAGAAGCAATTCTGATGTCAGGACGACTCTCAGGCTGATGGAGAGAGCACAGTACTAGAGGTAGCAGAAGGGAAATGTCTTAGAGCTAGAACCTGACTACTGTTCTTCTACATTGTTCTTTTAAATTCCCATATCCATTTCTAAATACCCTTCCCTGGCCCTAATTATGATTAAATGCCAGGATCAGGGATGAGTGTCCAATGCCTTACATCACAAGGCCTGGATTACATTTTTTTGCACCTCTTCCCCTAACACCATCTTCAATATATACAAAGACAGCCCTGCCTCTTTCTTCCTTCACCTCCTTAACTTCAGCTGCTCTGACTCCTATTCTGTGGGAGTGGTCACCACGCAAGGCCAAAGTCTTGACATCATCATAGTTCAGAATCATTTCCAAAATCTGATGTTTTAAAATACTACCCCCCCTTTGAATTCTCCAAATCCCTCATTAAAACAAAAAATATGCTGGTGTTATACTGATTTCCAGCCCTCTACCCACTCCCTAGAATCTGAGATCATCACTCATCTCCCCCTACACTATTACCTTCCCTCCCTTTAGGACTCATGGCCAAGACTTCACAAGAAGGTTAACCTTCTTCCATGATACCTTTGCTCTCTTAGCTTTTAGGCTAGCATCTGCCCTATTTGTGACACTGTTTTCTGACCATGCTTTCAGGCATTTGAGTGTTTCTGGAGAAAGGTGATCTATCATCTCCTATAATAAACATATGTTTGCCCAACATTCCTTTACATCATGAATTGATTCCTACTCATGCTCCGTTAGGATCCTGAGAAATTTCTAGAATTTTGCTTGAAGCCACAATTTCCCTAATTTAAAGGTTTCTAAAAACTATTCACATCTGACAAATGTGAATGTCAGAATGTCACATGCTGATTCACTCCTAGAGTGAAATGGACTCTGTGAGAAAGGATGGACCCTTCTATTTCAATGCCCAGTTGTTTTGGTAACCCCATAGGTGATGAAATAAAGACAATTATAATGAATATGTCCAAGGAATCGATTTTAAATACCTTCTCTTCCACTCAGAAATTGTTCTTAAAAGTCTCAAAGGACAAGAAGGAAAAGACCAAAGAAGATAAAATACTACCACCTATACTTGTTTGGATTCTCTTGCTCCAGTTGTGTCTGGGATCCCTTGGCCGTCCATCTTCCTAGCACTCATCGCACCAATGGACACAAGTGAACAACTTAAAAGCTGTATTGCATGAGCATTCACATGTGGCTTGGCACACCCCTTACCCAAACCTGCCTGTTTGGTAATTAAAAAAGCTGTGCTTATTTATCTATCTATTTATTTATTTTTACTACAATACTGATTTACAGAACTGGCAGCCAGAGATAGCACCTGGAATCTTACCTCATTCTCCCTGGGATCCCAGCTTCCACAGCTGTCCCAAATTTTTCTTAGAGGGAAAAACATTGAGTAGTTCTCCCCGTGCTTTTTAAAAACCACTGCATACCATGCCACAAAAAACAGGCTGGGTGTACTGAGAGTTGGGATGTTGATTAGAAAAGAGAAATCTGATTTTCTTTCTAGTTTCTTTTTCCCTGCATAATGTATTTCAAATGCTTTGGAAAGAGGCAGTAAAAATCATTAGCAAATGTCCATAGCAACAGAACAGAGCTGGTGGGTGGGTGGGTGGGTGGGTGAAGAACAGAAAATTTGAGAAAGAAGTAATTATTAATTCCAGAATAAAATGTATAGTCACTAAAATTAAAAATTCAAAGATTTGGGTAGCATATAGATTATGAGATAATTTATAAACTGGATGGTAATATATCTAATCAGACACAGAAATAATTTCTTCCAAGAGAAGTGAAGTGGTAGATGTTTCTGTCTCTTTACAGTGCTTAGCCTGGTATGGAATGACTTCCTAAAGTTCCAATCGAAGCATTTCATGAAGATATTTCATCATTATGAGGCCATGCATGGAAAATTCTAAGTTTGCTAAAGCCGTTTTCTAATGCCAAATGTGTATCTTAAGTGTATATACATCTTTCACTTTAATTTTTTTATATTTGGGATTTTTTTTTCAGGTATGAATTGCAAATTGGTTTGAATATTTATGATGTGTGTGAATAATAATGGCAGTCACTTATTAGGCATTGACTTATACCAGGCCATCTGTGAAGAACATTACATGCATTGATCATCTAATCCTCCAACAAGTCTATGAGGAAGTTAATTTCCTCTTTATCAGCTAAGGAAACCAAGTTTTAGGCTGAATTTCTAAGTCTATCTACCTAGCAAGTGTTGGGATTTGAATCAACATGACCTGTCTCTGGAGCCCATACTCTGAACAATGACATTATCTTGCCTGCACGCATGTAGACGGGGAGCCAAAGCAATGAGTTCGGATTCAGTAATGAGCTGTCCGTTTTCTCTACATGTGACCAACCAATTGATTTAATCTTTTTCTCCAACTGAATCAATGGTATTTTTCACTCAACAGTTTGCTTCTTGTAAACCTACTGGATCTTCCACGAACAGCGGTTTCTCCATCTTTTTTAAAAATTTCCTTCTATTTTTTTTTTTCAAATGCTCTTTTAGAATATTCATGAATTTAACTTTTTAAGTCACTTCAGAATGCCTTGACACAATATGAGTTCTCAAAAACAACATGAAATTCGAATGGTTAAACCAACATCAGATTTGGGCTAGAACTTGGAGATGTGGAAAGGAATGCATTTTTCAGTCTCCTAGTTGTGCAAACAAACAATTGTTTTTCTCATCCACTTTTATTAGTCTGTTGGTTTGACAATATACTGCTGAGAGAGCAGAATCTGAGAGAAATTTTTAGCTTTGAATCATCAATGAAGATCTTTGACTGCTATTGGGTTTCCCTTATGCGGGGAGGTCTATCTTTGTGTTAATTTTAAACCTTTACCATCCTGCTGACTCTTCAAAAGGTTCTACAATTTACATGTCTTTTGTGTTTATGTGAATGCTTCTAGAGTACAGTCATCAGCATCCTGAACTCCCTAAATGCCTGTTGCAAGAAATTTTGTGACTCTCCTAACCTCTTAGGTGAAAAAGTTTTCTGAAAGATGGAAAATTCAGCCAAAGCCTAGCTTCCAGGTTTCCTCTCCCACCTCAAACTTGTCTTTCTTTGGAAAGGGTTTTGAGTATCATTCATCTCATACTGTCAAATAAGGCTTAGATACATGCTACAGAAACTGTTTGTATGTGCCCGAGAAGATGGTACTAAACAGTTTTGATATGTACTGACTAAGGAAATTAGTCCGATGCTTGACAAAGATAATGTGGCAAATACATTCTTACTAAGTCTTTACAATCTCTGGAATTTGGACTATGTTTTAATAGAGGTATTACACAGTTGTATTTGGTGACTTGCTTTTGAAATAGTGTGATTAAAATTTATCTTTAGTCTCTATAGTTTAATCATGATACATCAAGACTAATGCTTTAATTTTTCCACAAACTTAAAGTAATAATCTCCTGGATGCTTGCTATTTTTGGCTGATATAACATTTCCCAATTATCAGTAAAATATTTTCCCCATGTAATTTCATCATCTTTATCACATATACTCCTATGCTTAGAAAAAGTAATTAGTGGTTAATGAAAACAATTGGCTCATTAAGAAAAGAGAAATTCCCTCCAAGGGAGTTTTAGGAAACATGGAAAGATTTTTAAGTCTATCAAATTCATGCACTTGCCTTAGTTTAGACTTCCTGTACAATACCATTTTGATAATAAGTCCTTATTGCTACAGAGAGGGAAGAGAGTGGGGTTGGGTGGAAAAAAAAGAATGAAAAGGGATAGCTTTCATACAAAATGTGAAGAAATTTCATAGCAGGAGTGGTTGTGCCCCTGTATAACACTGGTTGGAAAATTATATAAGGGGAAGCATACCTTTCTCTAAGAATCATGACAATATAGTATATATATATTATGATGTCACAATTAGAATATCATAGTGTCATTATTATGAAAGTAACAAAAACTGGCTACCTTGTATTAAAATAATTACATTTTTTCATCTGGCATTTGTATTGGCTTGCTATGACTGCCATAACATGGTACCAAACCTGAACGTTTAAACAACAGAAATTTATTTTTTCACACTCTGTACACTAGAAGTCCAAGATAAAAGTGTCTGCAAAATTGGTTTCCTCCAAGGCCTCTCCCCTTGGCCTGTAGAAGGCCACCTTTGCCTGTGCTTCACATGATTATCCTTCTGTGTCCTAATCTCCTCTTCCTATAAGGACACCAGTCATATTGGGTTAAGGCCAACCTTAATTGGTCTCATTTAACCTTAATTACCTCTTTGAAGACATTATCCAAATACAGTCACATTCTGAGGCACTGGGGTTTAGGATTCAACATATGAATTTGGGAGACAAAATTCAGCTTATTACAGTACTTACATATTTATATTAATTTTGTATATAGATTGTTATTTGTCAATCTGTATCATTCATATTTCCTGTATATCTCATGTTTCAGTAAATATGATTTGTTGAACTCATAGAAAATCCATTTTATACAAAACAGGTCTTTGATCATAAAGAGAAATATTTATTAGATGATAACATCAGTCATATATTAGACATTTGAAATATTCTCCCAGATATATTTTAAATATTTAATTAACTTTTATGCGCTTAAACCAAATGTTCTATTCAAACCCTCAAAAAATAATGCTAGCCAATCATACGTATTTCAGTATGTTGGTATTAGGTAGCTTTTATGTCCTATGATAAAATACTTAAAGGCCCACTAAATTTCTAAAATGAAATTATAGAAAACTTTCTCCTGAACATGTTGAAAAATTAAGTAGAATATATGATGGACTTTCATGTGTGTGCATATTTGTGTGTATGTGTTTGTGTCTTTGTGTGACTATAAAATGGTACTTGGATTTTTACGTTCTAGTAAAAAAATTATTAACATATTTTAATCTTATTTTTAAATCATTTTTAATATGCATAAAATATCGATGTTGAATAAGTTATTTTCATATATTAACAATGAAACTTTGACATGTAATAGTAAACAGTTTAATAGCATAATTTAGAAAGAAGTAAATTTCCATTACTATTTCTTTAAAAATCTGTTGTCTTTTTTCCTCAACATTATAGTCAAATATTTTATTTCATGTTGTATTCAAACAACATAAACTTCAAAAAAACACTTGAAAAGTTTTGTAATGAACTTGCGCAGGTTACAGATTCTAGGGAGATAACCTATTGCTTCCAGCAAATCCTGCAAAATTTCTGCACAAATCTTGCTATCCAAAATACCTCTTCTTTTTTGATTAATTTTTATCTCTTCTATAAAAAAGTGTTTATAAAACATTAATGGGCAATTTCACTTCAGTTTCCAGAGAGAGATTTCTGCTGTATCAGATCTTATATTTGCCACAGTACAGAATTCCCTTTCCCAGTACTTATATTTATTTCCCAGTAGACCTCACCATCTGCTATTGATGCCTGTCTGAAGTAGAAAATTCCCCCTCAGTCAATTCTTGTTCAATTATTACTCTCCAATACTACCACTTTCCCAGGTTACAAATTGCTCCTGTATATCTGTACCCCAAAGTCAAATCTGCAGATAACTATCTTCAAAGGTTATTTAATGACCAAGTGCCTTTTAATCTACTGAATCTAAAGGGAAAAAGGAAGAGTATTAGAAGTTCCAAACCTTAAAAAATAAAACTACTTAAGAATTTACACACCACATGCAGATATTTCTTAAACAGTCAAAAACGTATTTTCCATAAAATCCTTTAGGAGTTTGTGTATTGTTTCTATGCAAATATATGTAATTTGATCTTTTGGAAAATCATGGTGCTATGTTGGATTCTTTATCTCTCATTTCTATTTACCCTCAAGATATATCATACACTTAAAAATCCCCAATGTGGAACATGTTTTATTTTTTTTTTTCTCATTTTACCGACGTAGGATTTGTCAGGTGACCATTTTTATAGATGCAGAAAGGGAAACTTTATCCATTCAGAGATCACAAGAAGGGCTATAAAAAGCTTAACTGATGACCTGTGGATATCTGCACAAACAGCAGAAAGATATCCACGAAATAAATTAAAAAAACTATTTTTTTCAGGCTATGCATAGAAAAAAAAGTATGTATCCAGAGATGTGTGTTTCCAAGCATAGTGTGAAAATTTAAAAAAAAAAAAAAGTACATTGTTACTTTTAGATGACATGAAAAGTTGAACACAGGTATCAAGCTCCAACAATTGAAATAACCAATAAATATTATATGAAGGATTAATTTGTTTCATTACTGGAAATAAAGGAATAGGACGACTATGGCCTGGATGTCTGTGTGCCCCAAAAGTCCTATCTTGAAATTCTACCTTCTCAAGGTGATGATAATACGAGATGGGGCCTTTGGAGGGTAATTAGGCTCTCCCCTCATAATTGGGATTAAAGCTCTATGAAAGAGACACAGTGACCTAGCTTGTCCCTTCTACCACGTGAAGATAAAGTGAGAAACAGGCAGTCTGCAACCCAGAATCCAACCATGCTGATGCCCTGATCTTGGGCTTCTGATCTCCAGAACTGTGAGAAATAAATTTCTGTGGTTTGTTGAGAGCCCAAACAAATTAGGACAAACACTAACTGCACATGGGTCAGTTATCAGTTGTCACAATAATACTTAATGACAATTTATAACCTCAATAATATATTTTAAAAATAATCCATGCTGCTATTCATGTGTTTGAGGTTAACTGAGAGTTTATTAGCTCCCTTGATCTCAGCTGAGTTTGCTCACCTCTTTGGGGATCCATTGCCTATTGACTTATATAATATGACCTCAACTCAGGGCTTGGGGTAGCTGAACTCTACTCCATATTTTTATCATCCCTTAGGCTAGCCAGAACATTATCTTATGATGACAGCAGAATCCAAGAGAAGCAGAAACATGCAAGGGCTTTGGGGCCTAGGTTCAGAGCTAGCGTACGTTTACTTATGCCACATTCTATTGCCCAGAGCAGCTGGTGTGGCTTTGCCCAGAGTCTTAGTGTAAAGGCACTAGAAAGTTACACTGCAAAACGTGTTAGCACAGAGGAACTTGTGCTATTTTTCAATCTACCAAAAGGTGAAAGGAATTTCGAGGAGTTTCTGAAAACACTCTAGGTTAAATGATCTCTTAGAATTTCATCTACAATGGAACTGGAAACTTAAAACCATGTAAATATAGAATTTCTAAGACCATGCAAACCATGGTTATAAAGCAGAATATGTTGCAGAAATAATCATTTGCCTCCTAATAGCTTTTCTTTCCTTTTTTTTTTTCGTAGAAACAAAACCATAGGCAAATTTTTTCAGTGAGAGGATTACCTTACCTAAAAGAAATTCACACCAAGAAACATAGTCAGATTTTTGAAAACTAAAAACAAAGAACATCTTGAAAGAACCAAGAGAGAAGACACTATCTATAAGGGTAAAAATAATTAGAAAAACTACAGATTTCCCATGAGAACCCAGGGGGACCAGAAGAAAGTGGCACATTTTTTAATTATCAAAAGAAAAGAACTGAGGCTCGGAATCCTATATTAAAAAAAAAAAAAAAACCTTCAGGAATGAAATCAAGACATTCTTAAATGAAGAAAAAAAAAAGAATTTGTCATGAGCAAACATACCCTTAAAAAATGGCATAAATAGGGATGCCTGGGTGGCTCAGTTGGTTGAGCGGCTGCCTTCGGCTCAGGTCATGATCTCAGCGTCCTGGGATTGAGTCCCACATCGGGCTCCTTGCTTGGTGGGGAGCCTGCCTCTCTCTCTGCCTCTGCCTGCCATTCTGCCTGTGTGCTCTCGCTCTCTCTCTTTCTCTCTCTCTCTGACAAAATAAAATTTAAAAAAATCTTTAAAAAAATGGCATAGATAATTCCTGTTAACAAAGAAAACCATTAAAAAAGCACTCTTGGAACATTAAGAAGGAAAAAAGAACACAATGAGCAAAAATATGGTTAAATAAAATTGGCTTCCTTCTCTTACATTCTCAAAATTGTGTTTAAAGATCAAAACAAAAATTAAAACAAGGCAAAGTTGTCCACTCTTACAAATCATTCAGTATATTGCCGGATATCCTAGACAGTGCAATAAGACAAGAAAATGAAAGAAAAAAAGTATACATATCAGAAAAGAAGAAATAAAACTGTACCTATTTACACATGGCATGACTGGCTATGTGGAAATTCCCAACAAATGTTGAAAAAACTAGAACTAATAAATGAATTTAGCACTTGTTATATAAACCTACAAAAATCATTTGCATTTATTCCAAAAATACAACAAATAACATGGACATTAAAATTAAAAATGTAATCCATTTACAACCTTTCAAAGAAAAAAAAGAAATCCAACAAAACATGTATAGATTTCGTACACTGAGAATAACACAAGGCTTATAAGATAAATTAAAGAAGTTCTGCATAAATGGAACAACACACCATTTTCATACAATGGAAGAGTCAACATAATAAAGATGCTAATTCTTCCCAAATTAACATATAAGTTTAATTGTATTAATACAGTTAAATTGTGTTAACACAATTTAACACAAAACACAATTCCTATAAAAATCCAGTAAGATTTTCTTGTAGATACAGACAAGATTAACCTAAAAAATATATGGAAAAACAAGGGAACTGGAGTAAATAAAACTATTTTGAAAAAGAAAAGTAAACTGAAAGTAATAACTCTACCTGATTTCAAAACAAAGTTTATATATATAGTAATCAAGACTGTGTGGTCAAGAAATAGATACATATATCAATGGGGCAGAGCAAAAAATCCAGAAATAGATCCATTCGAGACCACCAAACCAATTTTTGACAAAGGTAACAGAATCAATAGTTTTCAATGAATGGTGCTAAAGCAACTGGACATCCTTAGGTAAAAATCAAAAACAAACAAAAAATAAATTACAAAAACAAGCAAAAAACTTTGAGCTTAATCAAGCACCTTATACAAAAACCAGCCCAAAATAGATTTTAGACTTAAATGTAAGATATAATACTATAAAACTTTTGGGAAAAACAATAGGAGAAAATTTTGGGGATCTAGGACTAGACAAAGGATTCTTACACTTGACACCAAAATCAGAATCCATTAAAGGAAAAATGGACAAATTTGACTTCATCAATAACAAAAACATTTATTTTGTGAAAAACTGTTAAGAAGGGGCAACTGGGTGGCTCAGTGGGTTAAGCATCTGTCTTTAGTTCAGGTCTTAATCCTGGGGTCCTGGAATCGAGCCCCAAATTGGGCTCCCTGCTCAGCCAGGAGTCTGCTTCTTCCATTCCCTCTGACCCTCCCCTTGCTCATGCTCTTGTTCTCTTTCTCTCTCCCTCAAATGAATAATTTAAAAAATCTTAAAAAAAAAAACTGTTAAGAAGATAAAAAGACAAGTTACAGAGTGGGAAAAAATATCTGCAAATCATAGATGGGACAAAAGACTAGTATCTAGAATACATACAGATATCTCAAGCTCAGCATACAAAAAACTAAAAACAATCCAATTAGAATCTGGACAAAAGACATAATAGGCATTTCTCTGAAGGTATGTAGATGGCAGGTAAGCACACGAAAATATGTTTAACATTGTCAACCATTAAATAAATGAAAAATTGGAGCGCCTGGGTGGCTCAGTGAGTTAAGCCTCTGCCTTCGGCTCAGGTCATGATCTCAGCATCCTGGGATCGAGCCCCGCATTGGGCTCTCTGCTCAGTGGGGAGCCTGCTTCCCTCTCTCTCTGCCTGCCTCCCTGCCTACTTGTGATCTCTCTGTCAAATAAATAAATAAAATCTTAAATAAATAAATGAAAAATTAAAACTAAAATGAGATATCACCACACATCTATCAGAACGGCTAAAATATAAAATAGTAATTACACCAAATACTGGTGAGGATACAAAGAAACTAGATTACTTACACATTGCTGGTAGAAATGTAAAATGGTACATCCTCCCTGGGAAAGAGTTTTCTGGGTTTTTTTTCTTATTATTTGTTGTTAAAAACTAAACTGTACAATTACCATACAACTCAGCAATTACACTCCTGGGCATTTATCCCAGAGAAATGAAGAATTATGCTCCCTACAACCCTATATAAAAATGTTTATAGGAACTTTATTCATAATAACCAAGAACTGGAAATAGCTCATATGCTCTTCAGTGAGTAAATGGTCAAGCAAATGGTGGTATGTTCATAAGGTAGAATAGTGCTCAGTTATACAAAGTAACAAATTACTGATACATGCAACAACCTGGATAAATCTCCAGTGACATGGGGAAAAAAATATCAATTCAGAAAGGTTACATAATATATGGTTCCATTTTGAAAACATCAGTGAAAAAAAAAATTTTTTTTAAAAAGAACAGATTAGTGGTTACCAGGGTTTAAAGAGGGGGTAATAGAAGACAGGAAGTGGGTTTGGCCATAAAGAGCAACATAAAAGTTCCTTGTGTCAACAGAAATGTTCTGTATCTTGACTGTACCAATGTCAACATCCTGATGTGATGTGGTATAACTTTGCAAGGTGTTACTATTGGTGGAAACTGGATAAAAGATACACAGGAGATCTTTCTTAAAACTACCTGTGAATTTACAATTATCTCAATATAAAAGTTAAAAAAATAGAAAATGCCTCTCATATTGAAAACTTAATATCCAGTGTTAGAAGTCTTCTAATGGGGTGCCTGGGTGGTTCAGTCAGCTAAGTGTCTGCCTTCGGCTTAGGTCATGATCCCAGGATTCTGGGATCAGGCCCACATTGGGCTCCCTGCTCAGTGGGGCTTCTGCTTTCCCTCTCCCTCTTCCTCTGCTTTTGTGTTCTCTCACTTGCTCTCTCTCTCAAATAAATAAATAAAATCTTAAAAAAAAAATCGTCTAGGGGCGCCTTGAGTGGCTCAGTGGGTTAAAGCCTCTGCCTTTAGCTCAGGTCATGATCCTGGGGTCCAGGGATCAAGCCCTGAATCAGGCTGTCTGCTCAGCAGGGAGCCTGCTTCTTCCTATCTCTCTGCCTGCTTCTCTGTCTGCTTGTGATCTCTGTCTGTCAAATAAATAAATAAAATCTTTAAAAAAAATTTTTTTTTAAATCGTCTAATGACAATTAAGTCCAAGAAAAAAGCATAAACAAATTAGGCCAGCCAAACACTCAAAAGAAAGAAAGGAAGAAGGAAGGAAGGGAAGTAGGAAGGAAGTAAGGAAGGAAGAAAGAAAGAAGTCATAAAGATAACATCATAAAAAGTAGAATCCAAGGCATAAATCTAAATGGAACATAATGGTAACATGTTTCAATGACAAAGATTTTAGTATAGTCTTAAATACAAATGTACGTATCAAGATCTGATAGATAAAAAGTGGCAATCCCCAAATTATATCTAAGTAACACTAATTCTAAGCGATTGACACAAAAGAGGGTGTATATTCAGTGTTCAAGGGAATTTGGACAATTCTCTTTATTGCATTGTTCTTTTCAAAAATCACTCCTCATATTAGAACACTAGACTTTGTAAAATCCCTCTTTAACATAGTCCAGCATTTTTTACTTCAGATTCTTTTTCAGTGAGTACTGCGAGCTCAGGTTTAGCTGTCCAAGATTGACCTATTGAGGGCTAGCTGCTTGAAGAAGGGCTTGGCCCAGAATGGTCAAGGAATTCCAAGTCTTCGAATCCAGCTTTCTATGGCCATCATGCTGGGGAGGGGTAGAAGCTTGAAATCAAGAACAAAGATAAAATTCCTGCTGATGACTTGCCTTTTCCATGGCTGCAAACAAAAGGTTAGAATTTCATGATCTGATGAAGCCAGGAAAAGGGCTGGACCCACTCCACACCCAAACACAGAGCTGGCAGGAAAGGATCCAGCTAAGGTTCCTCCATATCCTACTTCACACCCCGGTTCCTGATCAGTCCAGGGCAGAGCAGAGCTTCCTAATCAAATAAGGTCGGCTCTCATTCTAATACATTTCTGATGTTGACCCAGAATGCAATGGGTAATGGGAGTGTAAACACTGCTGCTCTGTCTCCAGTGACAACTCAGATGGACTTACCGACAAGTTCTTTAACATTTTCAAGAAAAAAAAAAACAAAACTTAATCCTTATGTGTATAAACTCTTCTGTAGAATAAAAAAAAATGATGTAAATCTTAATTCATTTTTTTAAAGTCGAACTTTCCTGGTTTCTCTTTCTTTCATCATCCCCCATGGTCCTCCTTCTCCAATCTGACAAGTGAGTCAGCAAACTCCTAAATTTCATTCTCATGAATCTTGCTTATTCCCTAACTCTTCTTCCCCAAGAAACCTTTCTGATCTCCAAGACAGTCTTCTGTTTTTCCCTCTCCATGTGATATTCTCCTGTTTTTACCCAGCACTCCTTCAACTCTTCTCAGACCTAGTCCTTTCTAACATAACAAATGTTGGTTTAATAATGGTTTAATAAATGAATGTGTAAATGCGTGAAGCAACTTACTTAATGTCCTCCAAGATTTAATAGCTTCCAAATCTATCTAATACCTCAAAAAATTAGACCAACATACAAAGAAGTTGAATTCAGGGAAAATGACAATATTAACCAAAAGAGGGCACAAAAACAATATACATTTGAAATGTAAGTACCTCCTAAGAGGTTATCTTAAAGCTATCAGTAAGCGCTAAGAGTCAGATTTTATAACTCAGAGGCCAGTTTCCTGGTTCCCAGTTTAGCCACTTGGAGGCCAAAGAACACTTTGTCATTTGGTTGGAATTTATTTTTATTTGTCTGTGCAAAGTGATGAAATATCTGATCTCTGAGTCACTTAAACTCCTTCAGGAAAGAGTTAACCCAGATAAAATCCTTCAGAGAAAGGGATTTCAATACAATTTTCAAACAATCTTTTTACTTAATAATCGAAAAGGTTTTTTAAAAGCCTAATCCAAATCCCATCCACCGTTACAACTGTCATTCTAACACCATTATCAGTGGAAAGTGGTTCAAGAAGGTTGACTTTGGAAGGGCTTTAATTCTTGGGGCAATCACCCATCAAAGTTTTCTGCTCCACAAATGATACAATCAGAACCTCTTATACCAGACAAAGCTTGCTCTGTTTCCTAAGCTTGGGGGCAAATCTTTTAGATCTTTCAGCCCACAGAAAATAATTTATCAGTTCACCTCCCACTCAACAAAGAGAAATGCCATAAAATCCTTGTGCCCAGAGCCTGCCTTGAGTGGTTCCAAAGTCACCCTGATGAGGACATAATCTGTCCAGTGAGTTTCAGCTAAGCCATTCCTTTTGCAAACATACCCCTAACCACTTCGGAATTGCCGTCCACCATGATAGCAGGATTTGGGGTATTCTTTTTGTGGTATTTGCTCTCTCAAAAGTTATATGTGGGATGTGTATAGTCTATGGTCAACATAGTTTCAGAAACCATAACAGAACAGCAGTGTTTATTTTATGACCTAGAAGTTATTAATTAGGCATAATATAAATATGTAGTATATGAAAAATAAGTAAACCAATAAAAGCCATACTTTAGAGACTTACACATGAAATGTAATAATTTTCAATAAAAAGCAAGCAGATTCAGCAAAATGTCTTGAGGAGAAATACTTTAATGATCTTATACTCAAAATTATACATCATGACTTTTTCCCTCCCTACAAAGAAGTTATAGATGTAGACATGAAAGAGACCTCTAGATATACCCTCTGAAAGGGCTTTGCTGACAAACATGAATACTAAAACTGACTCCATGCATAACAAGTTTCTCAAAAGCAGGTCACTCTAGCCAAATTGGGCTGGTGTTATATTGAGGTATTCTAGGTTTTCTTTCCATAGAAATTTATTTTCAGGGTACCTGGGTGGCTTAGCCAGTTAAGTGTCTGACTCTTGATTTCAGCTCAGGTCCTGGGCTCAGTGTCATGAGATCAAACCTTATGTAGGGCTCCATGCTCACGGAGTCTGGTTGTCCTCTCTCTGCCCATCCCCTCACTCATGCTCTCTCTCAATGTCTCAAATAAAGAAATAAAATCCTTTTAAAAAAAGAAAATTGTTTTCTTTTCATGAAAATTTACATGTTAACTTGGAAATGCAGCAAAATATTGCAATCTAATAAAGTAATCCTTTCTTGGAAGTTTCATTACTACTTTGAAAAATAATTTACTCTTTTGAAGCAAAACTTTAAAATTTGGTTGCCCTCAATTTGAAAGACTGTCATTTTAAATGCAGGTCTTCTTCAGAGGAAAGATTGTTTTGTTTTTATTCATCTTACGTCTTCATGTTTGTTGATTATTTCAATAGACTACAACTTATTTACTTTTAAAACATCCTAATTGCTATCAGTTGTACATTCAAGCTGACATTTAAAGAGGAAACCTGGAGCTATGGGGCTGGCTACATATAAGTCATTGCTTAAGCACACACAAAATAATTATTGTAAGTCTAATAATCTTCAGTTTTAGTGATTAGACACACATTTAAAGTACTTAAAGTGAAGAGTTGTGCATGTTCTCCTAAGTAACGAAATACACTGAGGCCTAATGTGGGCTCCAAAGTAAATTAGGAACATGAACTTTACACTTCTAGCCCCCTCTGAATGCAGCTAGAAACTGCGAGGTAGAGAGTTGTGTGATCTATACCACACATATATCTGCATATCTATATCTGTATAATGTATAACTACATGCATTATAAATGTGTGTGTATATATATCTATCTACACATTATATATAAATCTATTTATCTATCTATGGAGACAGTTTCCAGTTATCAATTGCTCCATAGCAAACTACATGAAAGTTTTAATGGCATAAAACAACACCTATTTTATTGTGCATATGATTTTGTGGGTCTGGAATTAGAACAGTGCACTGCAGGAATGACTCATTTCTGATCCCAGATGACAAGGGTCTCAGATAGGGAGGAACAAGTGACCAAATTGGCTGTGTCAAAGAAAATGGCACCAGATGGGCAAGGGAAACCTTATTCAGGATTATTGCAATGGGAAAGAGAAATTAAACTTAACTCCACTGAAACAAAAGGTGGGAGCGATTTTGAATGAGGAGGTGAGCTGAAAGTACTGGAGAACATTAGAGGGGAGGTTGGTCAATGTGATAAGGTTGTTTGTATTTGCTATGTTAGGCAATTACCCTCCCCAAAGAGACTGGAAGATAGGGGCTCTATCATTCTTGGTGTGTCCATTTTAAAAGGATGGTTCCCTGGTCCTTGAGAAAGACATTCCTGGATGGTTCTACACTGCAAGAGGCGGGGAGATTTACATCTCAAGGGGCAGACAAAGAATTTATGACTGCAAGTTTTCTGAAGTCATTGCTCTAAGGAAAGGAAGGTCAGGGGCATGAGTATATTCAGGAAGAAACCTATCTGAGTTCAGTCAAGCTGAGGAACATTAAGCCCATTCTGGTCAGTTGTCAGAGTCGGGGCAAAGCCCTATGTCTAAGGCCTTGATTCTAGTTGTCGACAGATTTCCTTAGTTCTCCACATCCTGCCCAATGGCCCTGGAATGTCCAAGATGCCTTCTTTACTTACATCTGTTTCCTGGTGTGGGATGGCTGGGTCAGTGGAGGTGTTTGGGTTTTTCTCTTTCTACAGTGTCTCCATATAGTAGCTTCAGCTTCCTTATAACATAGTGGTCTCTGGGTGGTCATATGTCTTACATGGCAAATAGCTTCCCCAGAGCAAGTGTTCCAAGAAGCACAGACAAAAATTGTAATACTTCCTCAGACCTAGGATCTAAATTTCCAGAATGTCACTTCTACCACATTTTATTGGTCCACACACGAAGTTAGCCCAGAGTCAAGGGGAGAGGAATTATATTCCACCTCTCAATGGAAGGAATAGCCAAGAACCTACAGCCATGTTTAATCTGCCACCATAATGTATACGGAGCAACACTGCCATGCTTGCAGAGTTAGTCACACGTTGTAGGTTACAGGATGTAAGTACATTACCTGAATTTTCTGTAGAATGATAAAATCACGTAAAAAACATAACTGAAAACGAACTATACTTCAGAAGTGACAAATGCAACAAGTGTTGCATGGGCAATTGATTCACCTGAATCCTAGTGCAACGTTTGTGACAATTAGCTGTCTGACCTTAAGTAAATCAGTTAATCTCGAAGGCTCCTTGGTAGTCTAAAATTCTGTTATTCCATTTACCAGTATTGCCTTGATTTGTATTGTTAAGCATGCACTGAGAACACATATAAAAGACCCAGTAACCACCCTCATTAATTCACCATTAAACCTTTGATCACAGTAACTTAAGTACTTTGAAAACCTAGGAAGAAAAACAATACATCAAGGATAGATGTGGCCATTGTAAATAGCGATAGAAAATACATTTCTTCGTAATGAATCTGGTCCAGATTAGTTTCATCTGTACCAGTATGCTCTTCTGTGTGGTGGGGAGGTTTCTGTTTGGTTTTGACTTTATCAGACTCCCAGGTAGAGCATTCTCACCTTTGCAGAAGTAGGAGTCATCTCATTGATTGTCTTGAGTAAAAGGAAATGGCTCATGCATCTTTTCTACATTATAACAAATGTCCTTTTGCATTATAATTGAATGGTGACTGTTGTGTTCAATCAATGGGAAAGGTTAAACGAGCTCCTCTGCCAGCATTTTTAATGGAGAAGTCGATTAAGATTCAGTTTAATCATTCTGGCTGCCTCAGAATTAAAGCAACAAAGACCATCAATGGCACTATAATTACTAGTCTTTCTGTAAGTTTACACTGCTATTTATGCAGCTATAAATTTTATTATAATGCACAATGCATCTAGGTTAACTTGCTTTATTTGCAATGTAAAATATTTGCTTTAATTGTATGAAGAAGAAATTGTTCTGATAAAGTACGTAAAATTCAGTCCAATCATTTTTTTAAAAGCCTGAGAGTCTAAGTGAATCAGTATGATACTCTGTGTTAAATAGTTTAAAGTCATGGCCTTAACCTTGGGACACTTGAGACATATTTCAGTTTATTGAACATGGAGACTAACATCTCTCCCAGGTGACTGTAAAGGGTCAAATGTATTATTCTAATCCCTGTTCCAAACAGAGAAAAGGTCATTATCCAGTACCTACTGCATGTTGTAAAGAATGAAAAATTCACACTGGGGGCGTGGGTGCAAATCTATTTTAGACTTGGCCTTTAAAATGTTTTTTAAATTGAATGATTAAGTGGTGATGAACCAGAAAAAATACCTTGAAATTGATCCCATTTATTAATTAGTTTGCACATGTAAAGGTCTTTCTATAAATAGTCAGAAGACTAGAGAAAATTGTTCTTCTTGAATGGAGGAATGACTTTCAAATTAACCTTTTTTTTCACTATAGAAATAATGCTTATAAATGTACTTATTACCGTACAATACTTTGACCCATTCAATATACATATAGGAGCCTACGGAGGAGTGCCTTAAAATTTTATAGTTGACTCACAGTTAACAAGCCAGCTGTGGGGAACAGCACCAGGAAGAGAAATTAATTGAAGGAATATATAGAATGTGCATTCTTGTCTTAAAAATATCAACTTCGCCGTGATTTTTATGAAAGTCAACTAAAGACCCCAAGGAGCAAAAGAAAAGAAAATCAGTGAAGAGAGGAAGAAAATTATTTATCTTTTTATTTATATTGGAATAAGATGTCCATTGAAAGAGGATGCACAAAAAGGAATGTAAGCTATCAATCTTTAAGAAAGAAAATCCTGGGGTGCCTGGGTGGCTCAGTGGGTTAAGTCTCTGCCTTCAGCTCAGGTCATGATTCCCAGGGTCCTGGGATCGAGCCCCTCATCGGGCTCTCTGCCCCGCAGGGAGCCTGCTTCCCCCTCTTTCTCTCTGCCTTCCTCTCTGCCTACTTGCGATCTCTGTCAAATAAATAAATAAAATCTTAAAAAAAAAAAGAAAGAAAGAAAGAAAGAAAATCCTACTTTTCCCGTTATTCAGATCATCTAGAACTTCCTTCTGACAAAAAGAAAAGGAAAGAAAAAGAAAGTGTTAATGTTTACTGTAGAAAGAGGAACCTTATTCTCAACACCTTCATTTTAACACATTAAAGTTGAAAACACTGAAAACTTGTGAAAGGCACCATCTTTCAAAGTTATGAAATCTCACTAGTAGAGATGTATGTCTGGGACCCATGTGTCTGTCCTTCTAGCTTCTCTACATTGTCATACTTGTTGGTGTTAAGCAACATTCTAGGGTCCATGATTGATTTTCATATGTGACAAATTCTAAATCCATTTATATTTTGTTTTGTCTTATTATCTAACTGATCATTAGTTCTCTCAGAAGAGAAATAATGTCTGCCTTTTATTTCTTAGCAGGAAAGGAAAGGAAAGCAACTAGTAATTTTGGTGGAACTTTTTTATGCCCATGAATATGTGAGACATTTTAGATACACCAGAATTTTAATCTTTTTAATAGCCTTAGCTAGTAGGTATGATTGGCTCAATTTTTAATTTAGAAACAGATTCAGAGGAGTAAACAACTTGCCCAAATTTATGAATTCTATAGTTGCAAGGTCATGGTTTTTCTGAGTTAGAACCCATGTTGTTTCCATGACAACTTGGTGCGTCCTTGGCAACTGTGGTTGCAACGCCTTCAAGTTTAGACAATAAAGTATTCATACTACACCTTTGATCGCCAGAGAAATCCATACCAATTGATTTTTTTAAAATTATGCATGCATTTTTATAAGTTTTTTCCTCTCATTGGTGAACATACAATGCATTTCAATTTCACTAATAAAGTGCTGTGTTTTTTTCTGTTGAAATTATGAAAATTGGATTTCATTGTAAAGTGTATTAAGGAAGATAGATAATTAGAGTCATGGAAAAGCTCTTATAATAACAAACTCTTTGGAAGAATATAAAAATTTTTCTATTACATATAAATAATTTACTTCCAATATCTAAATGACATTACAAATGACCCAAATTTCTAATGTAATGCTCTAAGAATTGTACATGATATATTATAAATAGTCTTGACTAGTAGTAGATTTGGTTAATTTTGTTAAAATTGAGTCTATTAACACAAACCTCATGAAAACTAAAAACATCCAAAAATGGACACATTTGGCTCATAAAAACAAAAACAATGTACCATTCAGCCTGTGCTAATTCAGGTTCTCATATTATACACAAAATTCAGAATCTATGTTTTAAATTTGCAGAGCAGACCTATTACATGATTAGAAGTTAATCCATTTACTTGTCCTTAAATAAAATGTAACCCTATTTAATAGTGACAATTTAATACACAGTCTCTAATTAAGCCACCCTAGTGTATAAATACAGAATTAAATCTAATAAAAATTTAAAAGTACTCCTTCTTATGTATAGTATTTTTATAAAGGTCTATTTACCATATGTGGGGGGGCATAGAATTTCAATAAGAATATATTGGGGCACCTGGGTGGCTCAGTGGGTTAAAGCCTCTGCCTTTGGCTCAGGTCATGATCCCAGGGTCCTGGAATTGAGCCCCACATTGGGCTCTCTACTCAAGTGGAGAGCCTGCTTCCCCCTCTCTCTCTGCCCGCCTCTTTGCCTACTTGTGGTCTCTGTCAGATAGATAAATAAAATCTTTAAAAAAAAAAAGAAGAATATATTTCCTGTGATCATTTACGATCAACCGATATTTTCATCAGTTTGGGATTTAAATAGTACAGGGCCATAAAGACTCTTCAGTCCTAGTGTGGGTCTTAACAAGTTCTGTAATTTCTTGCTCATAGAAGATTATCATTCCATAACAATAACAGTAACAATCTAAGATGTGTAGTAACACCAGCTGGACCCAGAGCACCTCATGGCCAACTCAGGGTATGCATTTCTTAAAAACAATTAAGATTGGGGCCCCTGGGTGCCTTGGTGGGTTAGGACTCTGCCTTCGGCTCAGGTCATGATCTCAGGGTCCTGGGATCGAGCCTCACATCGGTCTCTCTGCTCAGCAGGGAACCTGCTTCCCACCGCCCTCTCTGCCTGTCAAATAAATAAATTTGAAAAAAAAAAAGAGAGAGAATTAAGATCAATAGATATTTGAAGCAACCAGCTGGCAACAGCCGCAATGTGGATGGCACAAATCGTCTCTGGAGTTGTTTAGGGTATTGATAAAGACATTTACAAAAGACCTGGTCTTCACTTGGTTTTGTCCACTCTATCAGCATGTTGGACCTTCTCCTGAAGACAAAAGGGTAACAAGTTTTAAGGAGTGACAAAGCCAGATCTGTATTTAGAAAGATCACTCTAGTGGCATTATAAAGAGTTGATTGAAGGGATTTACCTAAGTCAGAGAGATAATTTGTGAGGTTATCATGAGGGCAAAGTGGGAGAGAGTTAGAAAGCAGCAGAAATGGAAAAGCCAGAAGGTAGGGGTGGGAGGTATATGGAGAACTGAATGAAGCTGGCTAACCAGCCTGTAATTAGATAATGGGGTTTAGGAAGAAGTGTAAGATGCTAAGGGTTCTAACTTAGACAAATAAGTGGATGACTAGGCTTATTACATTATTTTTCTTTTTATTCCTAATATCATTTTTCTCTTTATTTCTAATATTCCTAATATCATTCCTAATATTCCTAGTACTGTATTTGAACAAATTCTCCATTTAAAAGGCCGAAACAGCCATTATCTTTTACTGTTGAGATTAGAAAAATTGTAGCCAAGTCAGTGAGAAATAATTATCTGGTAAAGCTTATCTTCTAAGCTTATCCAATGGACTGCTTATGCTTTGAATTTTAACTTCAAATTCAATCTACCAAACTCTAGTGCAAGCCATGCTGGAGTGTTTAGGATTATGTATACTGATGTTGTAACATATTTGAAATGGATCAACAATAAAATGAACTGATAGACAATTATAGAAATTAGGAGATGGATATATGAGTGTTTACTGTATAACTCTTTTAACTCTGTGGTTGAAAATATTCATAATATTTTATTGGGAAAAAGTCATTCTCCCAGGCTTCCAACTTCCCAGCTCTGTTTCTAGTTCAACCCATTGTCTAGCAATTGATAAACTTCTACCCAAACTTAAGGGTGAGCCTGTGACCTTGTCTAAGTGAATGCTGATACTCCATTAACCTGATCAGAGTTACTGGTTTCTGAGTAATCACGGGATCTACTACAAACCAGTTGGAGTCCTTTCCAAACATGTTTCTTCCGGAGATGGTAGGGAAGAGTCTGTACCCTTTACAGAAAAGGTGGAGAGTCATGAACCGAACATCAGCAATCCCGGTATTTTGTGGAGAAGCATGAGAGGGTGAATCCGATGCTAAGAAAAACTGTGAGAAAAAAAAAATGTGTGTTGTGGACTGCTACATTTGTGGTCATTTGCTACACAGCAAGAGTGAAACAGATTTTGAACACACCACATGCTAGGTACTATGTAAAAAGTGTTAGTCCATTATCTCACGTAAGCTTTGTAACTATTTTTTATCTTATGTCCTAATAGAACAACTATGTTCAAGTGATAAATCTGATAAAACAGAGATTTAAATAAATGTAATTATAATATCAACATAGTAATATGGGGTGAAGCCCTGATTTCAACTCAGAATAGCCAGGTCCTGAAGCCTACGACCGCTCTGCCTCAGAGTATCTTCCCCAGGTCCTTTCCTAATTAATGAATCAGCTCGTATGCTCTCAGTACACACCTGGAAATATTGCAAAAGCCCACAGATTGTGTTTGCATCACACTCAATCCCTTCCCCAAAATCTTTTACCAGATCATGTCACCACATTACCTTGATGTTCTCTGATGGCTCCAACCCACCTGTGGAGGAAAGGCCACACTAGTTGGTATTCTGTTCAAGGCTTTTTGTAATTTGACGACCTTGGTTTGGCCAAAGGAAGTTTCAAAGTGAAACTGAATGTTTGCTCTACTTACCTGATTGGCAAAAACAAATGTATAAAGGGAAGTTGCTTCAAAGCATTGCTTCTTCAGGCTCAGTCGATGCAGCTGAGCTGTGGCTGCTCTGTTCATTGCAAGAATAAGATTGAGTAATACATCTAAATGCTAACTGGCTTGTAAGTACTAAGGAGATGAGTGTGCCAGAATGGAAATCATATGGGCCGGGAATTCCCCTTCTGTTGACCACAGAAGGTATCGGCATAATCTATCAAGAACAGAATGTGTGCCATCCTTCGTTCATTAGCATTTAAAGAGGATGTTTGGCATTAGACAACAAATACAATACTTGTAAGATCTTGGCAGGAGGATATTTTGTCAGTTAATGGCAATCCACAGCTTTTTAAGAAAAAGACTAATGCCCAACGTTATGTTGAAATTGTGGCTTCATTTTCACTAACTAAAATAAAATGAAATAAGAGTAAAACCCTAACTCTTCCAAATACCACACTTCTACCATGGCAATCAAATAGGAAGGAAAAAAAAAAAAAAAAAGAAGATCCTCTCAACAGCAGGAGAAAATATGCTTCAAAAAGTCTTGAGAGCAGTCAAATCACAATAACTTACAAAATGACCCAAACAGGCTAAACCCATAGTAGAAGCCAACGACGTCACAGCAGTAGAATTGTGTGGTTGGTTGACAGTCTGCAGAGAAGCATGGAAGAAACAAGTATCATGGTGATTGGATTGCAATATACAACTCAATTGTATTTTGACCTTTATCTGATTTGTTAAACCTAATGTTTGCATTTGCATATATCAGGAGCTCAATAATATTTTTATGAGTTTATTTATACATAGACTTATACATACACACACACACACACACATAGGTATATAAATACATACACACATAGATATATATTTGACTTTGTTCAATACTACCACCTTCAAAATTGATATAATTTGAAAACAAATATTAGCTTTTAAAATTTGGTAGCTTAATAATGCAGCTAAAAATGAAATTTAAAATAACATCATGATTTTTTTCCTTAATATGGACATAAATATAATTAGAAACCATATAAAAATGAATGTGTGTTTAATTATAGTCAGGTTAACATGTATATGTGTAGAAAGATCTTGCTCCTTCCCTTAAATATATAAAATTCATTGTTATCAAGGATGAGGTGAAATTGAAGCTCACATAGACTGATGGGAGTCAAAATGATAGACTTTCCTGGAAAATAATTCTGTCATGATTAGTACTTATGTTTTTCAATCCACTAATTCCTCTTCTATTGCGCAATCAGAAAAATGTACAAAGATGTCGATTTACACGTAAGTATCTCCTGTCAATATTCTTTACAATAATCATTTGATGCAACATCAGTATTCCAAAAATGGAGAATAATGAACTCTTGTTAAATCCATATGGTAGATTATCATTCAGCTATTAATATGTCTACAAAAAGATATTTATTCTGTGACTAAAATAATTATGATTATTTATTTATATATTTATTTGACTAACTTTATAAAAAACTTAATAAAAGTCTATTAGGTACCAGACACTAGGTTCAGTACCTGTATCAATAATACTTCAGGGATGCCTGGGTGGCTCAGTCAGTTAAGTGTCTGCCTTTGGCTCCGGTCATGATCTCAGGGTCCTAGGATCAAGTCCCACATGGGGCTCCCTGCTCAGCAGGGAGTCTGCTTCTCCCTCTGCCTGCTGCTCTCCCTGCTTGTGCTCCTTTGCTTGCTCTCACTCTCTCTCTGGCAAATAAATAAATAAAACCTTTTTAAAAAAATGCTTCAAAGACATATACAAAAATAAATTGATGGATTAAATGATTACATATTTTTTGATAGAAAAACGCACTGTGAACAACGGAGGGGCAAAGATGGTTGCAGGGACTCTACCTGGGGTTGAGGTGGAGAGGCACTCAGGGAAAGTTTTCTAAAGAAGACAAAACTTACAGCAAACCTTGAAAAAAGATTTTATGATGTTAAGTGGAAAGGTAAAGAAAAAAATCATGACACAAAACCAAGCTAATCACGCAAGTATACAGTTATAGCTGTGTCATGGAATTGTGAGGGACTGTTAGCTTCCTCATTACAATTTACTGTATTTTCAGGGCGCTTGGGTGGCTCAGTGGGTTAAAGCCTCTGCCTTCAGCTCAGGTCATGATCCTGGGGTCATGGGATCGAGTGTGGGGTCATGGGATTGAGCCCCAAATCTGGCTCTTTGCTCAGCAGGGAGCCTGCTTCCCCCTCTCTCTGCCTGCTTCTCTGCCTACTTTGATCTCTCTCTCTGTCAAGTAAACAAATAAAATCTTCAAAAAAAACCATAATTTACTGTATTTTCCATTATTTTCATAATGAATAGGCATCATTTATTGATTGAAATCATTTAAGAAATAAACATAAAGGGAAGGGCTCTGGTTCCCAGCATTCCGGATACTGCCGTCACAGAGGCACTGAAGATAGGCTCGGCTTCCGGCCGCGCTTGCTGTCCACAGCAAGCTGGGTGGTGTCCCAGGTGCAAAGCCACTTTGATGTTGCCCTGGTGTCTCAGAGACACCCTTCTGCTGAGGACCTTCTTCTCCATGAGGTTTACGGGATAATCCATAGACTTTGTATGAACCAAAATACTCAGTTGGACCTCATGTTTTCCTCACAACCTGTACCACTTTCCTTAGATGAGTAACATTTTTCATTCTTGTTTAATGAACACATAAATAACAAAGGCACTTCTGAAGGTTCCAGATAACATTTAAATTTCAGTTCAGGTTGACGCTAGGATACCCACTTTATTATTTGAGGCGTGGAAAGTTTAAAGCCAAGGGTGAGGCAAGTCATATAGGAATGCCGAAAGGACACTCAGTAAAAACCAATGACAGTGTAAAGATAGGAAAGATCCAACAGGAAGATACATCTTGCTTAGATCCTCTATTAATTATGACAATTTTCATAAGAGTATTTCGGGCTTAAATATTCATTGGTTCTCGGCTGGATCCAAGTAGCATTGGCTTTTGAGGGACAAGTAGAGACATGCACACTGACTGCCCCGGGAGCCAAAAGTCATAAAGGATTCTTGCCTTTGGAAAAGGGCAAACAGAAGAATAAACAGCCAGAATGGCAAGATTGAATGTAACAAGTAAGAACTGAAGGATGAAGGACGTTTTAACATGTCTCAGCAGGGACAGGAAATCCTCTCTGGGCCTCTAGGCATACGAGGGCTGAGAGAGATGACATTAAGCCCAACCTCACTCTTTGTTATAACACAGTAACCGCTGACCTTATCAGTCTGGAAAATTAAATAATCATTCAAAGGAATGAGCAAGAAAGTGGTGAACTTTTACTTTTAACTCATAAACTCTCAGGTGGTCCTTGGGTATCTCTGCATTATTCAAATGATATCTATCGAGGTTGAAAAACTATGATGAACCAGACGCAAGGGTTAGACGTGCAGATGTTACAGGATTTGTGTCCCCTTAGTGCCCGCTGTTCTTGGTTACGCAGCTTGGAAGAATGGAGAGGTAGACCAGACGAGGAGTGGTGGGCAGCAAAGCAAAGTTCTTTGAGCAAGAGTACAAAGCTTCCGGAGAGGGAGGGGACCCAAGTGGGTTGCCCTTGGAGTGTCTAAATTTAGGGGGTTTTATGAGCTCTTTTGCAGAACTTTCTTAAGCAATCAGGGTGTGCTAAGTTGTGCCCATCGGAGCTTTGGTCAGGTATCTGTCTACCTATTAGGTTAATGTCCATGTGCTGATGGTCTTTTTTTGGCTGACATCTGGGGGCTTAGGTCCTAACTGCCCCTTGCCTGTGCTATTGACAAATGCTTTTGTGGCTAATTGTCTTATTTTAGGACATTTTGCAGAAGTCATTTCTGCATAGGCTGCAAAGCAGAATATCTGTGCGGTCCTATCTCAGCTGCGAAACAGGATGTCAGGGCTGTTTTATTTTAGCCATCCTGACTCCATATATTCTTGTTGGGGACCCTGGCCCTGACTACTTTACTGCCCACTCACTCTTTTTTTTTTTTAAATAATGTTTTAATAAACATATATTATTAGCCCCAGAGGTACAGGCCTGTGAATCACCAGGTTTACACACTTCACAGCACTCACCATAGCACATCCCCTCCCCAATGTCCATAACCCCACCACCCTCTCCCGACCCCCCTCTCCCCGTCCATCCTCAGTTGTTTTGCCCACTCACTCTTAACACAAAGTCGAATGAGAAAGAATCTCCAGTCAGATCAGAGAGACAAACATGCAGAGAAATAATTGCACTACAATATGATGAATGCTCTTGGGCAAAACGTTATTTATAGAATGCATTGGGATTAGAGAAAACAGAAACCTCTGGGTGATGGAGGAGACTTCATACAAGAAGGGATGTTTCTCTCTGTCTCTAAAGATCACTTGACGCTGCTGAAGGAGGGAAGACAGTAAAGGGCCTGCCAGCCAGAGAGATCATGAACAAAGGCACAGAGGCATGAAAAAGATGACACATTTTATAAGAAGGGTTCAAGCGATCCCATCATACATTCAGCAGGGCACAGGGCATGATCAGAGAAGGGGAGCTCATTTTCTGAGACACACATAGCTGTGTTAACCCCAGCTGGACCAGCACAGCAGAAGAAAAAAGGAAAGCTGTGGACTAATATCATTTATGAACATAGATGAGAAACCTGAGAGAGACACCAGCATATACAACTCAGTAGTGTATAAAAAATACAAAAACAAATAAACAAACAAAACCCCCTCAAAAACCTGATAGAGTCTCTGTGGAGTAACCTTCTAAGGTGGGAAAACTGGTTCACAAAATCTTTTTTTTTTTTAAAGATTTTATTTATTTGACAGAGAGAGATCACAAGTGGACAGAGAGGCAAGCAGAGAAAGAGAGAGGAGGAAACAGGCTCCCTGAGCAGCAGAGAGCCCGATGTGGGACTCAATCCCACGACCCTGAGATCATGACCCAAGCTGAAAGCAGCGGCTCAACCCACTGAGCCACCCAGGTGCCCCTCACAAAATCTTTTAAGAATTATAACCATGTCTTTTATATTTTTTACCGGTTATGGAATGTTAGACATTAATGTAAAATTTCAAACATTTCAGAAACATCTAAAGTAGGGAGCAAGTTGTCATGTAATTCTACCATCTATAAATAATCACAGAAGCAAGTTTACATCGTCTATGTATCAAAAACATAGCTGTATGTCTAGTTCTATATCTCTGTCTACATTTTATCTCTACATACAAAATGTGATCAGCGTAGTTTCTTTTTCACTTTCACAAAAATGTGGCAAATATTTAAAAAATTATGTATTTATAAAATTGTAAAATGTTTCAATAGGAAAAATTCCAACAAGTAGATTTTTCTGGATCAAAGAAATATTGATAGGCCATAAAACAAGTTGACCTTAAAAATATATTTTACATTCCCCATGTCTTGTTATTGAAGAATATTACCAATATATAAAATCTTTGCTATAGACCTATAGGAATATTTTTAATTGACTAAACTTAGATTCTTTGATTATTAGTGATAGTAATATTTTTTCATATGCTTATCGAATGGCACTTTCATGGTCTTTGTGCATTTATTTTTGAATTGGGGTACTTGTTTGTTCTTACTGATTTATAGGAGCATTTTGTATATCACTCATTCACATTTATTGAGATTTTAATATGTGCCAGACATTCTTCTAAGCACTAGGGATAGAGCAGTGAATTAACACAATCTTGCCCTCAGGGAACTTACATTCTATTGGGGGAGGCCAGTAAAGAAAGAAAATACTTGTCCACCAGAGCCACACTGTGGAAGGAGTTGAGATGTACTTCAACAGATGAATGGATAAAGAAGATGTGGTTTAAATATACAATGGAATATTACTCAGACATCAGAAAGGATGAATGCCTACCATGTCTATCAACATGGATGGAACTGGAGGGTATTATGCTCAGTGAAATAAGCAAAGCAGAGAAAAACAATTGTCATATGGCTTCACTCATATGTGGAATATAAGAAATAGCACAGAAGATCTTAGGTAAGGGAGGGGAATCAGAGAAGGAGACAAACCATGAGAGGCTCTTGACTCTGGGAAACAAACTGAGAGCTGTGGAAGAGGAAGTGAGTAGGGGATGGGGTAACTGGGTGATGGGGATTAAGGAGGTCACGTGATGTGATAAGCTCTGGGTGTTACAGGCAACTGAAGAATCACTGAACACTACATTTGAAACTAACGATGTATTATATGTTGGCTAATTGAGTTTAAATTTAAAAAAAGAAAATATATGCACATATATGTAAATAAAGGAAATGCTATGAAAATAAAACTGGGTAAGGAGATAGACCATTGTGAGAAATGCTACTTTCAATCGAAGATCCAGAAAGATCCTCTAATGAAGTGAAATGTGACCAGACTGAAGTGAAAGGATGAACCATGTAGATGTCCTGAGCAGGAACATTTCAGACCGAGGAAATTAAACATGCAGAGAAGTGGTTTAACAATTTACTTGAACTTTTATTTACTTATTAATATTATGAGTTAAATTATCAACTATTTACTTCTCTTAAAAAATAATTTGGCAAACTTACATACATTTCTCTCATATGAAAACTGGGGTTTGTTGAAAATTTTAGGAGTAGATGATTGTTAATCCTTTTCTTACATTATGTATTTCTATTTCAAGATTCCTTTCATAAATATCACAATATACCTTATATACAAGAGCAACATTTTTTTGTGTTTAAAATGTTGTTACTCAGCAAGCTTCCTAATCATTTTCTTCTACCTTAAATTTTTATCAAAATAAATTTTTATTGGGCTGTAATACTTCCTCGAAGGTTTTTTTTAAAAAATAGGCTTCGTAAAAACATTATTGCCTGGCATTATTTGTCTTTTGTATCTAAACTCTCACTTGCACTTTCAGTCTGGAAAATAATTTTGTGCTCAGACCTTTCTTTTTTTCTTCAGTCTCACCTATCTATTATCTCTGTGTTACCTTTTTGCTCATTATTTGCCATTCATTACTTTTTAGTCTACATTCTGGTGTAATTTCTCAAGTTGGATTAGTGATTGGTAATTCTAATTGGAGCCACATTCATTCCACTATTACTTCATTCTACTGAGGGGTTTACTTTTTTATGTTTTTTATTTTACAAAGACTTTTCCTTCTATTTCTCGATTTGTCCCTAATGTGGCAGTCTGGATTCAATTAATTAAATTGTTGATGTCATTATCTTTCAATCGCCACAGTGACTGAACAGTGGGCATCTCAAGTTTTATTCTACCTATTCCATTACTGTGTTGGTGTCTGACACTTGATCTAATTGTGCAGATCAGTCCCCCTTGTGTATGTTGCTGACCCATCTTATATACTCACTGAGTCCTCAGTATATTATCATACCTTTCAACATAAACATACAATTAGCAGCAGGAAGTTGTACAGCCCATTTGGTTAAGACTTCCTGGGTTTAAATTCCGATTCTTTACTTAATACCTGGATAATGTACTCCTGTTTTGTCATTTATAAAATAAAGACAATAATAGTACTGAATGCATGGAGTTGGGATGATTAAATATATAGAACACTTACCCAGGGCTTGGTACACAGTAAGCACGTAAACAGTGCTAACTCTCCAGTAACAGTGTCATTTAGCAACATTTCTCCATGTAAGTCCAATTCTAGAGTTTTCTGATCATTTGTTGCTACCAGGTCACTGGGAAATAAGGACAATTCTCTTCCCAGGGATGTTGGAGATGAATGAATGAGAAAGCTGGTTTCTCTGAGTGGAGGTAGATGGATGCTAGGGGAAGTGATCTGGGAGCGCTTCTAGCTGCAGTGTGTTAGATAGACTGTGCTTGGCAGGTTGAGTCCTTCAGTTGAGGACAGCCCACTGGTTTGAAAGCTTCTTCCCAGGACATGGTTGGCTGGCAGAGCTAGGTCTTCTGTCAGCTTAAATGATGTAGATCCGTTCAGCTCAGCTGGCTGGACCTCCTTAAGCAAGACTGGCTGCTGAAGGATTACTAGTCCTAATCAAGGGATCAAATAATAAAACTTGGGTGTAAGTAACTTACTGAGTGTACCTGATGACAAAAGAATCTGTTTTCCTCCTCCGATATCTTGAACAGTGGAGGAGGGAAAGCAAGTCATCCCTGTGGTCTATCAGGATCACCTCTACTGACTCAGTGAAAACACCAAACTTGAGGTAATTAGCTGAAACCCTGAATTAATTTCTTTTGTAACCCTAATTTTTCCCTTCCTATGTGAGTTTAATAACTTCAACAAAAAAACCAAGTGAGAAACAATATATCGAACCGAATGCTTAGCTCATAATTTTCCATTTGAAGCATTTTAAAAAGGGAAATTATGTGAAAATTGTGGGTTTTAGAAAAATGACTCGTAGCTGTGTAAAAACCAGACTGGCTTGTTTCTCCTTCCTTCATTAGCCACAGTCCAATTTCTACAAAGCCACCAGGCTTATTTTTCTGAAACCACAAATCTGCTCAAATAATATCACTTTTTTAAAGACTTATTTATTTATTTGAGAGAGAGTGAGAGGGAGAGTGAGAGCAAGAGCCAGTGTGCCTTCTGGAGAGGCAGGGGGAGGGAATCTTTAAGCAGACTCCCCACTGAGCTTGGAGCCTGACATGGGGCTCAATTTCATGACCCATGGGATCATGACCTGAGCCAAAACCAAGAGTCAGGTACAACCAACCAAGCCACCAATTTCACTTTTTAAAACACTTCTGATGGAAGGAAGACAAAAGTGGTGGCTATCCAAATAATCTTGAAGCTGGCTGATGAAGTTCTCATCTATAGTAGCAGTGGTTGGGACAGAGAGAAACAAACTAAATTGAGAAAAATTGGCCTGTAGAAATAACAAGACTTGGTGTGGAGTTCGTTTTAAAGAGTGTGAGTCATTCGTTTATATAATTAAAAATTATTAAACACCTACTATTTAGAAGCTGGTTTAAAAAAAAAAAAGGTCAAAAATCAGATTAGTTGCCTTCAAGGAACTCTTGATATAATGGAAGAGACATGTAATCTAATAATTATAATACTAAGTGATGAGTTCAGTATGGGGATGCTCACACATTATTATAGGAGCATGGCAGTGGATATAAATAATTCTCCCTGATAGGCCCCAGAAAAGACTTAATAAAGAAAATCACTTTGGGAATATGTTTGAAAAAATCTGTAGGAGTAAGTGAAGTAGGCAAAAAGAAAAAATAGAGTTCCATGCAATGAGAAAAGAATTTTCCAGTGAGAAACAGGACACAAAGTGTTCAAGGCATAATTATATGGCTGGGTGCAAGGCAGAACTTTGGGAACATTGAAGGATCAAGTTGTAAAGGCAGCAAAGTGAAAATTCTGGAAGTTTTTTTAACTTGGACCTTACAGGCAAAAGAGGATAATTGGAAGGATGTAGATATGGAGCTGACTTGATCTGGAAGGGGAGTTCAGGGTAGATTTGAGAAGTTTAAGGAGGAAAGCATTAAGATCAGTTAAGTGAAAACTCAGATAAATAATGAGCAGCACCTAAACTAAGGTACCAAGAGAAGTTGACATTCCATGAAATGACTGTAATGCTATTTGCAAAATTATTCAAAGAATACAGACACATACCATACATACACCTCAGTTTTAGAGGAGCATAAATAAATCTAAAAATCCTGGGTCAATAAGATTATTGTGTACTAAAATACTCATAAATTTATAATACAAAATCCAATGGATCAAGTTCCTCAACCTGCAGAAAAACTGAACCTCAGTGAACCTCAAAATGTCCCTCTGTTATTACTGGGAGTTCCTAAGGAGACATTTCTTATGTGCTCACAAGTCAGCCTGTCAGCCTCCTCACTACGTGGTGTCTGTTCTTTCGTCCTGGCTCTAGCATGTTTTCATCTATTCCCTGCAGGGCCCTGCTTCTGCCTCTGACGATGGTGTCCCTTGTGAGCAGGCCAGTGGTCATGCCAAAGATGCTGCCTCTGGAAACTCTCCAAGCTATGAAGCTTGAGTGCCAGAGGAGTGGTGTTTTCTTCATAAAGGTTCTGAGAACAGTCTCTTCTCTAACTCTGTCCATAGTCTGTCACTTGGCCCAGAAACAGCCTCTGTGGATATCCAGTTTCATAAAGTCTCTCAGACAATTCCATTGTTCTTGACCCTGTTCTCCTACTTCCTGTCTCACCAAGTTTCTCATGAAAAACTTCTGCCACAGGGGCTCAAATACTGGTGTCTAAGAATCTGACGTTAGATTTCTTCTGTGGCTCTCTCTCCTCAGTTCCCAAAGAATCTCTAGAAAAGCCAATTAATTTACCTGTGTTACCACTCTTCCCCCCCAAAAAAAAAAAATTTTTTTTTTTTTTGTTGCTATTTAAAGCTAAGAAACTCTGTATTGCTGGGAGTTCCAAGAGGTATCAGTATGGAACTCAATCATCTAGGATCAACAGAAAATTCAAAATAATAGCTTTAAATGATAAGAATTCTGAAAATAATCAGAAAGAAAAGAATTATTTTCTATCTGATAGAAAAGAATTATTTTCTATCTGATAACAAGAAGTCTAGAGAATGGTGGTTCAGGACAGGCTGAGTGACTCAGTGGTCACCTGGGACCCAGGGTTTCTCCATCAAGAGGTAAAATTTGTCCTCATGCTTGTCACCGCATGATCACAAGAGGGCTGCCGCACTTACAGCCAATATTTTTGAGTCACAAACAGCAGGGAGCTTTTCTTAGAGGACTTCTTCATATGCCTGATTGTCCATAATAGAGTCACTCGATTAGTCCTGAGAAAGATGGCCAAGAAAATTGAGTGTTTACCTTTCCAAACTCCAGAATTAAAATAGGGGTGGAAATCTTTGGCAATGACTGTTGCATGGTTCCATCCATTGAACCTAAAGCACCCTGGAAATTCCCTTTTGAAGGGAATTAGTATATAATGAGGCTGGGTTTGCCAGCTAAAAAAACCAGGGCATCCAATTAAATCGGAAATTCATATGAAAAATGGATAGTTTTTTAATATAGAAATGTATCTCCTGCAACATTTTGGTCAAACTTATATTAAAAATTGTTGATGTTTATCTGAAATTGAAATGGGAGTCTTCTGTATTTTATTTGCTCAGTCTAGCAACCTTGAATGGGGTCTTTGCCTTTGGTTACTAGGTGATCTCATAAATTAGTTAATATTTCTGGGCCCCAAATTATAAAAGCAACACTACAGTTTAGTCATAATGTGCTAGTACTTTGAATCTGTTGCAGTGATTCCCAGGAAGCCATCTAAAAATCCTCTAGACCTCTCCTTCAGAGAGTCTGATAGAAGAAGAGAACATACACTCTAGTCTTTGGTAATGTGCCTGGTGAGTCCTTCTTCACTGCCTAGTCCAGACAAGCAGATCCAGCACGTAGTCATTACCCTGCAAACACACAGCCACCCACCCACATGTAGCCCTCTCTGTCCTCCTCCCATGCCCTCGGGTGGTAGCAGATAGCAATAAAATCTGAGTTTGTGGAACGGGTAGATGTATGTCTGTGTTCTCAGGTGCAGAGTGCCCTTGGACTAGAAAATCAGCCTTTGTCTGAACTAAGAAAATCCACAGATACAATTTCTTCAAATTTTTAAATTTAATGTTGATTAACTGAAATATCCACTCAAATGGTTTTGCAACAAAGGAATCACATGAACCAAACAGGAATTCAAGTCTCCAACTATTAGAAAAATAGAACCCTTCTCAAAGCTTCGAGATTGCAATTTTCCAGGTTTTACCTTCCTTCATAATTCCCTGATACCCTTTCTCGAGCTGGGCTGAGCCACCCATGTTCAAAAGTGATATCATGTGTTGGAGAAAGAGATAATGACAATCAAAATTAGGGGACTCATCAGGGACCTGAGAAAGTTCTTCAGTTCTTTCTTTAAAGGGTGGCTGAAAACAAGACTTGTACCTTTAGACTGAGGAAGCCCTCTCCTTGGATAGTTTATGGATAGGGCTGGAGGCCCTGAAGATACTGAACATTATAAGTATTTTGCATAAATAGGGATCTGAACAAGTTTTAATTTTAAAAAATGGGATCCTTTTTACACTTAAGGAATGGTGCTGGTCATGCCAATTACACATATAATTTTTTATATATCTATACTCTGAATATCTTGGAAACAGAACTATGTCTTCATCTTTATATTCCCAGAATGTTACCTGAGCTCCAGACACAGACATGTGTCATATAACTTTTTTGAATAAATAAAGAGATTAGTTTCTGACTAACTCCTCTCTACCCAGCCAGGGGAAAGAAATAAAATGTTCTCTTTTGACTGCTGCACAGAAGTTTGCTTGGTGAGATGGGCAAATGTTTTTACTAGTCACAATTGAGGGATGCAGAAAGTCCTTATTGAGAGTAAAACTACATTTGTAGAACTTACAGGAAAATTCCAGGTGTCCCAGAAATAAGTTTAAACACTATGAGCTTTGACACCTGGAAATTAGCAAATGAAACTTGAGTGAGCAAGGAATTTTTTTAATGCCATCCTTCAAAAAAATTTTATATATAGCATTTCCTAATACTTCTCACCTCTAAATCAAGAAGCTAGATTTAATTACTTAATCCTCTCAATGTGCTCTTTTTCTCACAATGTTATATAAATAAAAGAGGCTTCCAAAAACGATTTCTCTGTTTACTTGTGAGGTTATTAAAAAGTTGCTAAAAACACTGCAATGGTTGTCTTTGTACATGTATGTTTGTGCACACAGATGAATATTTTTCTGTTGAATAGGTCCTTAGAGGTCAAATTGTTAGATCAAAGCACACCCACATTTTTAAGTTCTCATCTGTAGTGCTAATAAAGTGAATGAGATGGTCTATTTCCCCACATTCTCACCAAAACTAGGCATTATTATATTTTTAATTTTCACTAGTCTGATGGTCAGAAACTGTCATTTCAGTATTTTGATTTCAATTTCTCAGGTTACTAGTGACATTCTGTGTTTATTTTAACTTGCAAATATTTTCTATGAATTATCTGCTCTAGTCATTTGCCCATTTTTCCCCACTACATTGTAATTTGAGTCCGTCTGCAGAAGCTTCTATGTTTTACGATTATCCGCAACTATTTTTAAAAACCAGTTATGCGGGGTATTAACTTTAAATTATTATTATTATTTTTTTTTTTAAGATTTTGTTTATTTGACAGACAGAGATCACAAGTAGGCAGAGAGGCAGACAGAGAGGAAGGGAAGCAGGCTCCCTGCTGAGTAGAGAGCCCGATATGGGGCTCGATCCCAGGACCCTGGAATCATGACCCGAGGCGAAGGCAGAGGCTTTAACCCACTGAGCCACCCAGGCGCCCCTAACTTTAAATTATTTAACATGCAGCTCTGCCTCTTGTAGTCAATGTAACAGTGCTGAGTTTGACGCCCCTTCAATATAGTAAGGATGCCAAAAATTTGCTAGGCAAAGCTACTAGAGGTAATTGTATTATCTCATCCTAATCACCATTGCTATCTCCATCTCAGCTGCTCCCCATTTATAAAAGGGAAGAGGAAAAGCAGGGAAAAGAACACAAAATGCGAGGATAAAAATTGAAGGCCTGTGGATATATGGATAAGATGATAGTTCATTGCTGATCCATACCACATCTCAGTCTTATTTAATGTAAATTATCACTAAATTTAATCATCTGATGCATTTTATTAAAATCAAACATAATAAAGTCTTTTATTACAAAACATAAACTGGAAGGAATTATTCACATTGTGCCAAGTGTACACATGATTATGATTATGTTACAGTAAGATACAATTTGCTAACAAGTCACCTTACCAAGAGGGGTATGCCTGTTGTAGAAAGAAGGTGGTATGAAACTAAAATTAAGCATTAATTTTCCTCTACATTAGGGTATATTTTTACCGCAAAAAAAAAAAAATGGATAAAGCTGGGTACATATTTTGTTATCCTTTCAACAATACGTCTAAACCTTGGGCTAAATATTGTGTGTCTTTGATGTGAGAATTCCCGGACTTGGGAAAAGAAGTTTATTCGTTTCTCACCCTCCTCAAATAACCATGTAGATATGGTGTTGGCTTTTAGCACACTCTTTATGACTTCCCATTTATATTAAAGTGTCACTAGCAGGGCGCCTGGGTGGCTCCATCATTAAGCATCTGCCTTTGGCTCAGGTCATGATCCCAGTGTTCTGGGATCAAGCCCCATATAGAGCTCCCTGCTTGGCAGGAAACCTGCTTCTCCCTCTCCCACTTCCCCTGCTTGTGTTCCTGCTCTTGCTGTCTTTCTCTCTCTCTGTCAAATAAATAAATAAAATCTAAAAAAATTAAGTGACACTAGTATGATCACGATTCACAGATTGTATAATGATGACATAATCTTTTGAATAATTCACCACACTCTGTGGCAATAGTCTTATGCCTGTTGATGACCACTACCAGTCAAAACTATGGCCTTATGATTTAAAGGAAATATTCTAGTTTGGGGAAAAAATATTGTCTCTTATGCTTGGGGGTAGTTTCCAAATGATGTGCTTAATCATGGCTCACATGGGTGAGTCTAGCATCAGTCATGACAGCACCGTTAAACAAATCTGGACTTACCCTAGATCACGGTCCATGACAACTGGACAGCCAGTCCATTAAGCTTCTTCATTCTTATAAAGAATCAAAAAGAAAGCAGATAGGAAAACCATTAGGATTGCAAAAAGAATTTTTAATAAAGGGATGCAAATTATCAGGGTAATAGTAGTAACCCATTATTGACCCTACAAAGTAGATAGTATTGGAGAGATAACAATTTTTAAGATAAGCTCCCAAAGAAATAATTTGCTAAAGACCATGGGACTCAGAGATGTCAGAGCCAGGATTCAAATCTTTACTGTTCCACTGCCTGTCATGAATTCTGGTGCTAAGCCTTAAGAGATTCATTTCCATTGCACAAAAAGCACGAATCACAAAAAGGATGAATTGGGGATTCTTTTCATTTTAATAGCAGTGTGAGGGAACCACAAAAGATCTGAGCAGTGAGTCAGCACACTTGGATCATAACATCTTCACCATGAATCAGGGAAAATGAATCTAAGTAAATTAAGGTCTTGTGGGCTTCTCTCTACAACTGCTCATTTCTGACTTTCTAAAAATAATTATATTCTCTCATCTACATTAAGTGATCTAACTGGAACTTTGTGCTTATTATCATTATATTCAGTCACTGACTTTCATTCTACCAATATTTATTGAGCAGCTATTACAAGTCAGACATTATTCAAATATACATCAATGAATTAACAGCTTCTCCTCATCAACAGGTTAGTATATTATTTTCCGTCATATTGAAAATCGAATCAATTCACTTCACAATAAACACAGGGAAAAACGGGGAAAAGAAAAAAATATATACTAATTCCTACCTCTGTAATCTTGAAATGGTAATAAAACCCAAGACAATATTTTATTTTCTCTTCTTGCCAACCTATTTCTAATATGGAGTTTTATGATCTTTAGAATGAGAGAAACATACAGGGATTGAGACTATAAGAATGAAGAGAGGAATCAAAATAAATTCTGTAAACTAGTTTTCACCTACTTAGCTGGATCTAAATGGAACTTAAGTTACAAAAATAAAAAATGGCAATTGTTGTTTTCTTTTCCTCCCATGTCTTCAGGACCACCAATGCCATGTCCAACCTGACATTGAAGATGACCCAAAATAACAGATGTACCTAGTTGGGCCCAGAGTGTAAAAACATGTAAACATGGGCTGAGATAAGGTGTAAGCAAACACCTCCACTTTTCTTTTATATTATGCACTGGACATCACACCATGGGCTTTTCTGCTCATGGCCCTAGACTGAAGCCAGAGAAGGGTGAAGAAATTGGATTAGAAATATGATTTTGCCACTGTCAAGTATCCAAAACATAAATGAAGTAATGGAACCTGACCAGCCACACAAGAAGTTTTAAATCTCAAAAGGAAATGGAAAAATATTAGTTGGCAAAAGCAGTGTTTTAACCAGTCCCAATGCTTCAACTCAGGAAACAAAGAAGAAGCAGCCATTTAAAATGGTGCTTTGTGTCAGTAAGTTTATTAAATGGGAAGACTGGCAATCTTGGGTAAAAGTAGACTGTCCATCCAATTAAATTACAGAATATTAAAAAGGTCAAAGCAATATAGAAGTCCTCTAATTCATAGAAAACACTAAAATTCTGATTTCTCATACTCCTGACAAAGATTGTAATTGCGATTTGAAAAGGGTAAAATATTTATCTAGTCCTTTGACAAAGATTGAAATGAGAATGTGACTGGTCACAAATGTAACCTCACAAATGTAATGTGAAAACTAATTTTTTTTTAAAATAAGGCTGAAGCAATATACCTATTTCTTTTGTCTCTGCAAGGAGGACTACAAAAGTGGTTCTAACAAAATCATTTATTCTTTTAATCTTGTAATTTAAGTTTAAAGTTACCTTGTTATGTATGAAATGATATTATTTATCTAAAATCTCCAGGAGCTTCTGTACCACATAAGCATTAACTCTTCACCCATCTGTGGGTTGTTTTGTGGTTTTCAGTTAATATTTAGTTTCCTTCATACATTGTTAAAGACATTCAAGTGGAGCCCTGTGTGTGCACCTAATCTTTCTAATGGATACAGGGTAAAAACTGCAACATGTGCACAATAATGGTGTGACTTTGTTTGCAATAAACATTTAAAATGACCGACTTTCTCATAAATACACTAAATAGGATGATCTATGAGATTTCTAATTTATTCTTGTTTAAAATTTAACCATGCTTTTTTAAAGCATATCAATTTTGTTAATACCATGTAATTAAAACATGTCAGTGCGCAGCAAGTTTTAGTCTAAATTAATGACTATGAGAATTATTTTAATTAAATAACCAATTATAGAAAAATCACAAGCATGAGAGCTGACATTTAAATGAATTTCATTTAAATTGCTTCTTAACATTGTCCCATCTAGGACACTAATGCAGAATGAACTATTGTATCAACTTAGATTATCACTATTTTTGTATGCACATAATGTATTCATATTCAATCACTGGAACTGAGCAGGATATTTGGTATCGATCTTAAACTTCTATTAAAAAAAACACAACAGAACGAGCTAAAGTAAAAACAAACCATCTTTCTTTTCTCTTTGCTTTTTTTAAAATATGGGCTTCTAAATGCTATTGTAATTCTCACAGGAAAAAATGTTTACACATTTGGGAATTATTTAATATACTTAATTATACCGAATTAAACCAGGAGACTTTTGAAATTCACTTTTAAGGGAATATGCATATGTGACTTCAATACCCTGCACATAGTGGGGCTCAATAATCCTGGGTATCAGTGATTTTATATATATATATATATATATACATATATATATATATATATATATATTTCTTTGTCTCTTTTTTCACATGTGCTGTTGTGGTATGTGGCCTCCTCTTGGAAATTGGACATTTCAAGACCCTTATCAGATTAGGTTATCTAAACTGTGCGAATCCGGGCTGGATATTTGTTTAAATGTTTGTTCCTAAATAACTCAAACAATACAGTGTCGTTTTCTCTAGTTTAATGAATTATTGCTATTATTTTTTATATTGTGTAATTGTTTTTAATATTCATTTCATATTCATCCTTCCACAAAAAAAAAATAGAATTGTCTTCTAGAAAAAAAGCTAGCTCATCTATTGTAGTCATCCTCACTAAAAATTTTTAACTTTATAATACTATTTCTGGTAGAAGAGAAGAATGCCTGAACACAAGGCAAATTTATCCCAGGTGTGTTGTCTTATTATCACAAAATATAAGTTGTAGAGGACGCTGCAGAAAGAGCTGAAGTTTTATCTATTTATGAATTGGAGTTAAACATATTTTGATTCATTGCCAAAGTATCAATAAGATTTTAAAGGAGGTATGAGAGCCATATAAAGGATTTCTCCTTTGTTTGCTGTCATATCACACAGTTTGATACAGAATGTATGATTTTTTTAAGCAGACAATTAATATTCTTTTAACTTATTTTCTCTAGGGTGAATTTTACACATCTTTTTGGGGAAAATCTTATTTATTTGGAAGTTTGCAATCTGTAATAAAAGGTGCTTTCACCATGGCTTGCTGGAAAAAAAAAAAAGCAGCCATATTTAGATTTGACTAGTTAATTGTTCTCCTTCATTAGAATGCATTAGGGCATGCAGTTTAATTATTATGTTCATATTTGTAGACTTTACTTTTTTAAGTCATCAAAGATTGTTTAATATCAGAAAAATGATTTTTTTTGCATATTTCATCTTGCTACCACTTTAAAAATAAAGAGGAAAAGAAAAGGCTACTGCATTTGTTGTTCATTGATTAACCAGTAATGTTATGTATAAATAATGTATCTGACAGTATGGCAGCCCACTTGGGACATTATGCCATTTACTACAAAATAGGATGCAACATACAACTGAGCAGTGAGAACAAATTAAACATCTTTCCTTGGTAACTTTAGCATTTTTATTAGGTGATAAACATTACAGTGAGAGGAAAGCAGATGTAGTTATTTCAGTAATATTAACCTTAATCGAAAGCTAACTTGACGTACAGCATAATACTCTTGCATTATAAGATTTTGTCCAATAACAATAGAAACCAAAATTTCCTAGGTCATAATGAGATAATACCTGTAAAAATTAATGACTATCTTGTGTAAAATCTCATCTATAGCTACTGGATTGTATTATTAATATTGATGAAAAAAATTTAAACATAAATCTAATGTGTTATAAGCATGAAAAATCCCCAAATATTTTTAATGTGGTATTATTTTTGCCTTAACTAAAGTGTCCTATAGTATTATTTGACTATGTGTGAATTTCCTTCCTCTAGGGCTGTGTTAATGTAATCTCAAAACTCTTTTAGAAGCATCCAAATAGTGACTAAAGTTAAGAGCAGTAATGTAATTAGCACTCAACATCCATCTTCCCTCCCTTCTCATTTCATTCCATCATTTACTCATGGGGATACAGAGATGAAATGCCCCTGTCCTTAAAGGAATTAACAATTGAGTAATTGAGAAAAACTATTGAAGTCCATTTAATATACAGGATGAATTGTGGAACCAGATCCTTTCTTCCTTTCATTCAAAAATATTTATTGTGTGCTTACTGTGTGTCAGGCACAGTTCTGGGATCTTTAGTGTAGAGCAGGAACAGAACAAAGATTCTTCTCAGTATCATGCTTATATTTGAACGGGGTGGGGGGGAAGTCCATAAACAATATCATAAATACATAATTTGTATTGTATGTTACAAGGTGAAAAGTTACAAGGTGAAAAGTACTAAAAAGGGTGCAGTGGAGTAGACGAAAACCTGGAGAATGGGAGTCAGAAGAGTGGTTGTCAGGGTGGGCATCATTAAAAATTTGAGCTACAGTTGAAGAAGGTGAAAAAAGGTTGGCCTCAGCCAGGAGAAAAGCACACTGGGCAGAGGAAGCAACCCATAAAGTGGTCCTGAATTTGGACTCTGCCTCACATCCTGAAGAACAACAAGGAAGTCAGTGTGTCTGGAACTGAGGAAGCAAGGTCAGAGAAGAGTTCAGATAGGAGCTGGGATACCAGATCATGTAGGGGTCATGGGCTCTTGTAAGGAATTTGGCCTTTGTAAAAAAAAAAGAAAAGAAAAGAAAAGAAAAAAAAAGAAAAGAAGAAAATAACCAGGCAGTCATTACAGGAGGGTGAGCATGAGAATGATATAACTTGACTTCTGTTTTATAGGATCACTCTGCCTTCTGTACTGGGTATTCACTGTAGGAGATCAAGAGTAAAAGAAAGGAGAGGCACCTGGGTGGCTCAGTGGGTTAAGCCTCTACCTTCGGCTCAGGTCATGATCTCAAGGTCCTGGGATCAAGCCCCACATGAGGCTCTCTGCTCGGTGGGGAGCATGCTTCCCCCTCTCTGCCTGTCTCTCTGCCTACTTGTGATCTTTCTCTGTCAAATAAATAAAATATTTAAAAAAAAAAGAAAGAAAGAAAGAAAGAAAGAAGGAAAGAAAAAGAAAGAAAGGAGACCAGGTAGGAGACTATTACAGCAAATCAGGCAAGAAATGATGGTAGCTCATGTCAGGATGGTATCAGTAGAGGTTGAAAAGTGACAAATTCCCGAAGTATTTTGAAGATCCACCCAAAGATTTCTAGGAAGTAAGGCATGAATGTGAGAATGGAAGGATAATTCCAATGTTTGGGGCCTGAGCAACCAGACAAACAGAATTACCACTGCTTGAGATGGATTAAGCAAAAGGCAATCAAGACTTCCAAACTGGACTTGTCGAGCTTAAGATGTTTATTACATAAAGTAGTGGAAATGTAAAGGAGGCAGTTGAATTTAACAGCATGGGGAGAGGTGTGGAATGGAAATAGAAGTTTGGAAGTATTCAACATCTAGATGGTATTTAAAGCCATGAGATTGGAGATACCAAAAGAATGTGTGTAGATGAAGAGATGAGTCCAAACACCTGTGTTCCACTCTTACGAGGTCTGGGGGTAAAGAACCAGCAAAGAAGACTGAGAAGGCAGGAGACCAGCAGAGTGCAACGAAAACCAGTTCAGTGTACCAAAAAATCGAAGACAAGAAAGTACGTCAAGAAAGAGAGAGTGATCAATTGTGTCAAATTCTTCTAACAGTTCAGGGAGATGAGAACTGAGAACAGACCCTCAGATTTAGCAACATGGCCTTTGACCAGAGCAGCTTCAGTAGATGCAAGTCAGATTGGAGTGAGTTTAAGGCAGAATGGGAGCAGGGAGTTGAGAGAAAATAAAAACAGACGACTTTTTCCAAAGAGTTTTGCCTCAAGTGGAGCAAAGAAACCATGTGGCTGCTGATGGCAGGCAAGATGAGGAGAACAGTATCATTGTAGAATAAAAGAAATTACATCAGGATGTTTACTTGCTGGTGAGAAGGATCAAGTGGAGAAGGAAGCACTGGTGATGAAGAGAGGGAGGATTTCCAGAGCTGTATTCTGGACAAGGTGAGAAGAGGTGGGACAGAGGCCCAAGTGGTGGGGCTGGCTGTAGATAGAAGCAGAGACAGTTGAGTCTGCGGTAAAGGGCAGGAAGCAGATGTGGGTGAAGATACCACTGGTGGGTGGCCAATGTGGTCAAGTCTAAGGAGGTTTCCTTCCGACTGCTTCCATTTTACTAGAAAAATGGGAAACTCTGGGCATAGAATCTGCCCTAACTATGGATGCTCTCCAAGCACTTGCCCTAGGGACTTAGAACAGTCTACTGGTGTTGGCCAGGTGAAGAAAGGATCAGAGGGCGGTCAGGGGTGTTAACAGCTAGAGCCAGCATGCCCGCAGAGTGCTAGTGATCTAGATTTGCATAGCACTTTGTTGTCACAAAACACTTTTATATCCATTTTCTCATTTATTCTTCACAACAGGAAAAAAATTATCAATGCTCCCACCTTATAGAAGAGGACACTGAGCCTTGGGGGAAAAAGAAAAAGATCATTTGCTAATAAGTAGGCCTCTGGCAACTGACCTTCCAGAAGGAATTCTTCCTAAAATATCTACTAAATACTAAAGTATTTTTGGTGGTAGTCAAACATAGTCTTGTTTGCCAGACAAGAAGATTGATTATTCTGATAAAAAACAGAACAAGTATCGCAAAATGGGAGGATATTTATTCTTATTCACCACTGTTATTACTATCTTCCTAATAATGATTCACTTGCCCAATACACTCCGACAGGTCTTGAGAATTTTATTTCTCAGCAAAAGAAATGACAGTATTAAAAATGGCCACGGGGAGACATTTTAAAAGTCTCTCCAGGAGGTGCTGTGGAGCCATTAAACGTCAAATTCAGGCTCTAAGGAGTGAGGAGGCAGCTTTGGGAGTGCCAAGGAAAAATAAATAATTAAAGCCCGAGAAAGTGGCTAGGATGTGATACACGTTCCTCCTGGCTCTTTTGAATTCAGTCATGATGATGCAACAGCACATTTTCCAACTTTTCCTCATCTTCAATTTTCTTTGTGTTGCATTCCAAAAGACCTTCTTAAAGAAAAGAATGGTAGCCACAACAACTCAGGGTGTAAATACTGATAACACAATCCTCACCAATAGGTGATAGGAGACAATTTAATAAATTTAATTCAGGACATTAAGGCAGTGACTAGGAAGACAGTGACTAGTAATAGTAAGCGATCCTTGTCTTTTTATTTTACTCAGTTAGGATTTTCTTTTCCATTATCAATCCCCAAATACAGAGCATTCTCATTAGTGTAATGTTCCACAGGTTGTAAGGTGTGTTCATACCCATTACCTCATTTCGTTCTCCGTGTAAGATGGTAACCACCAGTTTAATTGGTTAGATCCCCAGTTAGGGTAGTTGGGTGAGTGCTGAAACCACATCGTCCTGTTCATCAACAGGCTGTTAGCACAAGCCTGGGGTGGGGAGAGTTTCATCCAACAGCAAAGAGAATTGCAGTAAACACACAAGCATCCTCCCCATTTGACAGACGACAAACCTAACAAAACTTTTAGAGCTGGTAAATGGCGGTTTGAAGTAAGGTCTATGATTCTTAATCTAGTGTTATTTTCACACGTAGTGAGTCTCAGCATCTCTAAACCTCACCCTTTCTGCAGAAGACAGCAAGATTGTAAGGAAGCAATAAGGAGGACAAGATATGCCTTGCTTATGCTATATTTAGAAATAAGATAATATAATGGGTTATAGTATCATACTATATATGAAATGATTGTACTCTCTGCTATGCTTCTTGAAATGTATTTAAATATACTTCTTTTCCTAGCAAAATGTAAGTGTATGTGTATATTGAGGGAAGAGTTAGGTGATTTATTACCCTTGGAAATCATAGGAATAGGTATAATGCTTTGAGAAATCAGTTTTATTATACAATTGACATAATCTAAAGGAATCTTTTAAAACTTTCATTTAATCTTACAAAGCAAATAGGTATTCCTTTTTTTTTTTATTAAAGTACAGGATGGTTTTGTACTAACTTTTCTTTAGATTCTTTTAAAAAATAAGTTTATTGATATTGGCGAAGATGCAGAGAAAGGGATACCCTCTTGCACTGTTGGTGGGAATGTAAACAGGTGCAGCCACTCTAGAAAACAGAAGTTTCTCAAAAAGTTAAAAATAAGACTACCCTAAAACCCAACAATTTCACTACTAGGTGTTTACCCAAAGGATACCAACATAGTGATTCAAAGGTGCACCTGCACCTCAATGTTAATAACAGCAATGTCCACAATAGCTGAACTATGGAAAGAGCCCAGATGTCCATCAACAGATGAATGGATAAAGAAGGTAGAGTATTAGTCAGTCACGAAAAAGAATGAAAGCTTGCCATTTGCATTGATGTGGATAAAAGTAGAGGGTATTGTGCTAAGAGGAATAAGTCAGTGAGAGAAAGACAAATACCAAAAAATTTCACTCATTTGTAGAACTTAAATAAAATAGGTGAACATAGGGGAAGGCAGGGAAAAATAAAATAAGATGAAAACAGAGAGGGAGGCAAACCATAGGAGACTCTTAACTACAGGAAGCAAACAGGGTTGTTGGAGGGGAGGTTGGTGGGGGGATGGGGTAATTGAGTGGTGAGTATTAAGAGGGAACTTGATGTAATAAGCACTGGGTGTTATGTGAAACTGATGAATCATTAAATTCCACCCCTGAAACTAGTAATACACTATATGTTAACTAAACCGAATTTAAATTTAAAAATTAAATAATTATATCCCCTATATCAAAAAATAGAAAATAAAAACATAAATGAAAAATATGTTTATCATTTTGCATGTTCCCTTAGGATAAAAAGCTGGCCAGTATCTAAAAGAAAGAATAATAATAATAAAATAAGTGAATTGTCCTTACATTTGCAGTTCTATTGACAAAGGTAAATCCTTGTTAATGTTTTCCAGTGGAATCGAAGCTTTTGAAAAGGAAGGTCCTGATTGGGACTAATCACTGGCTGAGGTATCCCGGACCCAAGGAATTGAAATCTTTATATTAAACACTGTTCTCAGAATAGAGATGCTAATGTAGGCAGTGCAACATTTTTTTTAAGTAAGAGTTTGTCATCATTCTTACAGCCTTCCAGCTTGCATTCACTTATCCACCATTGCTCAGTTCCTGATGCGGGACCCCCTCTAACAGGGCCCCCACATATATGTGTCATCCACACCGCCAATGTGACTTCTCCATATCAAGTTGTAGTTTCCCAGCCTACCACTTGATGGCAGACACAGTAAAAGTCAGTGGGGGAAGCAAATCCAAAGTTCTCAGAAGCCTTGTTGGAAATACGGAGCCCCCACTCCTGTGGGGCTCTACAGCCTGCTCTCGCTGCATGGATTCAGAACTGAAATGCCGCCAGATCAGTGTGGGTCTGATGGGATGGGGGAATGGGGCTGTGTGCCAGCGGGGGAGCGAGGCAGTGGGGCGAGGACAGGAGGACTGGGAGAGAAGTAGAAAAGGGAGGAAGAAAAGGTGATGGAATTGGGAAGAATGGATCTTGAATTGAACCAGGAGTCGTGGTAGGACATTCGCAGTGAAATAAGAACACTGACCATCCTGTATCCTAGTGTTGTGATGGAGCATCTGTACAGAGACAGGAGAAATCATTTAGCCTTGAAATCTCTCTCTCTAGTGCTTTCTTTCTATATATATAGTGCTTTCTCTATATCATATATCATACATATACTAGTTTCCTAGAGCTGCCCTAACGAATTACCACAAGCCAGGTAGCCTGAAACAACAGAAATGTATATACCCTTTCACAGTTCTAGAAGCCAGAAATCCAAAATCCAGGAGTCAGCAGCATTGTTTTCTTCTGGAGGTTCTGGGGGAGGAGCAGTTCCCTGCCTCTCTCCTGGCTTCTGGTGGCTGCCAGCAGCCCTTGATGATCTTGGCTTGTGGGGACATCACTCCTGTCTCTGCCTCTGTCTTCACGTAGGTTTCTTCTTTCTGTGTCTCAAATTTCCCTCCATCTTTCTCTTGTAAGGACACACATCATTGGGTTTAGGGCCCACCCTAAAGCCTAAATGATCTCAAGGTGCTTAATTACAACTGCAAAGACCGTTTTCCCAACTAAGGTCACAATCATAGACTTCAAGTCAGGGGCCTCAATTCAAAACACACACACACACACACATAAACACAAAATCATATACGTAATGTACATGATGTATACACTAATAGCATATATACACATACATACATATACACTTACGTATGCAAAAAAGAGGATCATACATTTTTAGAAAGGGTATTATAATTATGTTTTATGTGTTTTTAAGAGCCACAAATTTTGTAATGTCTCACAGAATTATTTTCATGACTAGATGTATTTACAGAGTTGCTTTATAAGTCAGAAAGTCTCCATTCCTTGAAGACTTAATAGTTTCTGCTTGTTTTGTTGTCTCTCATGCCATTAGAATAACTTACTTGCTAAGATTAGAGATAGAGAAAAATGAAGTAGACATAAAAATATTTGAACTGGAGATTGTCTTATTTATGTAAGAGCCTGTAAAAGAATTTTCCCCCATCCAGTTGTCAAAGGAGCCTCCCAGATGTCCCCAACTGCTTGCTCCTGCTACTTCTACACTGTACTCCTGTCCCCTCCAGTGTGGGCTGCACCCAGCGGCTCACTTGTAAAGAGCAGAAGGCAGCAAATGAGATGGGATGTCACTTCTGAGGCTGGGTTACAAAAAGACAGTGGTTTCTGTCTTGCCAGCCTCTGCTTCCTCTCCCTTGTCCATTCTGATGAAGACAAGTGCTCTTCAGAGAGCACCAGCTAGGACGGAACCAAAAGATGTCTTCCTCCAACAAGCGAGGAGTAAAACTCAGGCTCTCCTTCCCACTGCCTGAGAGGAACCAAGTCCTGTCAACTACCACAGGGGATGAAACTGCTGGCACATTGCTTGTAGCTTCATACAGACCCTCAGCCAGACCCGCCTTGCTAAGCTACACCCAATACCTGATCCACGGAAGCCGTGAAATTACAAATATTTGTAGTTCCAAGCCAAGTGATCTGTAATGTGCACTTTCCCATAATGTGAAGTATTTTAAGTCTGTTGATATTGAATCTCATTTATTGATCCCTCTATCGTACTTCTCTGCAATGCAACGGTCTATAAATCGAAATTAATGTTACTTTCTAATTCCTGTGACAAGCTCTCAGTGTTTAAAATTGTTCTGGATTGAATTAGTATTGTTTTTTGTATAATCCTGCCCAAACAAGAAATTATATATTCTTATATATATAATTATATATATATAATTATATATATTATAAATTCTATATTCTATAAGTTATATATATTATATATATATAACTTATTTGAGTTAATAATCAAATATACAAGGCAATTTTTTTTTTGAAAATGCAACTCTTAAACAGGAGGGTGGTGTTATTTCTCATACCTGTGGGTAACTATTATATTTAGCATGTGATAATTTTCAGAACTAATTTCATTCTAATCTTTCATTTTTATAATTATAAGCATGGTGAACTTTGCTTACTTATCCACATAAAGAAGTAGATGGAAGTAGATGTTTTGTCGCAATCGTGTTCAGGAATGGCTAAATAATTTGTTGGGCCCAGTACAAAATAAAAACGTGGGCCCCTTGTTCAGAAGAAGGAATAAAGTGACTTTACAGTTATTAAAATATGAAGCTTTTTCATTCCCCACCGCCCGTCTTTCTCTTGACTTCTTGTGAAGTTTTTTTATTTGCTACTTAGTGTCATTCTAAGAAAAGACAAATTAAAATTTTAAATTATTAGCATGAATTTCCCCCATTCATCTTTATATTGTGCAATGACAGTTTTACATGCAAATATAAAAGCATTTGACTTGTATGCCAAATCACCGAAATTATACAGTCTGTCTTTTGCAGCCCATACATACATGTGTATTTTATTCTTACCAGACTGGTGGAAAAACTGCACAAAATCAGCTCAACTGTTTTTGTTTTCCTGCTTTGTTTTAATATGCACACCATTTCTACTTTTGACTTACTATCAAGTAAAGAGAGATAGAAAGAAAAGGCCATCCTTTCCATTCCTTTAATGCTCTCATTTTCTGCATACATGGCTGGTTAACACAAGAAAGTAACACAAATAGGAAAATATATGATAGGGTCCCTATTTTGTTGAAATGTCTTTTCATCACCTTCTCTCTGTATCTGATGCAAATTCTAATTCAAATGGCAAGTGTGGCCTCTGAGAACCCATACCCTCATCTACTCAGTTGTTGATGCAACACACTTTCATGTAGCTGCTTTGAGTTTTGCTGAACTCCCAAGCATCAAGGGTCCACCAGAATTCAACATTGCTGGGTTACCACAAACAATATGAAAAAGGGCCAGCAAGGCATGGTAGACATGTGTATTGAGTGAGAATCTCTTTTGCTTATCTTCATGCTTCATTGTCCCATTAGACTTCATTGCAAAACACAAGTTCAAAGATAAAATTGTTTACATTTTCAGGACATTAAGAACAGAGACATTAAACCAAGCTCAAGGCCCTCTGACCGCAGGGTCCCATGCAATGGCAGTTTTACACCCATGAAGCTGACTTTGGTACTATTACTCGGTTCTTTAAAATCATCCTGAATATTTCAAATGATTTTTCAGCTGACTGTACCACAAAAACCTACTTAGAATTGTTCAAAACCAAGAACTAGAATCTATTTGGCTTGTGAAGTCTTTACCACAATGGTCATTAAAGCCATTTCCTTCCTGGTGTACATACACCCCCCTGCCCAACACACACACAATCCTAGTGGTCCATTTGTTTCGCTCCTTAGGGGTTTCATAACTGGAGGCAATGCACCTTACTAAGAATCCAGTGCAGTGCCATATATGCCTACCTTTGTGAAGCTAGCAAAGGGGAACAGTTAAAAAGGAGATAGAAACCAGACCTCCTTCACAGGCGTTTTTCAGGCGAATCCATTGTAGAAAGGAGAATGTATAGAAGTTAAGGGTCTGGAAATCGATTCAATTAGAACTATCCACACCTTCATTTTTAGAAAGTCTTTGTTCTAGCTCAGTATAATGCAGTCCCTCAGAAGCAACTTAGGTTAAGGAAGCTAAAACAAATTCATAATTCATAAAAAGGCCATAAGATGTTTAAGAAAATTTAAGTTGTACCGAAGCATCTGATTTTATCCAGAAGGCTTCAGTATAATAAATCCTTGCTAGAAAAACTAGATTTGTTCATCTAGATGAGGAATGATACAGAATCTGGGATTTCATTGTCTGTAACAACTCCAGTGAATGTGATTGAAGAAGTTAAATATGTACTGAATTCTCAGAAATGAAATCTTTATTTTTCTTGGCTTAATAATATAAATGTGATTCCTTTAAATTCAGGTTGTTTGTTGATTGAACTCTTTCTATAGAACATCTCATTTGAAAATTCAAGTCAAAAAAGTTTCATGGTAAAATCTTTCTGCCTTTAGAATTATTAAAGATGCATATTCACTGGTAGGTACTCATTCTTGACACTTTATTTACTTTTTTCCCGGCCCCCTGTGGCCAAGATCTCCTGTAGTTGGGCCTAATATATAATCTGTTCTATATTTTAAAGGACTATCATTTGATATTCTTCTGAAATATATATATAGCCATACATATATATAAATGTGTGTATGTGTATACACACACACACACACACACACACACACACATTTACATAGATTACATTAAATTCTTTCAAAATTTCGTTCCAGTATTCTCTTTGATAAATTACAAATCTAAACTTCTCAAGATAATATTCTATATAAGAATAAGTGAACCTCAGACTCAGTAATCCACAATTTATCAGAGTTTGGAATGTAGAGAGCCAAAATGACCCATTAATGTTTATAGCTTTTATGAACCATCCTTTGGTCTTTGAATCAGTGAGAAAGTTAGCTGTAGAAGCCCATGGTAGAGGAACTGTTTGTTGCTCACCCAAAATTTCCATCTTAATATCCCTCAAATGACAAAATCTATCGGCATGTCCTCTTGAGAAGTAAGAAAAAATTATTTCGAATGAGAAAACAACAATATGTTTTAGATTCTATTTTTTGTACTTTATAAACTTGACTCTATAAAGTTTACTTTATAAACTTGACTGTACTTAATAAACTTGACTCTACTTTTGGATGAGTTATCTATATACCACCCTGCTATTGAGAATTAGGGGGGAAAGTATTCTTTTCTGCATTAATGAAACGGTTTGATTGTCATGTACTAGAAATGACCTCAACACATAATTGATTCTGCCTTTTAATTATTGTCAGAAATAGTGGCATAGGATCAACTATTCAAAACTCAAATCATAAGTTTTGGCAGATGTCCTCCAGCAGTAACTGGCTTATATCCAACACTTCTGTGTAACGGGTCAAATCATTCAGTTATCTATGGATACATTTTGCCAATTAATCTATCTCGAAGGTTCACCAGGAGTTACATTGTTTAAAATGAGTTATATTTTATAGATACTTTATGTGAGGTGTTTTATGGTCATGGTGGGAGGCAAAGGGGGGGGGATTATCAACTACCGTTTTGGAAATCACCTGGGCTGTCTATTTGTTGAAGCAGAGGCAGAAACACTTTTCAAAGAAATCTCAACCCTTCTCACAGTCACTCCTTTGGTCTACCTCCAAACAAAGGTGGTCTGACTAGTTTTGAAAAATATATTTCAGGTCTATCCTCTATTAGTCAAGGGTCAAGCCTATAACTTCACTTTAAAACTGCAACATAGAATTCTCATATGTTCCCTTTTTTTTTTCTTTTTTTTGTCAAATAATGTTACCCTTGAACTCTCTGGTGTTCAAATCTTCTCCAGGTTTCATTTCAAGAAATAATATTCATGAAAGATATATGATCCACAGATTATTGCAAATATTCTCAATTTTATTCTGGGGTCAGTTCAGCTGCATATTTATAATTATTGTTTTGGGTTAATAATGATTGCTGCATTTTCTCAAGAGAATGGTACTGACATCATTAGGGCACATAATAAAAAGTAGAATAAGAAACAACAATTATTAACAGGGCTCACCCTAGGGGTATTTAGGACGTTTTTACTTTTATCACACCTAAAGGAGATCCCATAGCACTGTGCTTCCCTTACAGAAATTGTGTTTTCTTTATGGGAACTGTGATGAAATTTTCCTCTTTGTTCTGGGAATCAGTTCTTCTCCAACAACTAGAATTGGGGTGTATCTTCATGTATACTAACCTTGTTTCTGGCCTTAGTTTTTTTTTTTTTTTTTTTTTTTCACATCACGTTTATTTTTTTGTTCTATTTCCTCCTCTCTCTGTTTTTTTCCTGGCTCAAGTTCAATCTTATTGGAAGATTAGGGTTTAAAGATGGAATCAATCCAGAACATGCTCCTCTCCCCTCCCCCTTTTTAAAAAAGAGAATAAAAACTGGACACTCTGCCTCATTAGAAAACAGGAGGTGAAGGAGTCAGAGCACATTTCCTGGACTTCTACAGGAGAGAGACGGCAGCTTTTGGACAAAGTGAAGAATAAGATAGGATCTTTGCTCTTTTGTACTGAGAATGAATGTTCAGGTGAGACATGGTGTGGGTCCCATGGAAGTTCCAAGGTTGCAGGGACACCCAATCTAGGCTACCTTGAAGAGCTCTCCACCGCACTGGCCCCTTTCCACTAGGAGTCTGCTGGAGGACCCTTCTGGAGTAATCTGACATTGACAGGAATCATCCCTGGGCTGACTGTGTGCTAATTCTATGGAAGGATAAATAGAGCCTCACCAGATCTTCTCAGACTGTGGTTCTATGAGCTGTACATGGCTAGGCTCTACCTAAACTACGAGAAGTGAGTTCAGTTCAGGGAGCTAGCTACATGGTGCTCATCATCCCTTACCTCCCCATGAAGATTTGGGTTTGGGAGATTTGGGGTGCAGTTACCTGTGAGCGAGAGACCAGCCTAGCTCCCAGTGTCTGCTGCAACACATGCATTTCTATCTGGTTGACTCCTAGGCCTCATCTCTTTTATCCTATTCCATCTCGTGTGTTATAGTAATCTGAATATTTAAGTAGTATAAATTTTAAGTAAAAGATTTTCATAACTGTATAAGAAATTTAAAAAAAAGTTCCAGATTTCAGAAATGAAGTCATTTTCTCTGTGGTCAGATTCCCAAATATGATCATAGGATTGAGTTACCAACAAGGAGCAGAGCTTAAGGTCTTCAGAGAGTCAAGAAATGAGTAGGCTATGGCCTTAGCTTTGTAATGCAGGAAATTTAAATAGCTCAAGATGGTAAGTAAACAGGTAGAGTAGAAAGAAACAGGATGAGTTAACAGTCTCAGTGTTTGCAGACCGTGGCTAATCACTGAGTGCCTGGAAAGTCCAAGCAAAGAGAATGAGAGGATCGTGAAGACAATGAGTGGTCCATGAATGCGTTTCATGTATGTGAAGATGAAAAAGCATTTTGAGGAGAGATGTTGAGGATATAGGAGCTGCTGTAGGTAATAAGTAGAGGTGAGGAAGGGCATATCAGAATGGAGGGAGAGTTGGGAAAAAGATTAATGTTTGTGCGTGAAAGAAATGGGGAGGGGAGTCCTACATTTGGGCAGAAATTAGATGATAAGGATAGAAGGTCTGGATAAAGTCAATGATGTCTAGTTTCAAATGGCACCGGTCCAACTGGTACCAAGTCCTGGTTCCCACAGACCACTATCTTGAGTCTTGACCAGCATCAATTTGGCATATCCAAACTTATATTTCTACTCGACCGTGCTTGCAAATGCAGAAGCATGTGTTACTTTCATCAACTCCCTAAGCCTCTCATTCTCTCCCATAAATTCCTAAGTCTTTAGTCAAAATCAAGAAGGAAAAGTCAACCTGTGCTGAATGCAAAACTTGCAATAGCAAAATATTTATGCTACTACTTTTGTGTGTATCCACACTTTGCCTTTTACTCAGTCAGAGCCGTCCACACTCCCATAGACAGCGCCAGTAAGAGGGAGCTCTGCACAACCTCCAGTCTTGTTTTTGGCCAGTCCTGTGGCCTCTTGCCTTGTTCTTGCCCCACTCCCTAACTTTTAACTCCACTCTTGTTTGTCTAGCTCCTAATCTTTTAGATTTCATCCTCCACTCGAGACCCTACATTTATTCCTTAAAGCTGATGACAGATTTAGTGTCTTTAGTGTTTCCATCTCAAATATGATTCTACGCTGATCATTGTCTACATGTGCCTGGAAACATATACACAGCGGATAGCTACCCTCCTGATCAGTTCTGCCACTGGACATTCACCAGCCACAGTGGTCAGAGTGAAACACTTCACCTTCTCGAAGGTTTGATAAACACCCCCCCCATCCCTAATCAAATCCTTCACATTCGACAATATACTCTGCTGAGATCTTCCTAAGTGATGATCCCCTAATCAAATAGTGCAAGCTGCCCGAATGTATCACTAATTCAAATGTGCAAGTGGAATTTCTCCTAAGGGTTAAATATGTATTTCAATCTGATCTCCTCTGGATTTTGTCATAAAAGTGTTAAGAAGTTCTATTAAGTGGCAAGAGGACAAGTAATGTAGTAGTACACAGAGGCTCTGGGGCTAGAAAACCTTTCAGGACAGAGAGCCACCCCTCCACGTGCTTGGTGAGACTCTTGTTTTACCTGTCTCACCATCTGCCATATTAGAGGACTGAAGTCATCCACAGGAAGGTGAGGAAAGGGAAAAAAATAAGACAGATGACCAGAAATCAGTAACATTGTTAAAAGAGGTATAGGGGTGCCTGGGTGGCTCAGTGGGTTAAGCCTCTGCCTTCTGCCCAGGTCATGATCTCAGAGTCCTGGGATTAAGCCCCGCATTGGGCTCTCTGCTCAGCAGGGGGCCTGCTTCCCCCTTCTCTCTGCCTGCCGCTCCCCCTGCTTGTGCTCGCTCTCTCTGTCAAATAAATAAACAAAATCTTTATTTAAAAAATAAAAATAAATAAAATAGGTGTTATATTCTTGCAAACACTATGGATATGAGCCTGAGAGCTGGGGACACTTTACAGTAGTAACAATTAAATTCTTAACATGCCTATAACATCCTATACAGTTAACAAGTCAGTACTCATATCCAGAAGGTTACAGTGAGAAAATGGAGACTGAAAATATTTATTTATTTTTTATTATGTTATGTTAGTCACCAACAAGCTGCTTAAATCACACAATCTGGGGCGCCTGGGTGGCTCAGTGGATTAAAGCCTCTGCTTTCAGCTCAGGTCATGATCCCAGGGTCCTGGGATCGAGCCCCACATCGGGTTCTCTGCTCAGCGGGGAGCCTGCTTCCTCCTCTCTCTCTCTGCCTGCCTCTCTACCTACTTGTGATCTCTGTCTATCAAATATATAAATTTTTTTAAAAAATCTTTAAAAAAAATCACACAATCTACCATCAGTAGCCATAGTTTATTCTGCATTTGCCGTTCTAAGACTTGACGGCATTCACTCCCCTAGTCAGCACCACATTTCTCTGAGGGACATACTTAGAAATCCTCATTCATGTGTAGATAAGTGGAGGAACAGAGAGGTTAAGTAACTGGCTCATAACACACAGGGAATGAATAATAGCACACGGCTCCAGTTCAGGAAGTTTCCCTGGAGGCCACATCTTAATCCTTCTACCCAGCTGCCTGTTCAAGGGCCCCGACCACTTGCCCCTTCTAGCAAGCACGAGACGTTAAGAGTAGTATATCTCTTTGTATGTCTCCTTGTGGGGAAGCCCCACAATGAACTGCGAAAGGAAGGTGCTTCGTTCGTACTCAGATAAAATGCAGAAAAAAAGTGAAAAATGACTACTAATAAAATTTAATCCCAGGAAATGCCAGTTGCCTGCTGTAAGTGTGTGTAACTCCTCCATATCATTGGAAGATAAGCACGTAGCCTTCACAGGAAACTATTTGCTTTGGGTAGCAATGATTCTTTGCATTCAGGAAACTTGCTATGCATACAGAAACATAAAAAGCTTCGATTGTACTTCTCAGTGGTGCTAAAATATTCCGTAGATAAACATTTCGCTTTGTTTCCTTCTTAGTAAAATTATTTTTTTCTGCTTTGATAGATTTTCTCCTATTTAAGGTGACCTGTCCTAACCCCTGTTAGAAGAAAATAAGAAATACTCTCTATATACAAGATAAGACAAATCTAATAGTTGTGTTTGCAAACATCAAATAGCAGTGGGCTCAAGAAGTGTGATATAAAGCTATCAATTAATTTTGTTGTAACTGTATGCACCTGTGAACAACAGCTTAATTAAAGAGGCAAACAGAAATCTCTCACAATAATACCTCACATTACTTGCACTTATGTGACTGTCAATTAGCTGGAGTGGATAAACACAATTGGAAGTATGCCACGCGGACTTCTGGTAAAGGAAAGAAAAAAGATAGAACCAAGAGATACGTGAATAGAGAAAGGAGGACCCATAGGCCAATATGGACAATTCTCTGTGGGAGAAATATCCATTCCAATAAAGGAAATAAAAGTAGATGCTTTATACTGAAAGAACCAAACTCCCTCAGTCACTGGAACAAAGAAAATGAAGCTTTCGTACACAAATATACATCAAAAGGAAAAAGAGCCGGAGCATCTGGGCTGCCTGCAACAGGAGCTCAGCGCTGGTGTTTTATTTCTATATAAAAGAAAGCAAGACGAATCTCTAGGCTACTTGTCTCCCAAGATAATAACATTCTACCTCAAGGTCTCTCCTCACAATTTTACGTTGTCCACAATTCTTTAGTCTTTCAAAAACAACTTTGGCAAAGGGTTTGGGAGAGACGCTCACAACTTGCCAGAAGAGTATGTCAAGGTTCCTTCTGGATAAAGAGATGGATTATACAAGTTGGAAATTTCCAGTTGTCAGCTCTGGCTCTCCGGTGATTTATTTTGCTAATTGAAGGGAAAGGACTACGGAGTTATAAGATTGAAAATTGAGCAGGCAACATTTGAATTATGATGAAATTATAGCCTACCGCTAAAAGCCTCCTTCAACCTTTGTCATCAAGGAGGGTAGTGAAATTGTCACTGCTTTTATCCACCAGTGAGGCAAGTCTCAGTGATGTCTCAAGAAGCCAAACCAAGCATTCGCGCTGTGTCACCAGAGAATAATCATGACAGCCCTCTGAACCTAGAAAGGGCTGGAAGCCCCTTGAGGGCTGGGATTGCACCTTAACCTGGGTTTCCTGAATGTCTGATGCAGTGGCTGGAACTCAGTTACAACAAACTTGAATGAAAATTACACTTTTTTTAAAAAACCTCATCCTATCCCCACCCTCCTAGTTCTTAAGCTCTTGAGGCAGGCAATGGACTTTATTTTATGAATAAAAACACAAAAATGGAACTGAAAGAAAGCCGGACTCCTGTAACTTCGTGGTTTGCTGCTAAGCCCTTGCTGGTCCTGAGACATAAATATAGAGGAGAAAACATTTGAGCGTTTACAGGTGGAGTCCATATGTATTCCAGAAATACTCGTATGACGATACACGATATGTTTCTAACTTTAAAACAAAATACATTTCTTTCTCTTGTCTTTTCTTTCACCCATTTTGCTCACCTCTAACTCCCCGCCTCAGGCAATCAAAGTCTGTTCTCTATATCCATAAGCTTGTTTGTTCTGACTTATTTCACTTAGCATAATGCCCTCAAGTTTTGTCCATGTTGTCACAACTGGCAAGATTTCCTTCTTTTTAGTGAATAGTGTTCCTTTGAACATACATATATGAAATATATATGATATTTACATATTATATATATTTGGTATCTATCACATACCTATGATATATAGCATATGGTAAATGTGTATATATACTATATGTGTATATATGCTATATAACATATCTATCTCACATCTTCTTTATCCATTCATCCACTGATGGACATTTAGGTTGTTTCCATAACTTGGTAATTGTGAATTATATTGCAATGCAATAAACATGGGGGTGCATACCTTTATGAATTAGTGTTTTTGTTTTTGTTTTTCAGATAAATATTCCAGAAATAGAATTGCTGGATAACAAAACAGTCCCATTTTTAATTTTTAAAGGAGCCTCCATAACATTTTCCACAGTGCTGCAACCGTTTGCATTTCCACCAGCAGTACATAAGGGTTTCCTTTCCTCTACATCCTCCCCAACACTTGCTGTTTCTTATCTCTTTGATAATAGCCATGCTACCAGGTGTGAGGGGTGTCTGTTATGGTTTGGATTTGCATTTCACTGATGACTAGTGATGGCGAGCATCTTTTCATGTGTCCATTGGCCATCTTTTTCTTTGGGGGAAAAAAGGTCTATTTTTTGTTTTGTTTGCTATTGAGTTGTTTACTCTTTTTTATTGATTTGGATTTTAGTTTGGCTATTAACCCCTTTATATATTTGGATAATTAACCGCTTACTGGACATGATTTGTAATTTTTTTTCATTCAGTAGATTGTCTTTCATTTTGTAGATGATAAAAGGTATATTTCTAAGGCAAATACAAAATAATTCCCAAAATAATGCCTAAAATTACTTGTGATTATGTATCTGTGATAATAGATGTCAAATCTGGTTCATTATCTGTTTTTATAAATAAAGTTGTGCTGGAATTGAGCATGCTAATGTGTTCATGTATTGTCTCTGGCTGACTTCCCACTACAATGGCAGAGCTCAGCCATTGTGGCAGAGACAATAGGGCTTGCAAAGCCTGGCCCACTTATTACCAGGTCCGGTACAGAAAAAGTCTGGTGACCCCTAATTGAGTTGATACGATTATATTCTTCTAAAAAATGCTTACCAAATATGGGGCACTGTGATGTATCTCATTATCTTCTTTCCATGACTTGTCTCATTAAATTGAGCCGACAAATACATGCAGTTGATTTGATTTTTATCTTCATTTTCATAGTTGAAGTCTAGAGAGGTTAGGTAACTAGCCTGTTGTTCAGAGGTTAAACCCTCTTAGAAACCCTCCTTGAGGCCGTGCTGTTGGGCTGGTAGGTGAAGGTTTTGTTTACTTTCCTTGTATGCCAGTAACACTGTAATTACCTATGAGACAGTTACCACAGGGTGATTATTGTGATCACACAGATTATTGTGATCACAACAGATCACACGGTCTGTTGATTATCTGCCCAGCTACCTGCCTACTACACAGGCCTGTGTCATATTCTTCTCAATCCCTGCATGTAAGTGCAACATTGCAGGTGTCCCAGCTTCTTGTTAAATGAGTGAATACCCATATTGGTGTACAACACTCTCTTCGTCCATTTGAGCAGCCATAACAAAATACTATACACCGGATGGCTTAAACAACAGAAATTTATTTTCACCCTCATGATCTTATTTAACCTTAGTCCTCTCCTTAAAGACACTATCTCAATATAGTCATATGTGGGGTTAGAACTTCAATGTATGAATTTTGGGGGACACCATTCAGTCCATAGCAGTTAGTAGGGAAGACATTATTAGTTGTCTGCACTAAACTTCATTTTCAATCCCCATCTGCCCTGTTATCTTTATTATGAAGCTGGAAAAGTTAAAACTTTCAGTAGAGACTAGCAGAGGCCATATGATGAGATCTCTTCATCCAGCCCATTTCTCTTCCTTTTTTCTGCCTGGAATAGGGACATGATATCTAAAGGTGCAGCCTTCCTCCATTGTAAGGTCCAAAACCATATGCTAACTAAGGGAGGGCTGGAAGGAGCCTGGATCCTCAGGGTCACTGGTAATTTGCACACCAGCGTAGAACTGCCTGTTTCCAGACTTCTTGGTACATGATACAATCCTTGCTACCAAATGGAGTCCCAGCTGATTTCACTTGGCATAAAGGGAACGACTTCACCCAAGTTAGAAGTACCAGAATTCATTGTACCACTGACTAGCCTTGCAATATTGAGCAAGCCCTTCACCTCAAAGAAGTGGAGCTCGATGACTAACGGATGACTTTCTTCCAGCTCTAAAATTATATGATTTGATGGTTCATCCAGGGAAAAAAGTCTGTAAGGAGCCAGGACATTCCCAGATAATTCAGTAATAATATTTTTAAAGAGCGAGTTTGCTTGAAGAGTATGTATGAGATGAATACATATTTTTAAAAAGTATTTTAGTTAATCTTGCCTGTAAAACCCCTTTGCCATGGTGTTTTCTCTGTGAGCATTATCTTAAATTTGTAATGATTTATTTTCTTAGAGAGCACCAGTAAGGACTGACAAAGAATGACATGGTCTCTCCTGTCCCACTTGCAGAGGATGCTGTGTCCCTGTGACTCTAGCTGACCCCTAAATATACTGTTAAGCACATATTTTAAACGTGACAAGATAATCAATAAATCTCATAAATATTGATGTCTCACAGAGGAAATGTATCTTCTCGAGATCAGCATATGGAGCGCAGCACCCCATCCAGTCATTCTTCATAAGTCCTATAGAAAGTCATTGTCACATTATTTTTGCTTTCTTACTATGTCATTATAGAGTGTGTCAAGGATGCCTGTCAGGCACTTGTACCAACAATGTTTTGAAGCCATGACATCATTTTGACACTAATTTCCATTTTTCCATTATTCCATAAGAAGCCCCTAACATCTCCTATTTTATGGCAAGCTTTTTACTGTCTAAGAACTCAGACGTCAACTGTGACTCTCGCTTCCACAAAAAAATATATATATATAAAAAAAGGTTGGTTGTTAATTGATGTGCTAAGGATTAGAGTAATCTTTGTGTATCCTGGTAATATGATATACAGTGATTGGACTGATCCCCCCCCTTTAAGTCTCTGCCTAATGACACCCCCATTTTTCAATTCCTTAATAGCTGCAAGCCTTATGGAAGGAAATCCTTGGCCTTACCAAGTAGTTTCATTTTCAGGAATAACTCCAGTGTGAGCGAGATAAAACAGTGGGAGCCAACGATTTTTCAGAGTACTTTACACTGTCACCCACCCCATCCAAGTCTGTCGCACTTACAGTAAGTGGTTTCACTAAAACCCTTCAGTTTATTGATGCCTCCTTCATCCTTCATTGCATGTTTGCATCTGGCTCTGTTGGGACGGGCTGCATGTAATAGAAAGTGCTCCTCACCCAGCAGGGAACCGGGTCTGATTCAAGGCCGTGTGAGCTATGTGCGTCCTTGGAGACGGAAGACATGACAGTCTTGTTCGGGTCTTTGAGAAGCATTTTCCTAACTAAATGGGCTCCCTGTGCCCAGATGGGTGACAAAATGTAACAGTCCACAGTTTGAGAGAAAAAAAAGAAAAAAAAAAAAAAAAAAAAACTAGACGGGTTTAATAGAAACCCAAAGATGAGCTTTTATCTTAACTAGGCATCTTATCTTATAGGAAATAAGCTGAGTCAGTATTTTAGTCCCAAGAATTAGAGCTGAGGTAGGACTTTAGAATTTTGACAAAATTTTAAAATTCAGGGCTTATTTTGATGCTTCAGCATAGTATAGCGGTAAAGCTTATGGACTCTGGAGCTCTTTCTCTGTATTCACAAATGCCTCTGTCACTTACAAGCTGTGTGACCTTGGGCAGGTTACTTAACCTATCTGTGTATCAGTGTCTGCACCTGAAAATGGAGATAATAATAGGACCTTACCTCATAAGATTGTTATGAAATTTGAGCTCATACATCTAAAGTGTTTAAAACAATGCCTGACCCTGTAAGTACTCATCCAATAAATGTTAGCTATAATCAGCAAATGGCCATTTTTTTCATCACTGTTTATGAGCATTTGGTTGTTAGGGATAAAAGCACCAAATACTCCCAGTGAGCTACAAAGCAGCATCTGGTCTAACCTTATTCCTCTAGACTACGGAGGCTTCACGATGTGTCCTCCTGGTTTGGTTGAAGTGCAGTCTCCAGAATTCCCTTTCTGGTGTGTTTCCAGTTAGGGCAGACCAAAAGGGACGTTTTCCTAGAACATTTTCCAGGGGATGGAAGGGAAGCAGTTAGCCATTTGGTAGAATACACACCCCCCTTACTCAATTATATGCAAACCTATGTGCTGCTAGGAAGGGATTTTGTAGGAATCATTAAGAGCCCCTAATCAACCAACCACAAATTAATTAAAAGTGTCTGACTTAATCTTATGATCTCTTCATTCTGACCCTCTTTCATTAAAATTTTTGAAGTAATATTTCATAATTTTTTTCCTATTTTTTATTTTCCTACATTTGTCCCATCTCTTAGGCCTTCCTCACCTCCAATCCACAATGTTTAAATCAAGTGACGTCCTTTAAAAGAAGGTTTATAGTGTCCCTGGGATGGGACTCCAAACTTCCACTCATGTTCTTGGATTCCATCCCACGGATGATCTTCCCTTCTTGACTGCTTCTCTGTGGGTCCAAGCTTCACCTTTGGGGGGTTCTACACTGCACACAATCTTACTGACCTGGATGCTTGCCCTAGACTTCAGGCTTGCTTAGTTCCGCATTTTTGTGAGACTATACCTTATAATAAATCTGTTTATCTATCTAAGCCAGTTCTCACTAGTTCTGCTTCTCTGGTTGAACCTTGACTTACACCTAGATTTACCAGGATGGAATTTTGGCTAAGAATACTACATATCAGAGTCACCTTAAAATTCAAATCCAGTCTTTGAGATACCTGAAATAATTAACAGTGTAGGTAACCATTATAAAGTCCTATTTAAATGATTATGTAAAAGTGAGATAATTCAGCTTCTATATTAGATATGACTTAAAATACACTAATATCAATGGTGAATTATTTGAACATTAGGAACTGGTAGTAAAGAAGCCATGAGAGGTAGGATAAAAGTAGGAAAATAAAAATTTAAAAACAAATTACGGAATGTCATTTCAAAAGTTATGAGAGTAGGGGGGCATCTGGGTGGCTCAGTCAGTTAAATATCTGACTTTTGATACCAGCTCAAGTCATGATCTCAGGGTTGTGGGATTAAGCCCTGTGTTGGGTTCTGGGCTCAAGGGGACCTCTGCTTCCCTCCCTTTCCCTCTGCCCCTCCCCCTGCTCTCTCTCTTACTCTCTTTCTAAAATAAATAAATAAACCTTTTAAAAAGTTATGAACGTAGGGCAAAATGAAGAGATGATAAGATTTCAAGAAGTCTCAAATTTGGATGGAATAGAATATAATACAAAAGCTAAAAAGGCAAAAAAAAAAAACCCCAATAATAATAATAAACATTTTTTTTAAGTATAACTAAAAAGAGGTGGAGCAAAAATGACCAGGATATACATAACATGGAAACCTTAGTGAATAATAAATTCATACTATACAGCATTCTGTACCAAATGTTAAATGAAAGAACCAATTAAATAAAATGCGTCCACACAAGTATCTTTTTACTGCTTTCTACAACTCTCTTTTTTAATGCAGTCAGATACTACCCTAATATAAATTACTCCCTGGAAACAAGTTGATCACTTTCAGAAGATGAATGAACTCCCAGTACAGGTTAATAGAATTGAGCATAGTAGAGCCTCAGTTTGATCCATAGACCTTAGAGTCCAAAAGAACTTCAAAGTAGGTAAAGCAAGGGGAAAAAATATGCATACCTTACCCTTTCGGGATATTTTGTGTAAGATTTTCCTGACAGAAGAAAGAGAAAATGGGGAAGAAGAGGAAATGACACAAGCCAAAAAAAGATTTTCCCCATGAACCCATGGGAAAAAGAGGGGAAAGGAGAAATGGGTAGGAAAACACAAGGTAGGTAAGCTTCGGAAGGCACCCATCAAGGACAAGACACTGATTAAACAAGGAAATCGGTTAATAATTATATCTTCTTTTCATTATAATTTCTGAATAGGAAGAAATATCACAATATTAGGAAAGTCTGGGGAAAATAATTCCATAGGGCCCCAGGATGCAATTCGGTGACCATTTTCTTGCTTTTGATTTGATGTTGCATTTTAAAATCTATTATTTTAAATTTGGGGACAAGAAAATAATATACATTGGCTTCCCTTTTATAGTCTGAGTAATTGAAAAGAAGGAAAGAGAAAGTCTCCTTTTGTCCTACACCCCTATAACCTTGACTGGCTGTAGCCTAGTTCTCAGGTAAATATGGGCGTCATGAAGGAAAAATTTGGCCCCAAGAATGTGAGAATACCATGTGGAAGATTTACTGTCAAATGATAGTTATCCATAATTGCCAGTCATTAGGGCAACTTTCTTAACATCAAAGCATATATTTATGCTTTATGTACCAAAGCAAATAAAACTTTCATACGCTGGTGCAAGTTTACACTCTGGGGTGTGTGAGTTTCCTTAAACTGACTTTTTATCCTTTAGGGGAAGTTGTATATTTGTTGAAATACAACTGAGTGCAATATGATGGGTTAGAAAGAATAATGGAGGATTGAAAGTCATGAGCTCATATAAAGTGCTAGGAAAACTTTTTTTTTTTCCCCTTTGAAGTGATATAAAAGCAAATTGTCAATAGAAGAATTGCTATGAAGTGCCAAAGCCTTAAAAAATCATCTTAATTACACCACAACTGAGTCAATCAACAAACTGTATATGCAGGTGAAGGTACATCCTATACTGGGATCCATGAAAAAGATAAAAAATAACAATGGTATTAATAACTAACTTTTGCGTACTGCTTTATAATGAAAAAAAAAGACTTTGGCATTTATTATCTAATTTAATTCTCAAAAGGCCATGTGAACCATGTATACCTAAGCTTCAAAACTTTGAAGAGAATTTACAAGATGTTTAGCAAATGAACTAAACCTCCTACAAAGCAACAAAAAATATAACGTTAGTGTGTAGATAGAGCAAACTGGATGCAAGGGTGATTATAAAGTAATGATTCTATATTATTACAAGTTTCCTCCCCACTCCTCCCCACTCCACCCCCCCTAAAAAACCACATACATGTAAGTTTTTCTTCCAAATTGTCCAAAGCTAGAAAGCTACATACTTACTATGCTGAGTTTTCATGTCATTTAACTTGTGGGTACTCCCTTTTTGAAACTATTTTCTGAGCTGACTTTTGAAAGAAAAATGTCTTCATTGCTTTGTAGTTGCATTTTGCTTTGATTACAATAACTATTACCCAAAGTTTAAAATGAATTTTGGTTGTCTCTTAAAAATTCGAATTTGCCTTCAAATGATACAAATTGGGCACTTAAAAAAGATGTCATGAATTTTAAAAGAAAACTTTTTATCTAATTAAAAAAAATATATTATATATATATGTATGTAAAGAGAGACAGACGATCTCTCTGTCTCTCTTTACATATATATATATATATATATATAATATATATTTTTTTTTAATTAGATAAAAAAGTTTTCTTTTGTAAAGAGAGACAGAGAGATTGTTTTTGGATAGAGAAGAAAGCATACAGCTACTTGAAGGAACTGTCTAATTCTACCCCTTGTACTTTGCATTTAAAAGACCAGTCCTAGGACTCTTCACTACAAGGCTCTGATGAGCTCCTCAAGACAAAACCCCCAAGAAAAGAATATGAGAAATTAGAATTAAGTAACTAGACTAAATTTAGAAACACAATGACATGATGTGAAATAAAGGTCACAAACTGAGGATTGGGCATCACTCCGTAGACTGGCTGTCAAGGGGCTCATCTCTTGCAAGTGTGAAGGACATTATTACACAAACTTCCCACATGGTAACTTTACTACTGATGCTCCCTTAATTGTCTACACTTCTTTTTGCCTTAATTTTCTTAGTTATTAAAAAATAATTTGATATTATTATCTCTATAACCCACTGCAAATTCACCTCAGGACAAAGATGAATATAGATAAATTATACATTAATTGGTTTCAGTGGGTGGATGGTGGCAAAGAGTTATACCATCAATCTGAAATATATGGAAAAAAAGAAAACACTACACTTAAGTTACCTTGGGTGAAAAATGATGTCAGATATCTCAAGATCACAGGTATTTACACCTGTCTGAGTCTCTTTCTCCCTTTGTCCTCAACGTCAGGTTAACTTCTGCTTTGAGTTCACGAAAGCCTATGCTAATAGATAAAGTTGAATGACTATTAATTAATACCATAAAATTAATACCATTTGTAGAGGTAGCAAGCAGATTGACTGAGACCTTAGGAAATATTAGAAATATTAGAAAATACTCTTAAAGGTGACAGCAGTCAACACAACTTGCTTATTTAATTAGTTATTTGTCAATATTTATTGAGATCCCAGTATATCCTAGACACTTTCCTAAGTAGTGGGGAGACAGAGGTGAATGAGAAAATCAGGAGCTCTGTCTTCCTGAGATCATTGTCTGATAGGAATGGCACAAGGCAGACCCTCAACAAATGCTTCCAGAAAAGTGTTTTTAAGGAAAGCATTTATAAAAGTGAGATGTAGAGTAGAGCAGTTAGGTCTGGGGATGAGTTTGTGAAAGAGAAAGAAAGCAGTTTAAAAAGACCTTGAGATTTTCTAGTGATAATTTTTAATATCCATTCAAATATTTAGCCTAAAGACCTGGAAATAATTAGTAAGTTAGAAATGGAGGGGTGTGACAGATGTTAGGACTTATTGTGGTGATCATTTTGCCATATATACAAATACCAGATTATTATGTCACACACCTGAAACTAACATAATATTATATGTCAATTATAACTCAAGTTTTAAAAAAAGAAAATCTTTTAACAATAACAACAAGAAATGAAGTGGAGGATATGGGAGAATGATTTACGGGCAGGAAGGGGGTAAATGAAATAGGAACGCCTTTTCACACAGCAAGTTTCTGTGCAATAGGCAGAAAGAAATTTGAGAGCAGAATACACGTAAGGGAATAAGTACATGAACAATATTAAATTTAATTATCAGAGACAGAGGAACAGTCCCTTAGTCATCAAGAAAGCACTTTTCTTGCAAAAGTGCAAGCAAAAAGAAAACACTTTTCACCCAAATATGTACTTATCCAGAAAAACTAATTTCGCCACTTGAGTACAAAACATTTACCTTGTAAATACATGTACTTGATTTCTTAAGCAAATAGTAAATAGCAAAAGCCATGGAGGTCCAATACAGATATTCTGTTTCTTGGATATTCTTTGACTTTGTTAATTAAGAAGCTAAGACACATAATGAACCTCTATTTTCTACTATCCCCAAGTAAGTCAGTGTGAAAACATTTGGACCACTGGAAGTATTGAACGGGATCTATCGCTTATTATTCCCAACACATGCAAAGGGAAAATTCCATTTTAAATATCGATTTACGCAGCCCCGTTCTGATTGCTGCCTCTGAATTGCCGCTGCTCCCATCCTCAGGAAACTGAGTTCCGTGAATCAGAACTGTGCAAAAAAACCAAATCTCTATCCTGCAAGGACAGGAGGAGCGCTACTGCCAATGCAGGTCAATCAAGTTATAATGGGCTCTAATTAGCACTCTGAAAGCTGTTAAATTCTTTACCTGCAGCTGAATGGCAGTTAAAAAGGTGTGAAATCCTTTCTTTCCTTTGAAAACATCACAGAGTTTACAAATTTTCCCCCAATCTCTCTCGTGTATCTTCAAGTCCAGAGGGAGAACCAAATGGAAAGAGAAAAGGTGGTTTGAGAATCAAAAGGTTGTTATTAATTTTTAATCTTTGGGGATCCTAAGAATACCCACTTAGCTTCTGTCCCTCAGTGTTCAGGTCTGTGAAATGGGATGGGAACAAAAATACCTACCTTGCCGAAGAATTGTGAGGAATAATTATTTAATGTTCATAATGCTCTTTGAAGATGAAGAAAATGATTCATGTGGCTATAAGTGTTATAATCATCAACCTAAGCCCAGGCAGAAATATCAGAAAAATTAAAGCTAGCTTTGAGTGAAGAGAAAATTTATTCTTGATGCCTGTGGTTTTAGATTTCTGATGCCGACACAAAATGCACAAAATTCGAGATTTAAAGCAAAATTATATAGAGAAAACCTCTCATGCTGCTTCAGCTCATATCCCTTCTGATCCTGAACTAGATAGCATACGGCGATATAAGCTTGAAATGGAAGAGTATTTCTCAGATGGTGTTCATCATTCCTTACTCATCCACATGGAAAAATTAATTTAGTACATGCAGGTGTAAGTGTAATTGTGCATGAAAAATTATTTACAAAAGATAGCAAAATGATTCACTAATCATATTTGTGTTTGGTGTCTCTTTTCACTTCCTTTTTATGTTATATAATTATAATTACAATCTTAGAAAATTTAAGTCATATTGTTTTTTTCTGGTGTCTATTTCAACTTGGAAACACTTCCACTTTAAAACTGTCATCAATAAACATGTGAATGCACATTAAATACTTTACACTTTAATAGATTCGGTTTGGAAGTAAATAAGAGAAGAAGAACAGGGTTCCAACTTTCATGGATCTCAAATTTAATGTAGACAATATAAATGCAGCAAAGGAAGTCTAGACTTAACAAATATTAAAAATAAGAGACATATTCATAGAGAAAAATGATGTAGGCCAGGAGATAAGGAGAGAAAATGATTTTTTCCAATTTTTCTACTACTTATATATTTATATTTATATAAGAATATATTTATATATTTACTTATATACTTATATATTTATATATTTATATATTACATACATACAATATCTTACGGATATTTTTTTACTCCAAGAGTTGAAAGATTAAAAAAAAGAAACTACTAAACGAAAAAGAAACTACTAAAGAACAATAAGTAATTGCAACTCAGCCTATGAGAAGAGAGGGCTATTTAAGAACTGAAAGTGTCCCCTCATTCAGTAGAGTCGTCTGCTGAGTTTGTGCTTCTAGAACCCTGGGTGTCAGTTTCTATGGAGGAATACTCCCACAAACTCTATCCAGGCTCCTATCCTGAATTTCAGATCTATATTCAAATACTCATGGGTGACCTTCAATTGGATGTCCTCAAGGCACTTTAAATTCATTTGTCACAGCTGACTATAATAAATTCCCGATCCAACTTTTTCCTGCTGTGCTTTATCTCCATTAACGGTTGGTTCTGCTATTCACGAAGAGTGCTGAATTAGAAACCTAAGCTTTATTATTGATTATTATTATTAAAAACCCACTTCTAATCCATCACCAAGTCCTATCAGTGTTACTTCCAAAGTTTGCTTAAATTCACCCACGTTATTTCAGTTCCCCACTCTAGTTTATGTCACTGTCACCTTTTAGCTGAATGAGGGTGTTTCACATGGGTGTCTTTATTGTGAGCAAGAGAAATGCCTTCAACTTTCTTAAACAAAGACCATGAGTTTATGGAGAAGATCTAAGGTAGCTCTCAGAATCTCTGGGCAGGTTGAATAATTGGGCTTGAGAAAGAACAGGATAAGGGATTGAGACCACGGGAATGAATAGTGCCTCTGCTGATTTGGTGAACACCAAAATTTTGGAAATTTTTGTCATTTATCTCAAGGATAAAACTGTGAATTGAATGTTATTATCCTAACTTGAGCCCTTTGCCCAATCCTCGGCCAGGTCTGGGTGCCACACAGGCAGGGGAGATCAGATGCTGAGCTCAGAGCCACCATAAAGTATGATGTAATCCTTCCTAAGCCTTTTTGTGTCCAATCTTACTCTCTCCCTTCCCCCCACTCTGCATACAGCCAGAGACACTATCCTGAAACACAAATGTAAATGAACAATGGTATCTCACTTGAAACCCTACTGCAGCTGCCTCTGTACCTCAGGAAAAAGGTCCTCCCATCTTTATCAACTGGCGCCTCCTTTAAGAACAATCTTTACTTTCTGCCGTTCTACTCCCTCCCTTGTCAGATGCTCTCAAAGTTCCAGCACACTGACATTCTTGAGAACCACTCCACATTCTTTCCTTTAGGTCTTTCAAAATGCTCTCTGCCTAAAATGCTCTTCCCTCTCCTCCTTATCCCTTTCACACAGCTCTTATTACCTCTCCCGACATTACTCTGTATTAAAACAGCTGGTGTATTGCCTCCTTCATGTGGAGGGTTGACTGGTCTCCTCCAAAACCTTATCTCCACTCAGAGCATCAGAATGTGAACTTTTCTTGGACATAGAATCTATGCAGTTGTAACTAGTTAAGGATCCGGAGAGGAACTCATCCTGGATTTATACTCAATGACTGGTGTCTTTATAAGAGAAGAGGACACAGAGACACAGAGGGAAGACAGGGACAAGTGGAATCACAGAGGTCACATGCACATAGAGGAAGATATTGGATTTATACCTCCACAAGCCAAGGAATACCTAGACACTGGAAGAAGCAAGAAAGTTTCCTCCTCTAAAGGCTTCAGAGAGAGTCTGGTCCTCCTGACCCTTTGATTCTAGTCTCAAGAACTGTGAGAGAATAAATTTCTGTTGTTTTAAGTCATTGAAGTTGGGGTAATTTTTTCCTTTTTTTAACTACAGCCTGAGGAAACTAATACATTGGACAATATGCTCTGCTAGGGATAGGAAAAACATTTATTGTGCTTATTTTTGTATCCCAAGAGCTTAGCCTAATGCTTATTGTATAATGGGCTTTCAATAAATAATTGTAGGATGAGTGACTAAAGGCAAGTCTTCCCCACATTCCTAGTACACCAAATCTTGGCTCTGTCCCAACCCATCCCATCCCTACAGTGGGTATTATCATCTCTCGGTTTTAATAATCCACAGACATAATAGATTAATACCTATTTATATCTACTCTTAAAATAGTACCTTGGGGTTATTTAAGCTAAAGTGCATGTGGGAGAATATACCTCTTAAACAAGATTTGCATTTTATCAGCAGGAAAAAAATAAAGCTGTAAACTAAAGAATAAATCTCTTGTTATAAAATTCCACATCTCAGTAGAAATACAGAAGATATTATCTTAGGCAAAGGAGATAACCTTGGGTTTCTGAAACTTATTTTTTCAGATTTTGAAGATTATATGACTTTGTCTGACCCTAATCTTTTGCACATAGATGTTTTAGTTAAAAATGAAAAGATTTTACCAAGAAGACGTAAGTATCTCAAATTTCCGAATATCATCTTCTCAGGAAAAGATCAGTAATTTGATTAAATGGAATCTTCAAAACACACACATACACACACACACACACACACACACACACACACACACGTGAATCTGGTCTAAAGTACAAAGGCAAATAACTGATTATAGACTCTGCCCTGGAACCAAACAGATCCTCCTTTTGAGTGCTTCTCTGCAAGGCGTTGGCAATATTGATTGAATCAATCTGCTTTCAATATGCCAAATGTATCTCAGTTCATTTCGAAGCAACAATCACATAAGCAAACCAAAAAAGCAGATTTACATCTGGGTGCAGACGTCCTTGCCCTTTATGGAGCACAGGTGCACTTGTGTCTGCGCATGTGCATGCACACGCACACTACGTGTTATAATAAGGTATTTCACTCTACGCACATCAGTTAGAATTAAGAAAGGAGCTGAATTTCCAGGGTTATTAAGAGCTCTTTTCTCACCAGCTCCATCAGTCATTGTCCAATCCCACAAATGGAATAACAAAACCTTGTGAAGGCATTAGCATTCACCCTGAAGAGCTCTCTGCTATCTGTCTTAATATTCCAATTCTAAAGATTTCTTTAGATGACACATTTTAAGATTGCCTTCTATGCAAGGTTTATATTGAAGCCCTCTAGCACATCCTAACAAAAATTATATCTCTTATCACTTATTATTATACATAAGAAAGGGTTGAAAATTGCAGAAGTAGACTCTAGAAATGTAATCTATAATATGCAGACAACAAACTTTTGCTAACTGGATAAAAATGCTTTATAAATTCTATAAATTAACAATATACTCGAATATGAAAATATAGATTCTAATCGCCTGCCTATACCAAAAATAGATTTTTTGGAACTCCAACTCTATAGTATGATAGAAAGTAAAATTAAATTTTGGATACAAAGAAATTTTGGATATAAACCTTGCTCATCTTTTGAAAAATAAGAAGTATCACTTATCGTTCAGTTATTTTTCAAGAGATGTTTAATTGAAGAAACTTAAAACGTATGACTGACGACTGAAGGAAAACAGATTGACCTAGAAAGTTGACTGAGTGGGAATAGTACAAAGGAATAATGTTTCAAATGTACCCAGCTAATAGAATGTGCAAGTTGCAAAGTATTGGGCACCAATATTCTGCATATGCCCAGAGAAACTATAGACATCGACTTCCTGAAAGAAGTTTGGAATGTGGAGGAGGAAGTGGGCTTATGAGCCTTCTTCTGATTCCTGGATGAAACAATGAAGGTGTCTTCTTTTTTCATCCCCATCCCCCACATTTGGCATGACAAGGAATGTTTCTAAATTCATTTGGCAAGCGAGCTGAGAAATAGAGTGAAAGCCAAGGAGGGAGTGAACTTTTGAATTGATGCATTTGGGAAAGCTGCTCAAAGATATTGTTACATTTACCTGGGGGTGCGTGATAGCCACAGCCTGTTTTTCTCAATTGTTGGACCATGTGCTTGGGAGTCTAGCATTGTTCCATCCCTGCTGACTGCACACCCTCTGTGTTCTAGGCCCCCTCACTACTTGATTTTACTTTGTACGAAAGGTGACTTTTCTTAACGTACCACCTCAGCCCCCCTTAATTTACTGTTTTATCTGCAGACTTTCAAAGGCATCCTCTTAATTAGTTTACCAAAGGGAAATTTCTGGATAATTCAGAGGAGTTTGTATTATTTCACTCTCAACAATCCATGCTTGTAAACAATATTTTCACAATTCTGGTATGGAGTCATTATAAAGTATCCTGGTTATAAAAGCAAGGGGTGGGGAAGTTAACAGGGAAGGGACACACTTTCTAAGTCACTTGGTCCAAATGCTCTACAGACATCTGATTAGCTCAGCTCAACCTTTAGACCGAGTTTCTTGAGTCCAGTTTTTATCCTGTTCCGGGAAACTATGGTAGGGAAAGAGATAAGGTGGGATCATTTGGTTAAAACTAGAAAATTGAGGCTGTTTTTGAAGCAGAATCTCTTATTAGCTTAAATGGGCAGAGAAACAAAACTTCATTTGGGATTCAAACCAATTAGCCCAAATCCCATGTTCCCTCCATCATATCATGATGGTGGTTCTTAACTGACTACTTTCTTTATTTGACGTGCATTTTGATGGTTGCATCAGCTCTCATGGTTTTAACTACTACCTACACACAGTTCTCTATCTCTAACCCTGACCTGTTTCCTATATATTAAACTTGAAAATCCAATTATCTATTGGATATAGTCACTAGATTGTCCCAGAAATCACAACAAACTGCATGTGCAATTACCTTAAAGAGTTACTCTAAGAATCAGAACTGATTCATTTAAAGCATTGAAAACTTTGCCTGGGATGAAGCAGAGGCCGAATAAAAGAGTGTCTTTATACTGTTTCCATAACGCAGCTCATCACCCACCCCTACCCAGTCTGGTCTTCCTTGTCATCCATCCATTTCAGGTAACTCACTGCCTTTCAACCAGTTGTCTACAGCAGAAACCTGGGAGGTGTGCTGAATACTTCCCCTCTGCCAGGTCATACATCCTACCAATTATATCCACCAAACGGTTCTTGAATTTTTGAGCCCCCTAGAAATGACCATCATTGCTGTTCGAAAGGCCCAGAAGGAGAGTAAACATTTCTGAGAAGAAGATGGCAGTAGCATTAACAACTCCTCTGCTAGTGGAGGTGAGGAAGGCAGAGGGGGAAAAGGGGGCAGAAGAAAAAGCTGGGAGAACCAGGTGCTTTGCCTTGTGGGGACACAGTGACTGAGTTTGTGGTTTTGCAAGTGGAGGCTAGATGAGCACAACTTGCCACATCAAGCCCCGGATGCCCAAAAGGAGCACTAGGCAAGTCACTAGGCACGTCAGCCCCTTGCATACTGATGGAGGGAGAGAGGAAAAAGTGTTGACAAATATGATACTTTAAAAAGGAGGTCCTGACTTCGTGACTTCTAGTTGCATTTTCTTGTTATAATTTTTATTTCAGTATCATAAACACCATCACACGTCATCCCTGGAATTATGCTGCTTCCCTTTAATGCCTGAGCCAAGCGAGGCAAAAGAAAACAAATGAAATCTCCCGTGGTTCTCTTTTGCACCGCTGAAACACTGTAATTTCATGCAGAACTTCGCATATGCTAAATAGGAACAAAAGGAAAATGATTAGAGAAAATGCAAACATCATCTTCACAATTACTTTTCCAAATTACAGGGTTTTGATGCTACAATTATTAAATGTAGGACCCAAAATACCGGTATGGCTTGCCTTTTCTCCCAACCGCAGACTGTCTCCCCTTGGGAGATGCAATCTTATCTTTCACCTGCCTACAATAGTCTCCCAGACAAATTAAATCCTTTTTTTTTTTTTGTCTGATTTAAGGCAAAAGTACAAATTCTAGGGAGATTATTTTGGGTCTGTCCATGCCTTCCCAGTTCCTGACCTGTAGGACCTGACTTTGCCAGAGATAATTGGCAGGAAGCTCCCACTGGCTGGTGCTACAGTCATGCTGCTCTGCCCAGCTCAAGAGGGAGTCTGTCTCCTCTTTCTTTTAGGTCTTGTAGCCTACATACCAAGTGAAGCCTCCTCAGAGTTTATCTACTTTGAAATCTTAATATAATGCAGGCTTAATGTTATAATATTCATAGAAACTAATTAAATCAAAAGATCACACTGATACAGTATCGTCACAAAAACCCCTAGGACTGGCATTTGGATCATTTCCATGAAATCATTCTACACAAAGGACATGTTACAGTTGAAAGCAACCTCAAAATCCAGTCGGTCCAATTTGTTTCTTCTAGAAATAAGAATTCTCACATCCAAGGGATGGACTGATTCACCCCACGCCCTACCCTGGGACCTCCTACCCTGTTTAACCATGTGCTAGTCTCATATCTTCTGCAACCAATAGGCAGCTATGAGCAGCCCCAATCTGTTGCCAGCTTACATCCCAGGCTCCTGCTCATTTCCTTTCATCTTCTCCATGTTTACAGCACCATCCCTAAATGCATTATTACATCTAACTTGGCTATTTTTTTTTCCTGAACCCTGATTTACTTCTTGGACCTACTTTTCTAACCCGAGGGTTTTAAGTGTATTTAGATGTGGTTTTTGTGCTGGACCCCAGCCATGGTCCTACCACTGCTCTGGTTGTGTATCCAGTTTTCTGAGTCAACCTTCACTGCCATCCTAGGCAAGTGCTCCTAGGACATACTCCTTTGTGTAATCTGGGATCTTCTAAATTTCGTTTCAGAAAGAGTTCATTAAGTTGATGTATTTATTTTTGTAATTACTAACCATGAGGGGAAAGGAAAACCTACAGATATGCCAAATAAAACTTTACTATCCATTAAGCCTGAATATGCTGTTATCCTTTATTTTGTATTATATAACAATTAAGAACATAGGCTCAGTGTAGCAGAATGGGAAATATATATTTCGTCTTTATCCCCAGTCCCTGGCACTTGGCCTCTGAAAAACCCTTGGAATATCCAGAGTGATGAGTGTCTTCGGTATGCTAATGAAATGACTGGTTTCTGGGGGCCCTTAAATAACTTCCAGATTAGTCAGCATGAATCTTCATCAATCATAGAAAATTCTCATTCATTATTTCTTTATTTCCTATGTTCTATTCTCTTTTTCTCTCTTCCCCTAATGGAAATCTGATTAGATAATCTGAGACTCTTTAACTTTAATCCTGTAACTTGGTTATTCGTGCCATTTAATCTGTCATATTTCCTTTCTACTGCATTCTGGAAAATTCTTTCTGACTTACCTTCCTTTCTACCAAATTTCTCTCCTTTTGTGTCTAATCTACTATTGAAGTTAAACATTGAGTTTTCAGTTTCAATTGCTAGTCACCAGAAAGAGTAAGGCATGATTAGAGGGATAGACTTTCCAAGTCCTGAGGGACTGGTGATTGAGTAAATTACCAATGGCTAATGATTTAATCAAGCACACCTACATAATGAAACCTCCATAAAAAACAAATGGGGTTCAGAGAGCTTCTACATTGGTTAATGCATGGAAGTGCTAAGAGGGTAGTATTCCCAGAGGCAGGATGGAAGCTTCTTATGTCTGCCCTATGCATCTCATCCATTTGGCTCTTCCTGTGTTCTATCCCTTACAATAAACTGGTAGTAGTGAGTAAACCATTTTCGTGAGTTATGTGAGCCATTCTAGCAAATTATTGAACATGAGGGAGGGAGGTCATGGGAACCTCCAATCTGTGGCCAAATTAGACAAAAATGTGGACAACCTGGGAACCTAATACTTGCAGTGGTGTCCAAAGTGATGATCCTCATGAGGGCCTGAGCCTTTACACTTACGGAGGCTGATGCTAACCCTGTGTAGTTAGTGCCAGAATTGAATTGAATTGTAGGATACCCAACTGGCATCCAAAGAGTGGAGAATTAATTAGTGTAAAGAAACAAATGAACACACACACACACACACACATTTGGTGTCAAAAATTCTGTGAATAAAACCATCTTACCCAGACAGCCAGAATTCAAATCCAGGTTTTACCAATTTCCAACTATGTGATCTTGGACAGGTTACCTAACCTCAACTGTAGCTCTTCTGTGAGACAGGTGACAAAAATAGAAGTATCTACCTCATGGGGTGGTGAGGATGACATAGGTTAATGCATAAAATTATTGAAAACTTTTCCTAGAAGTCAATAAATAGCATTTATAAAATCTTCACATTTATATTTACTTTCCTTTACCAACCTATTGCTCTTTGTTGTTTCTTATATTTCATAACTTCCATCCATGATTTTTTTCCCCAAAAAAAGCACTTTTTTAGAATTCTCCTTAATGAGGGCTTGATATTGGTATATACTCTCATTTTTGGTTTATCTGAAAATATCTTTACTTAGTCCTCATATTTTAAAGATAGTTTCACTTGGTATAGTTTGGTATTTATTTCCTTCTATCACACTGAAAATATCATTTCAGACTTCTGACTTGATACTGTTAAGAATTCCCTGCTTTTTCTTTTATGTCACTTTGTTTTTATTATTTTGTAGTATCACTGTGCTGTATCTGGGTGTGTATTTCTTTTTCTTACCCTGGGACTTATTGAACTTCTTGAATCTTCATCAGTCATGGAAAATTCTCATACATTACTTCTTCATTTCCCATGTTCTATTCTCTCTTTCTCTCTCCCCTAATGGAAATCTGATTAGATAATTGGAGACTCTTTTAACTTTAATCCTGTAACTTGGTTATTCGTGCCCTTTAATCTCTCATATTTCCTTTCTACTGCATTCTGGAAATTTCTTTTTGACTTACCTTCCTTTCTACCAAATTTCTCTCCTTCTGTGTCTAATTTACTATTAAAGTTAAACATAGAGTTTTCAGTTCCAATTGCTGTATTTTTTTAATTTCAGAGAGTTCTGTTTCATCCTTTTTAAAATCTGCTAGTTCAGGGTTTTTTATTTTTTGTTTTTGTTTGTTTGTTTTTCTTTTCATTTGTTTTTTGTTTGTTTTAGTTTACTGTTCCCTGTAGATCTTTTAATCTTTTATTTTTCAAGTATAATAAAGCACAATTATTACAATGTTTAAATCTCTGTGGGATTCATTCTGGTTTTATGTCTTCCTGTTGGTTGTTAAGATCCATACCATGCTTCCTATCTTACATTATCTTTTATAGGGAGCTCTTTTTCTTAGAAAATCATTGTAAGGATTCTTAAAAACATGGATAAAGACTTATTTATTTATAGAAGGTATATATATTAGTATATATATTTTTTCTTTCCTGAGGCACCATGGGCACTATCAATCATGTCTCTTTAAGCAAATGTATGTCCTAGATGTGTGGTTGCTTGAGACTTGAAAACCTTTTGAGGGCTTATTTGTGATTGTAACTTCTGAGGACTGGTTCTCATTCTCCTCTTGCCCTGCTCTGCTCAGCCGCTAGTTAACTTGTCTTTAAGACTTTTAGGAAGAGGACATTATTTTTTGTTTGACTTAGTTCCTGAGTGTGAAGTTTATAGTCCAAAGTCACCAACTTTGTCAGGTGAGAGTCTCCTGTTAGAACACCATCTTGGGAAGGACTTAGATTGTGATTTTTGACCTCAAGTGCAAAAGACTGTGAAAATCATGCTTCAAGTTTCTATTTACAGGAATGCCCTTAGGGAAGAAGAAGGTGAATGATGACAATGATGATGATGGGTGTGGGAGAGGGTGGGAAACTAGGAAGGAGGCCCTGTCCACTTAGCTGCGTTCCTGCTTTTTGCCCTGATAATCATCTTTTCAGTAATTAGAACAATGTACTTTACTTGAAAAATTTATGCATCTGGGTATTTAATTATTTCGCCAGTTGCTATCATCCAGAAGAAAGAATCTTAGCCTAATAAATTATAGGACATATTAGTCATGCCAAATGCCATTGACAAAATCAAACACCTCCTAAAATTTATATTGTATTTTTAAATTTTTAGTCTGGTTCATTGTAAGAATTTAGCAAATATCTGTTGACTAAAATTGTCTTCTGATTTATATAATCAGTAGAAGTTAAATGGTGTAGCTTCCTTATAAAAGCATAACTTTGAAAGTATGCTCTTAGAGAAATGACTGGACAGGACCAGATTAAAACATTTAGAGATCTAAGCACTACAAAGAATTTAGGTGCCCCTTTCCTGTAGGATTTCAAATAGAAAAATTTTAAACCATTAAAATAACCTTGAGGATTACTCTAATGCACGTAAAGAAAAAAAAAGTTAAACTTTTTTCTAATATCTCATCCTTGTATTTTTCTTTTGCCCCTTGGATGGAGCTATAAGCATGTCATTTGGCCTGCTGGGTCTAAGTCTTCCAAAATGAATTCTGCTGTTAAGAATCACTTTCCCGGGACGCCTGGGTGGCTCAGTTGGTTAAGCAGCTGCCTTCGGCTCAGGTCATGATCCCAGCGTCCTGGGATCGAGTCCCACATCGGGCTCCTTGCTCATCAGGGAGCCTGCTTCTCCCTCTGCCTCTGCCTTCCATTCTGTCTGCCTGTGCTTGCTCTCTCCCCTAAAAAAAAAAAAAAAAAAAAAAAAGAATCACTTTCCCAAATAATTTTTTAAATCCCACTATTCTTATGCTGTTCACCTTCTTCACCCCTCATCAACTGTGACCTTGCCATCAGATTCTGGGTTATTTCTGACTCTGTCTCCCAGTGTTTTGTTCCTGGCCTTGTCTTGGTGGTAAGCACCAGGCTTTACCTCTCACATTACCTGCCAACCCATTCTTTTGTGTTTTCTGCTTCCATTTTAAAACTAGAGCTAATAGCAACAATATTCTTCTGGTTGGCTAAATTTGAGAGTCTGTAGCAAATTAAAGCAATGTCTTTGTGAGGCTAATACACCACTACAGCCTACTGATTAAGACATTTCGTGGCATGGACTTGCCAACATGAAGATGCTTCCTAGGTATTTAAGACATTATTGACTTCTAAGCTTCTGTTACCACATTAAGATGAAAATTGAATTTGGCATCTGTTGCTCTTGCTTGCTCAGCTTTCTACAAATCTTTGTGGTAGCACTGGGACCTTCAAATCCAGTCTTGCCCAACTCCCACTCCCAGCCTTAGTTAAGAGATAAGCCAATCAAACTTTTCCCCAGGAATCTGAATTTCTAATGAAGTTTCATTTCTAATGAAGTTACATTCCAATGAACTTCTAATGAACATTTCTTACTTTCATTTCTAATGAAGTTACAATGATGAAATTTATTCCATCACCAGTTTGTAAAAGAAACCATCTATGAGTTGCTAACAGGGATCCCCAAAGCTGTTTGTCCTTTTGATACTCAGTTTTAGTTGCTAAACCCTCCCTTTGAGTGTATGAGTTACCCAGTATCCTTTCATTAAAGCCATTTTTATTTTTATTTCTGTCTCATACAACCAAAAAATTCTTACTAAAACAAAAAAAGTTTTCATTAATTTTTACCGTTGGCATATTTCGTTTGAGTGTCAAAGCTATGCTTAATCTCAAAATGCCAATGAGCATTGAGAATAGTGTCAACATTCAGAATAGGTCAATAAGTATATTGACAAAGAAGTCTTTGTAGTTATCTGAGGAGTCAAGAAGTTTCAAGATCATTTCTATACTTTGTCCATGTAATGTATATATAGGCAATGATCAGCAGTCTCTTTGGGGATCCTTGTCTATAGATAATGTTGCCTTTCTAATTATACAATTGTGCATGCAGTCATGGATTTATTATATATGGTACAGTACAACACAAGATTTGTTTCCATGCTTTTGAAAGTCTTGTACTATTTACAATATGGGAAGTTATTTTGTTTATTCTCCATAAGCACAGCAGCAATAGAAGTAACCACAACTAAAAAAAGATCAAAAGATCTTTGATTTAGTAATTCTTCTCTTGGAAATCTAGTCTCTGGTCATATTTCCAAATATTAGGCAGTGTTTGCAAACAACCTAAATATTCAATCATAAGGAGGGTGGTATAGTCATTGAACAGAATATTGCACAGACACTCCCAATGCTCATATTCTGTCACAGAGATTCAGAAAGCTGGAGTTAACATTTCAACCCTATTGCTTTCTTAAAAGATCTTAAGAAAATGACTTAGCAACCTGTGCCTTATTGCTTTTATTTGTAAAATGTAGATTACAATAATGCGTATGACATTGTGTTGGGAGATTTAATGTGTTTCTGTACATAAAATTATTGAAATGGTATCTGGCACAGGGGCACCTGGGTGACTCAGTTGGTTAAGCATCTGGCTCTTGATTTCAGTTCAGGTCATGATCTCAAGCTTGTGAGATAGTGCCCTGCATTGGGCTTCATGCTGGGCATGGAGCCTGCTTAGGATTCTCTCTTTCTCTCTGTCACTCCCCCGCCCCAACACCCTACCACCCCATCTTCCTCACTAAAAATTTTTTAAAAAGTCTCTGGCACAGCATTAAGGAGGACATAAAATTGTAGATGTTATGTGATTACAACTTTGTTTAAAAAATAGAATACATTTAAAACCCTGGAGATATTGAGGTCTAACAATTGTTTAATGGGATAGTGGAATTGTGGCTGTTTTCTTCCTCCAAGTTTCTTTATTTAAGAAAAAAAGACATTTTATAATGAAAAATAATTTTTCAAAAATAAGGCTTTTCTGATCAAATCATCTGATCAACTGGGCAGAATTACATATATGCTCATGTAATTTCCCTGGGAGTTGAAGGTATCAATCAGAGAAACATAGAATTCAAGCCATTCTTAATCAATCCAAGTCATTCCTAATGACTTTTCTTTCTAGAAAAGAGCTCTTTTTGGAAAAATATATTGTTATTATTCCCCAGAGTAAGTATGTCCTTTTCTTCACATTAGACTCAACTCATACTTTCACATGAAGGTGTTGGTTAAAATAAACATTTGGTGACTTGAAGTTAATTTCAATTCAGAAAACATGTGAAAGGAGTATATAGTACGTGCCAGGCTACTCAGCATAACGTAACAAGGCTAACACTTCCTTGGGAAGAGACCAATCATCCTTGGTCAAGATCCATGTTAATTTTCAGAAAAGCTTTTAAGAGAAAGATTTTCCGATTTGGAAAACACTTCAAAAGAACTTAAAGTGCTCTTGGGTCTAGTTGAAACCTCATTTGCAATGATCAGAGCTGTGTACCAGCTATACTATGATTTCTGATAATGGGTTCTGCATTAATTTCTGTTGTTTCAGGAAGTTATGTAGATAAAGCTCATCTAAGCTTGTCGGTCTTATCACTCTGAAACCGGTTAGAGGGTTAGATGCAGACTAATTGGGATGGCTCGGGATGGGCTGTAGGAGGAGAAAGTCCCACACAATCTACCCAGTAAAAATAGCTGCTACACGGTGAGTGCTTAGAAGGTGTCCAGCATCTTACCTGCTATGATTGGTTTGAAGTTAAAAGCCCTAGTGAAGCTTTACTAATCTTCTTTGTTTCAATCGCTTTGCCCCAAGACTTGGTAGGGACCAAACAGGAAGTCACAGATGGTGCTTTTTTTCAAAGGTTGCTTGCTCCTTCCCTACTATCTCTTCTCACACAGAAACATCAATAAAAAAAAGCTAGAGATCAGAGTAGGGGACCTTCTCTTGTGCTCATTGGCTCAAGGGCAGAGATTACCATAGATTAAAGGGGCTATTGGAGAATTGCCTCAGAGGCAGATAATGTTCACCAGCAGTGCCCTGTGATACTCCTTAGGAGCACAGAATAGTAAAGTACTTCATTCCAACAATGTGTGTTAAATCCCAGGATCCTTACTTTATGTGCCCCTCCCTTTCCTCCACGTGCCTCAAATTACACGGTTGGAATTTCTCTTTTTGTTGTTCCCATTTCAAAAACCGGTTCTGTGAATCTGAATGTAGCCTCGTGCCTTCCTGGAGGTGGAAAATGCCAAAAGCTAATGTTAATTATATTCCTAAAATTGTGGTACTGTTCTTTTCTTTCTGGTCTTACCTCCCTCTTATCCTTCAAGGGATACTCCCCACCCCCCATCCCTTTTCTATCCTAAATATCAGTTATAGATTTTTATTAATATCTAGATTCTCATTATTGTCATTGGCTCAACTGATCTCTTTTCTTGGATCATCTTTGATTATTTCAGTTGTTTGGCGGAAAATACAATTCCTACTCAACGCTCTGCTTTTATACTAAATAAGACCTCATTTGCAGCCTTTAATTTAGATCAGTCTTTCTGTATTAACAAACTGATCTAGGGTAGCATCCTAGCTCTTCTTCAGCGACTTGCAATCAGCTAAACTTCAAATCCTGAAGCTTGAATTTAATACAATGACATATGTAAAATGGAATTTTGCAATAAATTTAAAGAAATGGAACTTAATGTATCTTAATAGCTTCTCTTGAATCTATATCTTCAATTGTTAATAAGCCACATCACTGAGGAAATTATTTCAGTGATTGATTATGTATCTCCTAACTCAATTTTAATTTGTTAAAATCCATAAATAAGAATCTTTAAAAATATATATGCATAACAGCTTCTGAAGTAGTCATGTATTTCCTTTAAACCAGAAGAGTAGAATTATTATTGAAATACGTGCATGTAATTTAGATTACATACATCTTAGCAAATTAAATATATTCATTATAAGAAATACTGAGTTATTTTATATCCTTCAATAGAAATTTTGTTCATTGATCTCCCCTTAACCAATTCCCAAGCAACAGAATTAATGCTGGCTAATTTAAAGAGAAAAGCAATTTATGGGAAGCATATCACGTAGAAATTTGAATAGCCAGGCTCTGCAAAAATGCAGGAAATAAAAGTTTGGAAGTCAATCAACCAAACTAGGATAATATTTCCGGCATCTGGACCTCTGACACTCTGCAACCAGACATTCATGCAGACACTGTTGCTCAATATCACATGGATCTTCTCCTTCCAGGCTCCTAACTGTGCAGTCTTCACTGTGAGTAATTTCTCAGCTATCCTTAGTCTTGGAATTCTCTTAAAAGCTGAAGTCCGGAAAAGGAGAGTTTGATTACCTGACCCTGCGTCACTTTTGCCCTGGCTCCCAATAGGCAATAGAGACTGGAGTTTGCTCTTTGGGTTTCACGGGGAGAGGTGTAAGGAAGGATTTTTCCTTTCGGCAAAACTCACACAGAGGGGCTTCACCCAACTAAGAAAAGCATGTGGATGCTGCGCTACAAAAGAAGGCAGTTGTCCATCCAAGTAATTACATTTATTTACTCCATTCCTTTTCTGTTCAAATTAAGCCTTCCCACTTTATACCTAAGGGATTTAATTTTTTTAAATCATAATTATAATTTTATAATATTTCAATACCAGTTCTCTAGATAGGGAGGAAAAGATTTATACATATATTGAAAGGAGTCTGGGGTAGAAATGAGTTTGCCTATCTACTTCAAGGACAATTTAAAGAGGAGAATATGAAAGAAATTCTGTCTCTGTTAATGGCTATGAGGTAATGACACAGAACATGTGTCATTAAATTTGTCTGGAAAAAAATATTTTTTTAATTTACTTGAAAGCATCAGAGAAGCCATAAGATAGTGAAGAAAATACCAATGACAATCGGTGGACAGACGGTGGCCTGAGAGAGAGGATGACACTGGCATTTAGAGTAACATTTATCCAGAGGGTGTTTGGTCAATTAGAGAGAGGCTGATTTGAGACTGCGAAACTGAGCAATAGCTGTGAAAGTTTGTGTAGCTGAGAGGCAGGGATGGGAGTCCAGGACCCACCCGTCAAAAATGGAGACCAGATAAACCCTAATCGTATTGAGTTGGGAATTCCAAAGGACTCCTGTTTAATAGCAGAGATGAACCAAAAAAGATGGGCTTTCCCAGGAAGTGTGGCTTATTTCAGTCCAAGAAATTGCCTTAAAGCGATTCAGATAACTAGTTGCCACGTGTCCTTTAGCGAAGCAAACATAAAGGACTCTCCTGGCCCTCAGAGTATTTCTACAGGTAATATTTGCAAATACAATGTTTATAACAGAATTTTAAAAAGGAACAAGGCACACAAAGAAGCTAGGCACTATAATTTAAAACAAGTAGAAACGAGACATAGTAAAAATGGCCCTACAGAGTGTCCCAATACTGAAGTAATCACATATAGGCTTTAAAATCACCATCATTTTAGTGTACAAGAAAACAAAATGTAAGAGAATTTTGGCAGAGCCTAAAAACAATAACACAATAAAAAACAAACAAACAAAAAAGAAACAAACAAACAAAAAAGAAATTCTAGGATTGAACTTCAAAGTAACTGAAAAAACTTGATGGATGAGTTTAACAGCCTACTAGACAACAATCAAGAGAAAATTTATAGATTGCAAGATAAGTCAGAAGAAAATATTCAGCAGATAAAACAGACACAAATGGATGGAAAATACAGAAGATAGTAAGAGACCAAAAGATACAATGAAGAAGGTCTAACCTACCTGTTAATGAAGCATGAAAAGAAAAATCTAGAATAATTCAAAAGCAATATTTGTAACATAATGAATAAGAACTTCCAAAAAAATAATGAGGGACTTCAAGCCATAGATTCAAGAAGCTCAACCAGTACAAATTAGGGAGAGGGAGAGGAAAGAATGTCAAGCAGATTCCACACTCAGAGCAGAGGCAGATGCAGGCCTCATCCCATGACCCTGAGATCCTGACCTAAGCCAAAATCAAGAGTCAGAAGCTTAACGGAATGAGCAACCCAGCACCCCCAATGTGATCAACTTCTTATCCAGAAGACAATTGTGTGCATCAGAAAGCTTTCTTTTTCCCCTCCTCTTCCTTTTCCTTTTATTGTTTTCTTCCTCCTTTTTCTAATGATGAAGAAAGAAAAATTTTAAAGATATGTTTTAGAGAGAGTAATAGTGGAAAAAATAAAGAAGATAGAAGTGTACATTTGTAGGTAAATCTAATTTGGTTGATGGTATTAATTAATAAATAATAATATTGTCTAATAGGGTTTAAAATATAAAAATATAGTAAGTGATAGCAATAGTATATAAGTCAGGGGTGGACAAATAAATTTAAGGTGTTCTGAAGTCTGCTTTATTTAAGAATAAGAGAAAATTACAACTAATTTTAGGCTTTATAATAAAAAAGTCTTATGCTGTACTTTCTAAGAAAACCACTACAAAAATAGGGAAAGAATATGTAAGCTAAAAGGAGTCAGAGCTCTGACACTCAGAACTCAGTGTGAGTTCTGAGCAAATGGGGAAAGGATGGTGAATGGAGTAATAAAACATAATTTGTCCAAAAGGAAGCAAGAAAGAAGAAAAACACGGCATGGATAAAAAAATAGAGATCACTGAGTATGATTATTTAAACTCAATTATATCAGTAATTAGATTAAATATATGTGATCTAAATCCTCCAATTAAAGATAAGGAATCATATTAGATCAAAACTAAAACCCGACTATGGGCTACTTACAGAAATACAACAGAAATAAAAGAACAAAAGAGTTTGAAAACAAAAGATGGAAAGATAAATGTGGAATTCAAATGAAAGCTGGCACAGTCATGTTAATATCAGACAATATTTACAATTATTATAGATATGTTAATATTAATTTTTAAAAAATGATAGTGATAGAGAGAAGCACTTTGTAATGACAAAATATGCAAATCTAGGAAGATATATTTTTTACTAACTCAGTAACAGTCTCAAAGCCAAAATTAAAAGAACACAATGAGACATAGAAAAGCCAATATTTTGTAAGATTTTCAACAAAATTCTCTCAGTAAATGATTTAATAAGAAGGCACATATCAGTAAGAGTCTGGAAAGTTTAAACAATGGGATCAGTAAACTTCACCGAATGTGTACCTATAGAATCTTGCATCCCGACATCTGTAGATAATACATTCTTTCCAGGCATATGGAACATTTTAAAAAATTATTCAGACTCTGGCAGTAAAGCAAATCTCAGCAAATATCCAATTTGTTTTCTGACTATAGTAGATTTAATCTTCAAATCTATTTTTAACAAAAAGAAACTAGAATATCTCATATGTTTAGAAATTAATAAATATTCTTATAACAAATTGTATGAATTCAATAAGGAAATCACAAAGTAAATTAGAGAATCCAAACAATGTATCAAATCTTGGGTGATGCTGCTCAAGTTTAGAGGAACACTGATGGCTTTAAATGTGTGTATTAGAAATGAATAAAAGGTTATAAGGGGCAATAAAATATGCAATACAAGAAAAATAAAGAAATATGAACAACTTTATGCTAGCAATATTGAAAATATGGTTGAAATGCACAAATTCTTAGAAAAATACAATTTCCCAAGAGTAGCAAAAACATACTAAAAATATGAAATATCAACTCCATATGTAAACATTCTTCCCAAGAAAATTATAGGCCCAGATGACTACAAAATATTTAATGAAGAAATGATATCAATTGTACAAAACATTTTCCATAGGATAGAAAAGAAATCTGCAGAGAAGGCATTCCCCAATTTTATATGAGGCTAGCACAATCTTGATCACAAAACCTAAGGACAATAGAAGTAGGGAGAATTACAGGAAAATCACAATAGCATACAAGCAAAGCTGCTAAACAATATATAGAAAGGATAATATGTCATGACTAAGCTGAGTTCATTTCTTGAATGCGAAGTGGATTTAACATTCAAAACTCAATTGATAAATATCATCAGATGAACAGAATGAGGAAGAAAATAATTAGATCATCTTGATAAATGCAGAAATACACTGATGAAATTAAACAATCATGTATGTTAAAATTGGTGAGAATTGAAGGAAATTTTCTTAATCTGATAAAACACACATATGAAGATCTTAGAGCCACCACACTAATAATCAATTACGACAAGACTTCCCTTTGAAATTGGGATGTTGGGGACAAAATAAAAATGCCTGCTATCACCACTCAGTGATATTCAACATTATCCTAGAGATTTCCATCAGGAAAGTCAAGCCAGAAAAAGAAATAGAACATAAGTGCTGTAGAGAGGAAGACATAAAATTATAATTTTAATATGATGATTATATTTGTAGAAAATCCAAAAATTACAGAGATAAATTATTAGAATTAGTAAGTGACTTTAGCAAGACAAAGTCATATAAAAAATCAATTGCATTGCTATAAATCAACAAAAGATGGAATATAAAATTTAAAATATAGATATAATTTATAAACTTTCATATACCTAGGAACAATATATGTGTAAGACCTTTATACAGGAAACCATAAATATTATTAGAGAAATTAAATGGAGAGATATGCTCTGCTTAAACCCTTGCTACCCAAAGTACATCCAACTGACCAGCAGCATCAGCATTATCTATAAGCTTATAAGAAAATCAGCATCTTGGGCTCCATCCCAGACTTACTGAATCAGAAATTGTATTTTAACAAGAACATCTTGTGGACTGTACACATAGCTTAAAGTAGGAGAAGCACAAGTTCAGAAAATCCAATATGGAATGATCCTGGTTCTCTGTACACTAATATATAGATTTGTGCAATCTCAATCAAAATTCCAACAGATGTGTGTGTATATGAAAGTTGATAAAATGATTCTAAAATGTGTATAAAAATGCTGAAGTCCAAAAAGAGCTGAGACATTCTTAAAGAACACTATGGAAAATTTGCTCTCCTGAATTAAGACTATATTAGGGTTCAGTCAGCGAAGCAGAAGCACTAAGATAAAGATATGTACAGATGTAGATGTCGGGAGATGTGTGTATGTGTGCATGTGTGTATTTGGTACAGAGATGTCAATTTACACAATTGTGAGACCCATTTAAACCTCAGTAAGGCTGTCACCTCGCCCCTGATCTAGAGCTTGAAGTCTGCAAGGTAGATAGTTGGAAGAGAAAAGTGACATAAAGTGAGGTAGAGGGAGGTAAAGCTGAACCCAATAGCATGAACTGGAGCCCAACAAGGACAGAATGAAATCTGTGTCGGTTCACAGTGCTTCCAGCCCTAATAGAGTGGGAGTCCTTTAGAAGAAGCTGGCACACTTCATCACAGACCCAGACCCACCTGAGATCCCAGAAAGACTGAAGACGACCCAGAGGAAGTGGGAAAATTGCACTCTTGCTGATTACCCCACACCAAGGTGGTTCAGAGCTACAAAAGTGCCCGGCCATCCTGTCTTGACCTTCTAAGCCTACGAAAGAATGTGGTTGCCACTTCAATTCCACCCTTCATATCTTTCCACCAAATGTCTCCTGTGACCCACATTAGCCTTAAACACATAGGAAAGGGGATTCTGGGAAACAATGTAGCCTAGCCAAGTTGATGCATTACAGAGCCATTAGTAGGTAGGTATGGGTGCAAAGATAAACCAAATAAGCCAAATGGAATAGAATTGTGAGTTTAGAAACAGAGCCACACATTAATGGATCCCTGGTTTGCAATAAAGGTAATAAATAAAAAAGTAGTTAAAATAAAACCAAATCAAAAATATATTTCTGAGTTTTTTAGATTAAAATTCTCTTTCCTTCACTTCAAACTTTATTCCTTCTCCTTCTGAAAGCCGTCTGTTCATATAGCTTGATGTTGAAAGAATGACAATGTGTAAGTGTTTAAACACACGTAAGTTTGACCAAGAGTTACCTGTAGGATTGAAGAGAGCAGTGATGCTAAGTAAAACCTTACACTTGGTAATTGCTGAATCCGGCTAAAGGAGGTGGCACAAAATATTTTTTTAAAAATCATACATTTGGTGAGCAGTTTTATTTTTGAAAAAAAAACACAGCTTCAATACAATGGATCATGCTTATATTTCGTTCCAACACTCTGAAATCTGAGAGATGAATCCTACCTTTGACCTATAAATCAGGAGTTCTTTAAAAAAATGATACCTCAACTAAAAGTGATAGTACCATAATAAGCACTCTACTTGGCAAATGGCTTCAAATCTCAAATAAAACATTGAAAATCAAAATTTAATTCAAAGTTGTATTTTCTAATACATTTTACCAGAGAAAAAACAAAATATCAAAATAATATTTGGTATAAAACATATCTGGCATTTAATATGCATTAAGTCTTCAGGTCATTTTGAAATCAGTATATCTGATTGTTTATATCATACTCTTTGATCCATGTGGAAAATTTGATTGACTGTCAACACTCTTCACAACATTTATAAATTTTAGCCCTTCTATCAAAAATGTTTTCAAGGTGATTTTATTACATGTTATTGAAAGTTCTTTGTTAAGTGCTGTAATGTGAAGGGCCCACCTAAGTCAGTAGTTCCTAAACTTGTGTGTACATTGGAAGCCCTTGGGGACTACTACCTGTGCCCCACAGATTTAACTAGTCTGGGGTGTGGCCTGAATTTTGGAATTTTCAAAAGATCTCCAGGTGATTCTAATGTGCAAACAAGTTCAGGAACCACTGACCTATGCCATTTAAGGTGGATGTCCTGAATGTCCTTGGCTCCAATCTATCCTCAGAAACCAAGTGTCTTGAAATGAGCATCTTCACTTAGGGTCTATATTTATGACTTAAGATACACTTCTCAATAAATCAAAACAGTTCTTGCTAAGGTCACTATGATGATTAATTTTATGTGTCAACTTAGCTAGGCCATGGTATCCAAATGCCTGGTCAAACACTTCCCTAGATGTTTCTGGGAAGGTAAGTTTTAGATGAAGTTAACATTTAAATCAGTAGACTTTTTTTAAGATTTTATTTATTTGACAGAGAGAGAGAGTGGGATCACAAGCAGGCAGAGAGGCAGGCAGAGACAGAGGGAAGCAGGCTCCCTGCTGAGCAGGGAGCCTGATGCCGGGCTCCATCCCGGGACCCTAAGACCATGACCTGAGCCAAAGGCAGAGGCTTAACCCACGGAGCCACCCAGGTTCCCCTAAATTAGTAGACGTTGAGTAAAACAGATTACTCTCCTAAACGTGGGAGAAGCTCATTCAATCAGTTGATGATCTTAAGAGAAAAAGGACTGACCTTCTCAAAGGAAGAGGGAATTTTCTCCAAACCACTTTCAGACTCGGGCTGCATCCGCTCTTCCTTTCATCCCCAGCCTGCCACCCTACCTCCAGATTTTGCACTTGCAAGCTTCCACAACTGTGTGAGCCAATTCCTGAAGATAAATTCTCTTATATTCCTAATTGTTTCTACTGATTATATCATATAGATCATAATATATAATATATACTATATTCTATTAATATATAGTAATTATGGTAATATACTATATATTGTATTTATTATATGTATATGTATATATACATATATATGTACATATGTATGTATATATGTATATTTCATACATATACACATATACTTTATTTATTATATGTAGTGTGTGTGTATATATATGATATACATGCATATGTTATGTACAATAGGATATTATAGATAAGTATTAGTGTGTGTCTGTATAATGTGTATACGTATTCTATTGTTTCTGTTTCTCTGGCGAACCCTGGCTCATACAATTGCCAGTGACATCCAAGTTGCGAAATCCAGAGGTCATTTTCAGTCTTCTCCTTACTTGGCCTTTCAGTGGCATTTCACCCCATTAATGGTGCTCCAATTACCCTTTTCCTATGACTCTTGATTTTCCAATTTTCCTCATCTAGTTGCTTAACTTTATCGAGTTTTAAAAATACTGATACCTGTGTTGTACCTCCGGCAAGTCTGATTTAATCGGTCCGAGATGCAGTCTGGAAGCTAAGATTTATAAAAGTTCCCCAGGTAATTAAATGGTTAGAGCCAAAGTTCAGAATCACTGGTCTACAACACCATGAGGCCTGACTCTGGTGTGGGTTCATCTACTTCCTCTTACTAATGGGGAGTCTTCAACACTCCTTCTTTTGATGCTGCACCTTTCCCTGGACTCCAGAAACATCTCTATCTGCAGCTTCAAGAGCTAAAACTTAACTCCAATCCAAAGGTCATTCTGACAGCTCAAATATAATATGAAACCCCATTCTGTCTTCGTTGGTGAAGGGAGCAATATTGGCAAGAGACCTGGTTGTCCTCTCATTGTTCTTACTGGGCTCAGGGCAGACGACCCGAACATCCCTGTCTTCTCTCTGACACAAGATGGTACTACTTCCACCCTAGGTGCAGCTACCATATCCGCCATCTATCCTGAAGGCCTGCTTTCAATTTTCCTAATGCAGAAGGAGGTCAGAGCTCAAAATCTTTACTCTTAACTAAACAGGGTCAAAAAGGCAATCCATATTATTTTTATATCATTCTCTTTGAAAAGGGGATGATGGAATGAGTTATAATGCAGCTCCTTAATACTCGGATTTACGTGTGCTGACAGTCCAATCACATATTCGGAAGCTGATGAAGGGCAGGACAGGCTGCCGCTCCCCCAGTTAACTCCAGGCCTCCAAGCATGGCTCTCTTACGGGTGTTTTTGCTTTGTCTGTGTGGTATAGTTCCCTTGATTATCATCCTTAGGATTCTCACTGTTCTTATTTTAATCTTCCAATTTGCAAAATACATAAAATAAAAAACTTAGCGCTCAAATGAATTTTTTTTATCCCAGCTTCCATGCCAGCCAGATGCATTCTGTCACATCGTGCTAGTATATGCTGTTTGATGTCGTGCACCATAGTGTTTTCTAAATTATTCACATATTGAATTTAAATTTATGCAATAATGGGAAATGGAGAAAATGCTCTCTTAGTTTGCTTTTTTGCCTCTATTTATCCATATCACTTTTTGATTCGAAAGGCAAATCTCCAATTTTGAAGTTTTATGCTAGTGCCTGAAATCCAAGGAGGGTGAGTGTTGTTATTTTCATTGTTTGGGAAACAAAAATGTACCTCTGATAATTTTTGTCTTTGATTACTGCTTCTTCAAAGGATTTAAACCAGAATGAAAGCCTTTGAAATCTTCAGAGATAAGGAGACATGAGAGTTATTCTGTATGCACTGGATAAACAGATGTCTTAGCTTTTCAAACCAAACCTGGAAAATATAATCACAAGCTTCATCTGAAACAGAACAATTTTTGCCGGTGTATAGTGTTTTATATTTTACTAATGTGAAATGGAAGAAATAATGTCATTTCATTCCTTTTTCTTGTCTAAGAATTTAGTTCCAATTAACATTTCAGAAAACTTTTTTTTTTTTCATCTCAGGAAAAAAGATACATTCCATAGGAGGGGGGGGAATCTCTTTTCCTTGTCATTTTGAGTACAAATAAACACAATTAGAAACATATCTATACATTGCTTGGGAAGTTGAGATCCTAATTGAGAAATTCCAAATTAATAAAAGCCAAATTTCTTTCATTTACTCAATGGACCAAATCTTGTAATCAAATTTCTTCTGAGATATCCATCGACTTCAGTGAGAGTTCCTCACATGGGATAATTGTAAAATTAAACTCAATGCTCTTAATACGGGGGAAGAAAACCAACAACAACACTAACAGACTTTGCACTGAAGCAACTGATGGCCTCCACTGGGTAACCCACTCACTGGGTGATGATGGCTGTAGTTGCTTCCTGATTCATAGCAGCACAGAAATGGACTTAATGATGCAAAGAAACAAATCATCTCTATCCATTATGCTTTCAGCCTTTCCAAGATAAGAGTACTTCCTCTTTACATACTTGCAAGGGTGAAAGAGAAAAAGAGAATCATGCTGTCCATTGGCTAGAATGTTGCCTTGTGCCGGATAAACACAGCTAATTTTGAAGTTTAGATCTGAAGTGAAGACTCAGCTAATTACACAACTTAGAATTCAAACATCTTAGGAAATACCGACTTTATGATATTCCAACGGGGGCTGAGAACACTGTCACCAGCTATGCCATTGGATAAATTCTAATTCTTTTGGAGAGACTATGAGGGAAAAATGGAGCCGATCAGCCTCGAAGGGACAGGATTCAGTTTTGTTCGACACTGTGTCCTCGGGGTTTTAGCGTTTGCTTAATTGGAAATGTAAAATAAACCCGAAGATATTCGACTTGAAGTCTGAAGATGGTAAATGAAGTAAACAACATTGGCACAAAATGGGCTTCGGAGAACCAAAATGGCCCTCAAAACCTGCCGTGTGGATTGCTGACAGGGAAATGGATGCTCAAGAGTATTTTGTATATTCCCTTTATTTTTACCCGGAAAGAAACTGATGCTTTACAAGGAGGTAAGTGACTTATAAAAGGTCTCACATGCCGGAGGGGTAAAGTCTGGCTCTATCACAGCTTCAGGGACATGCTTCTATAGGTTTTACTCTTTTTCCCTAAATGGACTTACCCTGGGTGCCATGAATACCAATGTTGCCAGCCTGGTCTGCCCTTGATTCAGATACCATGCAGGGCCCTGAAACTTTCATCTCCTCAGCTCCCTTCCCAATCCAACAACTAGATCAAGGTGATTTTAGGAGCAAAGGAAAAGCACCACTCTCTTCTCTCACTGAACATACCTCCCTGTCAGCAAGTACTTATGAAAGGAGCAGTCCTCTCTGAACTCATTGACATGGTTCACTTGGGAACAAAAACGTGTACATGGATAAGTTCTACCAAACAGTATGGATTATTAGACACTTTAAGCCATATTTGAAAGTCAAAGTTTAAGCCTAAATATACCCCTTAATGATTCTTACTTCTTTTCTGCCGTGGGTGAGATAATCCTGACAAGTCCTGATAGGGCCCCTAGGTGGCTCAGTCGGTTAAGCGTCTGCCTTCAGCTCAGGTCATGATCTCACTGTCCTAGGATTGAGCCCCATGTCAGGCTCCCTGCTCAATGGGGAGGCTGCCTCTCCTTCCTCCTCTCCACCACCCCTGGCTCATGATCTCTTGCAAATGAATAAATAAAATCTTTTAAAAAAATGTCCCTATAAGCAGATTGATTCCTGTTTTCTTTCTTCATCACCCAAAGTGAAATAGCCAAAAAATAAAAATGTGAGACATGTCACTTACAACCACCAGAAAAGAACTTTTGAATCTCCTTTTGTTATAACAGTATTGATTTTATATTTTGTTTAACTATTAATGTTAATAATAGCTATTATTCTACCAGCATGATGTGAAGAGGGCCTGTCATGAATTAACCGGGTGAGGAATCTTCTTCATTTTTCTCAACTCCATTCAATGTCTGTTTCAAGCTCCATTCTGTGCAGTGGTGGAAATATTAATTCAATCAACTCAATGTAAACTCAGTTAATCTAGAGTTAGTTTGATTGATATTTTGTTTCACCTGCAACTTTGAGAGTTGTCTTGATTCTCACTTTCCTTCCCTCTTGCATTAAAGTTCCAAGGGGTTTTTATAGAATGATAACTTAATACTCTGGGCATCTAAGGTACAGCATGGTGACTATACTTAACTATAACGTTCCATGTACTTGGAACTTGCTAAGAGATCTTAATGTCCTCACAACTGCCACCACAACAAAATGCTAATTATGTGAAGGGTGTGTTAACTAACCTTATTGTGGCAATCGTTTCACAATATATACACGTATTAAATCATCACATTATACACAGTGCGGTGTGTCAATTATATCTCTGGAATTTTTTTTTTTAAAGCTTAATGTAATCATCACCCTCTACACTTAAATTTGCTGATTCTCTCTATTAGTTTTCTGTTCCCATGTAACAAATTATCACAAACTTGAGAACTTTAAAGAACACCCCCTTATGATAACAGTTCTATAGATCAGAAGTCCAGATGTCTCAGCTGAGTTCTCTTTTTCAGGTCTTCCCAGAACAAAATCAAGGTATCAGCCCGACAGGGCTCTTATCTGGAGGCTCTGGAGAAGAATCCATTCCGATTTTTGGCAGAATCCAGTTCCTGGTTGCTGCAGAAGCAGGGCCCCACTTCCTTGCTGGCTATGGACCAGGAGTCACTCTCTCTCATTTCCTAGAGTCACTTTCGAGTCCTTGCTCGTGCCCTCACCCATCTTCAAGCCAGCGAGTGCACATTGTGCTTCGAATCTGCCTGACTTACCCTTTTGCCAGCAGCTAAAGAAAGCTCTCTGCTTCTAAAGGACTCATGTGATCAGACGAAGTCAGCTAATTTATTCTTGGGAAAGGTACAAAACCGGAAGTGCTTGAAGTGGCCGCTAGGAACAAGTATTCCTAGATAGAAGGGCAAAATTCCCTAGTGTTCAGGTGTTCACAGTGAAACCCTAAGGTGCCTTGAAGATTCTTCTTTTGCCATTTTTTTTAAAATATTTTATTTATTTATTTGACAGACAGAGATCACAAGTAGGCAGAGAGGAAGGCGGGGGGGGGGGGGAGCAGGCTCCCTGCTGAGCAGAGAGCCCAATGCGGCCCGATCCCAGAACCCTGAGATCATGAGCTAAGCTGAAGGCAGAGGATTTAATCCACTGGGTCACCCAGGCGCCCCTTCTTTTGCCATTTTTAAGGCATCTGTCTCCTTCTTGGTTCCTCCCTACTTTTGGAGAGATGTTGAGCCCACCTACTCTCTGGGTGTAACTAACAGTTACACCTTCAGGATGTTCCCAGTGCGTCCAGTGAGACTGGGTCAATCAAGGCTGAAATTCTCAAGCCTGCTCTCGCTCTTCGTCTTCATGTGTCATGATTTTTATTCAACGCTGAAAGCTACAGATTATCTGTTTTTGAGATCCAGCATTGTGCTATCTTCCCTGGAGAGTTTTGACTCTTCTTTCACCGAACAGTTCAAATTATTGACTCATCATCCCAAATGTGCATTAGCTTGGTTTTAAAATTTTGTTAGTGGGAATCTAGGGAAAGTTAAATTTTTTTCTCAAACTCCCCAGTTCAGTAGGACTCGATCTCAAAACTTCCTGCTTGGAGAATTTGTTAGGGCTTTACGTTTTGCTAATGTGGGTTTTGTGCAGGTCTTCTAGCATGTGGTGCATAATTCTAAGCCAGTCTCTCTGGTATCTCGGTTGGACGCCAGGTCTGTCAATAAGGTGTTCGCATTCTGTCTCCATCATGGCAAGAATGAGAGCTTCAGTGCCGCTGCTATCTTAGCACCGCTCAGCCTCTAGTATCTTCATTTGAGTCCCAACTTCTGAAATCCTATAATCCTCAGGAAATTTCCCCAACGGTATACAATCCAGGCCTCAGACATCGACACACAGGAGACTCCTTGGACTTCTGTGACTCTCCACACAGTTAAATCATCACAAATACACTTTGCGAAAGATTCCACCTACCTCATCTGGCCCATACTCTGATCTGTACCTCCTGGCAACAGCCTCCTTCCTATAGCTGGATAGTTGTCCCTTTGCTAAGAATTGGAGGATTATGGGACTTCTCTTGTTTGTTTTTCTTCTGTCAGGAACTGACGTTCACAACCATTTTGGGATCCAAACCTGAAAATCCTTATTTCATATATTTTTCCATTGTTCTGTTTGTTTACAAATAGAGGGCTGGTCCAAAACCAGTGACTCAATCACGTTAGAAGCAGAACTCAAACTGATGCATTCTTGTACGAATAATTTAATCCCTCGGGACTCTATCATTCCTAGGCATAAAATGAGAGACCTTGCCTCTAAGTAACCTTCTTATTTTAAATAACTTGCTGAAATGCAGTAGATACGTCAGGGTTGTTCAGGTATGAAGGTGTCAACTTGATATTTTAGTCAATCTCTCCAAATGCAGTGATTTTCAAATTATTGGGTTTTTAAGTCCTTATTGGCAGCTCCTGAGTTATAAAGCAATATTTGCTTTAATATTAAAGAATACTGCACTGTTACCCACTAATTCAGCAAATCTTTATTGACTGTAAGTATGTTTCGAGAACTGTGATGGTTGGTATGACGCCTGATTTTTACTCCTAGTTTCTAATACTCTCTTATTTAATATCATTTTGTATATTATAAACAAAACTGCCTCTTACATTCCTCAATGTTCACTTTTATATATTCTTGGGTATTCATTACCTAAAACATCATTTATTGTCCACTAAAGATGTACCAGACACTGCTGCCTGCTGTGAATGTAATGAATGAGACCTAATACTTACCTCTAAGGAGCTGTGTCTATTAAAAAAGACTAAGGCATATGAATAGTAAAAGCTTACTAATAAGACTGTGCCCAAAATATTTTGAGGCTACAGATGAAAGTGATTAATTCTGCCAGAGGCTTCTGATGTAAGTTCCTGGAAAGGGTTGGCTTTAAGCTGGCAGACTAGCGGAGGAAAAGCAGTTAAAGCTAAGGAGTTTAACCTTGACCACAGTACTGACTGGCTAAGAGATCACGGGCAGCTGTACATACTTCTCTTGGATTCTGTTTGTACTCTTGTCTCAGCTTCACTTTCCTCTCTTCCAAAATGGGAGGATAATGGCACCTGGGTGGCTCAGTCGTTAAGCGTCTGCCTTCGGCTCAGGTCATGATCCCAGGGTCCTGGGATTGAGCCCCACATTGGGCTCCCTGCTCAGTGGGAAGCGTGTTTTCCCTCTCCCACTCCCCCTGCTTGTGTTCCCTCTCTCACTACGTCTCTCTCTGTCAAAAAAATTAAATAAAATCTTTTATAAAATAGAATAAAATGGGATGAAATATTGACTTTTCTGTTTCTTTGTGAAGATTAGAAACCTGAAGTTTAGAAATATTTATGTATGCCTAAAAATGATACCCACCATCATTTTGTTACACACTGTGACTATTTTACTGTCGAGACATGCATCTTTCCCATAGTGTGGGAAATTTTCTCTGGGTATTCTTGTATGGAAAATGTTTCCATATAAACTGTGCATGAATTATTTGAATCTTAGGAAATGAAAAAAAATCAGCAAGAATAACATTAAATTTTGGACTTTGCTTTGTTAATTCAGGAATTCCACTAACATTTTGCAGTTCCAGAATACCACTGTATATTTCTACTCTTCAACATTGTTATAGGTAAAGGAGTTTGTGCTGAAATTTTCTAAAACCCAGAGGGAATCTTAGCATTTGTCTTATGGATTATGTAATAACATTTATCTTGTCCTTTTGTCAGAAAAACCAAGCCTATTGTTATGAATTTGTCATATTATTTTTAACAAATCAATGTTCCTTCCCTAACTTTCCTATTTCTGAATTTCTATAATCACTTTTTCTCTTTCTCTTTCATGTATCACCATTATTTTTCTTCAAAATATCTCTTCAATTGGGGATTTTTTAAGAGGCTGTGGATTGTTTATTGTTTTTATTAGATAATCACCCTTGCTCAGGAACAAATAAATACAATAAAAATTACCCATTTCAGGTGCACAGTTTGGAGTTTTGACAAGTGATCCTAGCTCAGTAATTTCTAGAGCTCTCACAGTGCTGGCAGTGTTTGAATTTCAACTAGCAGAATATAGAGTCCTTATGAGACACCAAGGTGCAGTAGAAACCCAGAAGAATCCGTGTCTTAGCAGAACAAAAATAGCCAGAATAAAAATATTCTACCCTAATAAAGCTTAAAAACCACCTTCAGAAGGCTTAAGCTAATCTTAACTGGTAGAATAAAGTCTAACACTTTCTGAAAGAAGACCACAAAATCTAGTACTCAACAACATAAAATTCAAATGTCTATCATCCAATCAAAATCAGTTTGAGGGAGAGCAGAAAAATGAAACCATAATCAGGAGAAAACTCATTAAATAAAAACACTCACAAATGAGACAGTGATAGAATAATCATGCAAGAACATTAAAAGAGCCATCAAAAATATGTTAAATGTTTAAAAGAAAACATGATAACAGTGAGAGAAATAGGGGCTGTAAACAGGAATTAAAAAAAATTTTGAGAGGCAAAAAATATCTAAAATGAAACAAAATAAATGTATGGGATTAACAGAAGATTAGAGACTTGAGAAGAAAAATCAGTGAACCTGAAATCATAATATAAATTATCCAAAATGAAGTACATGGAGGAAAAAAAAAAGATTGAAAAAAAATCACTAGCTTATTAGCAACCTGTCGTATAATATCAAGAGTCGTAACATGCATATAATAGAAACCGAAAAGGAGGGAATGGATATATTTTTAAAATTAATGTCTAAGTTGCTTTTTTTTTCAATTTTTTATTCCCAAGCAGAATAAATGCAAAGAAAACCACACACTTTACATCATAATCAAATTTCTGAAACCAGTGATAAATAAAACAAAACAACCAGCCGTTGGGGCAGGGGGAGACATCACAGGGAGGAAAAAAGACACATCACATGCAAAATAACATAGAAAAGAACATCTTCAGAATCCTCATTTGTAACTATGTGACCCAGAAAACACGAAACAAGCCTTTTAATGTGCTGGAAAGGGGACTGAGAGTGGAAATCTCTTCAAAATGGGCTGTTACACCCAGAAAAAAATTCCTTCAAAAATGATGGTGAATAACTTGTCTAATCATGAAAAAATCATCAGATAAATCCAGATTGAAGGATATCTGATCCGTATTTCTTAAGACTGTCAAGGTCATGACAAACAAGGGATGAATGAAAAACTGTCACACTCCAGAGGCCCCTAAAAAGACATGGCAACCAGCTCTAGAAATTGCTAAGCTACGATCTCTTTCTCTATGTGTCTCTCTCCCTGTGTCTTTCCTGCTCTTCTCTGGTGCTTTGCATTGTAAATTCCAGTAGCCTGGACTGCCTCAAATTTAACCTCCATTCCCTCAACTTAGTTTAGGAACCATTATCCTGGATCATAATCAAGAAAATGCACAGTTGCAATAATTTGCAATATAGAAATATAGAAATAATATTTCTATAATTTCCAATTATAGAAATACTTCTTTTACTTTCTGTGTCTCAGATATCTTAGTCTTATACTACCTGTAATCTAATGTAAAAAACGTGTGTTTCTTTTACATATCTAGTACTTTGTTTTGTTTTTTTAGTTTTTTTGTGGTAAGAAGTGTACTTCCATTTAATCCCAGGGCTGGAAGCAGAAATTCATCCCTCTTATTTATACTCTCTCCATTATCAAAAGCCTATATTCTAATTACTTAAAATCTATATTCCTTCGGTGGCCTTTGAAATGATCACCTTGACCATCTAGCCTCCACATCCCTCCCCAGAACATCTTTCAGACTATTGTCAGATTAATCTCCCATTAGTACCCTTTTCTTCACACCATTCCACTTTAAAAAAATGTTATTGATTCCCTCTCACCCATCACATTTAATAAAATATGAAAGGTTTTGTGTCTGGATTTTAACATTGGTGCTAATTGACTCTTCCCAAGCATGTTTCTTTCTACTTCCTGTGTGTGCTGACTACTCTAGAACAATTGGTCTATTTACTATCCTGATGGATACCACATACACTCTGGCTTCATTCAGAGCTTCTTAATTTTTCTTTTCATTTATCTAACTGCACTTAGTTTTTAAGGTTCAACTACTTTCTCTTTGTCCAGGATCCTGTTATTTGCTAGGAAATATTTTTTCCTTCCACATCACAGGAGAGAATGCCTTGGTCTTTGGGTCTCATACGTAGAAGTTTTACTAGAGTCTCTCATGCTTAAGTATGACCCAAGAGGATAAAAGTCTACAGGTCCGTGAGATTCTGCCTCCCTCCCAGAGGATATGAACAATTCTCTCAGCAAAGATGATTCTTTCCTTACTAGAAATTCTCATTCAAGCTGATAAGAGAATGAAATTTACTCCATAACATTTTTATAGAAATAGGTATTATCAAACATAGTACCTATTGTGGATTAGCTTTACTTAGATATCATAGCTTATCATCAAAAAAGTTACACTCTAAACTAAAATATAGGTCTTTTTTTTTTTGGTCTTTTATTTTATATTTAAAATGTAGGTTTCAAAAAACATGGAGCAGTTAGAGAACAATAAAAGATAGTCTACAAATGAACATATGTATATGAACACATATGAAGAATACACATGCTTTCTTCCAAAAATGGAGTATTTTGGATATTATCTAAAAGTCTGAGTTCATGCAAATTCGAACCTTCTGCTTCAATGAAACTCAATTCCAATTTTGGCAAGGTATGGTCATCTATGGTTTCAAGTGCTTTCTATAGCAAGTCATGACAGATATACCACAGGGGCAGCTCTTCTTGTCCCAGTGCACATGGTATTTGGAATTGAGGAGATACAAGAAAAATAAACAGAGAGGAGTGCTCATGCGCAAGCAACCACAGGAAACGTTTACTCTTTCAAAGATTTCCAAGACAAAATATGGAAGAGTCGGGAAGCTCCTTCTTCTCCTCAGTCACTGTGAAGAGACCAGAGTAAGAGCTGCTATGTCATTTGACCCCCAGGCCCCCAGGCTGGGTGGGTCTTCCCCAAACTAGGGCTTTTTCCTTTGGAAATTCGGGTTTAAAAGATTGCCATAAAATTTAAATTGTATTCCAAATAGTTTTTTCCCCTCTGGTGGCAATAACACTACCATTTTGTAGTAAATACGTGTGCACTGGGTGTTAATTTATGGGTATTTTGTATGTATACATGTGTGCATGTCTGTGTGCGTGTGTGTGTGTGTGTGTTAAGAATCAATCACTAGCTTTCATGAAGAAAGGAATGTTGCCAAATAAATATGCATATAAATTCCTATTTATTGAAAATGTAACTATTATAGCAACATTAAAAAATCAATGTTTGTCCAATTATTTTCTGCAGGCAGTATCATGCATTGCAGTCTAGTTTCTCATTAGATTAAATCAAACTGTTCTTAAATGCCATTTTGCCAGCTGTTACTGGATAAAGGGTGAACAGAACAGTTTGTAGTGGCAAATATGTAGCTCTCTGGCAAGTGTCCTTGCCAACATTGCTACCAGCTGTGTATATTGTTTATAAAAAACAAATGCCCTTAGTGGTTTTTCTTAAATTTTATTGAAATGTGGTTTTTTTTTTCCAGGTTATTTTACATGTTTCTTGGGCAGAAAAGTGTTGCCAAAGCCTGTAAAATCAGTCAAATTCAAATCATAATTGCAAGCACTTTTGGCTTTAATTTAGAGTAAAATGCAAGAATTCGATCAGTAAAAGCTAAAAGCTTCAAAATAGAGTCAACTAGATTTCCCAGTGCCCCCAGATAGATCTGTACATAGCAGCTTTTAAAAAATATTCTACATTTCCAATAGTTTAAACTGGGATCTAATCAAACAGTTAATAGCCAAAACTTCTTAAACACCTTCTCAGTGTGATATGGAAAGGACATAAGGCCCAACTTTTTGCCTTTTTTCCAAGTTTTCAATAACTTTTCTTGAGTCAGACTTTTTTTTCCCTTATAGATAAGAAGTGAAAAGACCCAGATGCTGAAGAGTCTGGGCAAGATTATACAGCAACTTATTAGTAGGCAGGACCCTCAGATCACATAAATTCCAAAGATACCATTTATATTATGCAAATGAAGTTTGCTTATTGGAGGTATAGGCTGCAGCATCTGACTTCAATTCCAATTCACTTTGCTACATCCTGTTGAGCAACAAAGTTTTTGTAAGTTATAAAGCACAAGGGAAATACTAAATGTTAACATTCTAAACTATAACAAAAATGAAGTTTTACTATGGATTTTTATAAAGATATCACAAAGAGCATTTAGATTTCCATCAACCAATAAGTCATCCTAAGTATGTAGGTATATATTAGGTGATGAAAAGGAGTAATTATTCCCTTATCTTATTATCAGCCTCTTCTTATTTTTTCTTACCATCCTCCTCTAACATTTTAGTTTCTCTATAAAACTAAACACACACACACATATACACATACACACACATATACATCATTATTTAGGGAAATATAAGAAAGTGTTAGCTAAATAGAAGGTCAGTTTATGGTGCCCGCCTTCACAGGGTTAATTCTCAGCTTAATAGTTAGGCATAGTTAGGCATGTTTTCAACATATTGAAATCACTGTTCTTTCTGTGATTCACCATGAATTTCATGACACACCCAAACCCTGAATTAAACCATTCTGATTATCAGGATTATGAGGATTTTTGAAGAAAACAGAAACAAGAAAAATAAGCAATGTGTCTGCCCAAGTTGCTGTGTATCAATATTTGGTTGGAACTGAATAATGGCTGGCCTTCCCACTGACGCCTACCTTTACCAGAATCGCCCCCACTCCTTAGTGTCTTGTGCCACTCCACTTCAGGCACTTGCTTAACTGATGGACCATGGATAGCTAGATTTGAAACCCCTGGGAAATATTGAGAATGACTGGAAACGTTTCCTCAAGACCCAGAGTCGAAACATAAAATAGTACATCCTTTGTAGCTATTGAGAAGGTCGCATTTGAACACATCCATAATATATTCTTTTAAGGTTGTTCCAACCAAATATCTTATTTTCCTGCTTAAAAAACTTCAGGGGCTCTCAAGTAGCTCTTTAGGATTCGACATAACTTGCCAGTGTGATCTCTTACCCCTGACACCATCCTTCCACAGCTCTTGCGCAAAAGCTGGACTGGATGACTTTTTTCTGTAAGGCACAGGAACGCTCTGTCTGTGTCTTTTCCACCATTATATCCCCAGTGCCTAGCAAGGCCCTGGAAAAATAAGGCAATCTGATAAATTAATAAATGAAATATGGATGAATTAATTGAAAGGATTTTGAGTATGCATGGTTTGCTGGGGGAAAGTGGGTGGCTGGTTAATGTTCCCACAACTGCAATGAGGAGCTAAGAGCCAGGAAAAAAATGTTCTGTTATTCCTCCTGTCCTACTTTGGCCCAGTTGCCTTGTGTAATTTGTCTCAGTATATTAGCTGTAATGAGAGTCAGGCCTTGACGAAGTTTTTATCTTATCTGGTTATTGAAACTACTTGTCTCCAACAGCTGCAATTTCCATTTTCCATCCTGTCTTTATGCTGGAGACCCATCTACAGCGAGGTGCTCATTGACAATGACAATGGTACCTCCATCCGGGCTTTGGCCTGCAGGCTCTGTTCTCATTTGTTTCCTTGAACTTGCTTCCCCACCTGGACCCAGCCCATTTTCTCCTGTCCTGGTTTTCTCCTCTCTGCCAGGTCCTTGGAAGGGCAATTTGCTTCCTTATAAGTATCAGTTTGGTCATCATCATTTTTTTGTATCCCTGAATACTGCCTTATACCATATCCCTTAACCCCAGGCCTCACCACACTTCTGACTCAGTGTCAAGGCAACACCCCTTGCCTTGGAGAGAAGCATAAGGACAATCTTACACAAAACTTCCTGTTCTCATTTGCCCTTAAGTTCTTTTGCTCTCCTCAATCTTCCTCCACACCCTTTTCCAATCAGTATCTATTTCTTTTTACTAGTTTTTCTTCTTTTTTTTTTAAAGATTTTATTTATTTATTTGACAGACAGAGATCACAAGTAGGCAGAGAAGTAGGCAGAGAGAAAGGAAGAAGCAGGCTCCCTGTCGAGCAGACAGCCTGATGAGGGGCTCGATACCAGGACCCTGGGATCATGACCTGAGCCGAAGGCAGAGGTTTTAACCCACTAAGCCACCCAGGCGCCCCTTTACTAGTTTTTCCATTGATTTGGGGGTAGATTTGTAAATTCATCAATTGAAAGTTTAAAGTTAAGGTTTTCATTTTGATGCTAATCTAAGAATTAATAAGTATGCTTTGGACTATTTGGATGACCACCTTTGAACTAGGTTACTGCCAAACTGTGTTGGTGTCCGCATTTCAGTTTGGGTTTACTATACACAAATAGCACTGCTTTAGTGACCCCTGGTTAATGCAAAAATAGCAAAGGCAAAATAAATATGTAAATGATACTGACAAGTCAAATGAGTCTAAATAACATCACAGACAGAATGCCATATAAGTAAATATTTTTGCAGTAATTTATATAAAGACAAGTGTTGGGAAAACTGAGTCACCACAACAAAATAAATAATAGTATAAGCACAATGAACCCAAAATATTTTTTGTGGTAGCAACTGGCATCAGGTGAGCCAACATTTCATATTTGGAAAACAACATCACTTGTCACATAAAATTGTTAATTTGAACTATTTGGTTTGGTAGACTTTATATTTCATTTCTAAATTTAATTTCCTTTTTATCAGAGTTGTGCATGGATATGATTTACGGATATCTTCATATTTGAAAATATTTAAGTAAAATACTAATAAACATGACAACATTAGGAATCCATGATAAAAAAAAAAAGTTTTGGAGCAACATTGACTTCCTCATAAGAGCTTTAACCACTGTTGCTCCTTCTTGAAGACTTTTCTTGGAAGGCTTATCTCCAATTATGGAATGCAGTTAAGTTCACTAATTCATCTGTGAGGAGGAAAAGAAAGATACTAAATCACAGATGTTTGCAATCTGCTACCTCCCCCTACCTGCCAAAGGAAATCCTTGGTCCCCTACTCCACTCCCAATTCTAAACTCCCCAGCTGGACTTCCAAGAAATAGTGAGGATCTACCAGGTAATATAAAAACTGAAAACCTGAAGGAATAAGAAAGCTTTGATGAGTTTTTTTTTAAATTGAAAAATAATAATAACCTTGAAAGCAAAGCTGGAAAAAAACACTGCAAGAAAAGAAAACTACAGGTCAACATCCTTTATGGACACTGGTACAAAAGTCCTTAACAAAATACTAGCAAGACAAATTCAACAGTATACTAAAAGAAAGATTATATACCATGAGCAAGTGAGATTTGTTCATGGAATGCAAGGATGGTTCAACATACAAATATCACTCAATGCAATGCAACACAGTATAAAAGAAAAATTGATCATCTCAATGGATGAAGATAAAGAATTTGCCAAAATCCAATACCTTCTCATGATAAAAACACTCAACAAACTGGGAATAGAAGGAAATTACCTTGACATAACAAAGACATACATGGAAAACCCACAGACAACATTATGCTCAATGGTGAAAGACTTGAAGACTAAGTCAGGAACAAGGCAAGGATGCCTGCTTTTGCCACTTCTACTCAACGTAGTATTGGGAATCCTTGCCAGAACACTTTGCAAGAAGAAGGAATAAGAGGAATCCAAATTGGGAAGAAAAGTACAATTATTTCTGTTCATAGGTTAACATCTTAACAATGTCAATCCTACTCAAAGCAATTGAAAGATTTAATGCCATCCTAAGCAAAATCCAATAACATTTTTACAGAAATAGAAAATTCCATCCTAAAATTTATATGGAATCTCAAGGGAGCCTTCACAGCCAAGACAATCTTGAAAAAGAACAAAGTTGGACATCTCATATTTCCTAATTACTACAAAGCTACAGTACCTAAAACTGTAGTACTGGCATAAAGACAGACTGATGGGGTAGGAAAGAGAACCCAGAAACAGACTGTCGCATATATGGACAAATGACTTTCAATGAAAGAACTATGACAACTCAATGGTAAAAGGATCTTCTTTTTACCAAATGGTGTTGGGAAAATGGAATATCCAGATGCACAGTAATGAAGTTGGAATATTCACACCTAGTAAGATAGCTAGTATTTAAAATGAAACAAAACAAAACAAAACCAAAAACCAGAAAAGAACAAGTGCTTGTGAGGATGTAAATAAATTGAAACCCTTATGTAAAATGCTACAGCTGCTGTGAAAAACAGTATGATGGGTGATGAGCATTAAATAGGGCACTTGTGATGAGTACTGGGTGTTACATGCAAGTGATGAATCACTAAATTCTACTCTGAAACCAATATTACACTATATGTTAACTAACTAGAATGCAAATAACTATTAAACTTCTGTTTAAAAGAAGAACAGTGTGGCAGTTTCTCAAAAAACTAACAGTTACCACAATATATGCAATTGAACTTCTGAGTATCTACCCAAAAAATTGAAAGCAAGTTTCAAAAAGACATTTGTATATCTATGTTCATAATATCATGAACATGTGAATGGAAAAATGAAATGTGGTATATACATATAATGCAATATTAACAGCCTTCAGAAGAAAGGAAATTTTGACATAGGATGCAACTTGGAGACATTATACCAGGTGAAATAAGCCAATCACAAAAGGACAGATAATGTATGTTTCCACTTACATGAAGTACCTAGAAGAGTCAAAGTCACAGAGACAGGAAGCAAAAAGGTGGTTTCAAGGCATTGAGAGGAATGGGGAGTTACTGTTTAATGAGTAGAGAGATTCAGTTTGGGAAGATGAAAATGTTCTGGAGTTGGATGTTGGTGACAGTTGCACAACGATGTGAATTTACTTAGTGTCACAGAAATGTACGTTTAAGAATGGTCTAAATGGTAAATTTTACAGTATATATATTTTCTACAACAATAAACAGTAAGTGCAAGGAAGAAGAGGAGAATAAAAATGAAATGAAAGACAGGAGATTTAAGGAGATGGGCAGTCTGGATTTGAATGTAAATTTTAGGTAGGGGGTTAAAAATGGAGGCAAGAGAATTGGAGGTGGGGAACATTCACTGTCCATGTAGAAAATATTAAGAATATTAAAGAACTGAACAGAGATAATTTTGAAAATTTTTTGCTATATATTCCAAATTCATTTTCTTTGGTTAATGGTCTTAGAGATAATGTCAGTGATGAACTACATCTCTTGTATTTTGGTTGAGAAACTCCTTTTAAATGAGAATCCATACATACAAAGCACCATGCAAAACTCAAGGTATTTTGTGTTTATACACTTGTTTGTTCAACATTTATTAAGAACCTACTATATGTTCTCAAGATAGTTTCAGATATTAGAGGCCTAGATTTAAGACATATATTAAGTAATGAGGGTTATTCTTGTTTTCTGAAATAAATGTAGACTTGTGCATATCCTCCTTTGAATTGACCTCATCCAGATTATCCCCAAATATATTTGTAGATTTTACTTAAGCATTCTATCTTTTCATATTTGATTTGCTTACTTAGGAAAACAATTGGAATATTGAAAAACAAAGAATGACCCCTTGTTGTGGTGAAAAACTATTCTATTTGAAAGATCCTATTCTTAGAATAACAAATGAACAGAAAGAATGAAAAAGGGCAGAATAAACATTTCATTTGACAATCTGTCACATACAAAATTGAGCAGCAAGGCTGTGTGTGATGAACAGATCAGCCCTGTACATATGGAAGAAACAATCATTTCTCCTCGAATGCTCTTGCTTTTATTCTTCTTCCCCAACTCTCTGTAAGTCTACAAACACAGAGCATATAAGCATGAATAGAGGGGAAAATGAGGGCATGGAAAATTCAAGAGTAAATGTGTAAATTTAATTTACCACTGAAGAATATAAGAAATGTGTATAGATAGCTTAAAATTATGTTTTTATCCACTTAGGATAACAAGAGTTTTCAGCTTTCTATTGAAATAAGTTCAAGAGGAGAAGCTTCTTTTTATTCAAAACATTTCAAGTTAAAATTCAATTGAAATATCAAATTAGCTTTCTTCTCAGGGAAACACCCAAATTCATCTATTCTTCTTTAAAGATTTTTTTTTCAAGAAGAAAGAAATTTCTTCTGATGAACATCCTGCAAATGTTTGATTGATGCTATCAAAAAAATGCCTGATCTCTTTCAGCCTTCTGAAACCCTGGTTCCACTCAGCCGAACTTGTGTCTTTGGATGGCTCTCTCATTTCCATTTACTTTTATGACTCCATCAGCCTTCTCAAGACCACTGCCTGGGAACTTGTACGCCATTCCTCTCCTGCAAATGAACTCAACAGTTTATTGCCACAGCATTTTGCCTGATTGCATACATTTAAATACATCCTTATTCTCTTTACAAAAGTGCTTAAACTCATCACATATCCATTTCTGCGATGATACAGGGTGACCCATGAATTGACTAGTATTAATAATAGCTGCATTAGTGTTCTCTAGAGAAACCGAAACAATAAGGTACATGGGTAAAGAGAGATCCAGAGATGCAGATATAGGAGAGGAGATTTATAATTGGAACTGGCTTATGCAATTATAAGAACTGAGAAGTCCCATAATCTGACACCTATAAACTGCTGGAGAGCCCAGAAAATCATTTAGTCCCAGTCCAAAGACCTGAGAATCTGGGGCTGATGGTCTTAAGTTGTGGCCAAGTTCAAAAGCCCCAGAACCAGGAGCTCTGATATCCAAAAGCCAGAGAAGATGAATGTCTTACACAAAGAGAAAGAGAATTCTCCCTTCTTCTGCCATTTTGTTTCATACAGGTCCTCAGTGACACACCCCCAAATAATGTTTGCCAATTTCTGGGGCATTCCTTAGCCCCGTCTAGTTGACACATAAAATTAACTATGCCAATAGTTAATGAAGTGCACTATGTGTAGAGCAGTGTGTTTGCTGTTCTACATTTGGAGAAGCACCATAGTCCAGTGATGAAAGGTCCAGACTCTGGATTCAAACTGGCTTGAAATCTTTATCACCTATTCCCTGATGCTTATTAGTATGTAATCTGGGCAATCTGGTTCATCCCTCAGTGCCTCAGTTTCCTCCTCTGTAAATAATACTACCTATCTCTTAGGGCTGTTGTGTGGATTAGGTGAGCTGTTAGTAGTGTTTGCTGTTTGCTAAATAAAAGTATATTTACATGGACTACATTCTTCACATCTTAAAGTGTTCGAATATCATAAATACTTAATAAAATTTAGTTCTTAATAATCTGTGTTTAGGTATATTCCTTTTTTATACTATTAATGTGGTTGATAACTGAGAAACACAGCATTGAAATCAAGAAAGAAGCTCAACACCTAGAAGTCAGCCTGAACTAGAATATCCTTCAACTTTGGCCAGTCGGAGGGATGGATATTTCTATAATAGATGGTGCAGGGGTGGGAGAGCTTTCTGGGAATGTGAGAACGAGTAGCTTCTTCTCAGGAATTTTTGCTGTTCTTCTTTTCTGCATAGTGGGGCTTCCTCTGGCTCAGGCACTGTGGAGAAGAAATACAGTGGCAAATCCTGCAACCTGTCTGTATCTTTTCATGATAACCTTGGGGGGTCACAAGGCACAGTTTGAGAAATACTGGTTTAAGCTATATTTTCTCTGCTTGTTGATGAGTGTGTCATATGGGACAAAATCAAAGACCACCCTGAGGTTGAGATATATTGCATTTATTGCTTTTCTGCTATCTATAACGTGCCTTGCTCTGTCAGCAAAGGCTGTTAGATTGGTCTTTGATAACTTGCTCTTGTAACTCATCTTAGTTATTGGTCTGTGATCTTAGTGTTTACAAATTGATTTTCTGATGATATGCTCCAATATTTTTATACATACTGGAGTTAACATGTATTGGTCTGTAATTTCTAACCCTTAAAAAATTTTTAAACAAATCTTTACAGAGATGTCTTATATCGTCTAAGCATTTCTCCCATCCTCTCATGTTCTCAGGATAACTCAGCCAATTCCTTATTACACTGCAGGTTGATGGCTGTCAGCCCTGCTGAGATAAGCACATATAAGTATTCAAGGTGATTGGACTTCACTGCTTGGAGTTAATCTTGCTATCCTTCCTCTTTATTCCTCTTTCACTTCCTCTTTTTATTCTCACCTTTCTACCCTCCCTCTCCTTTCCTTTACTATACAATAAAAATAAAGGCCATGTAAAAAATTACTTGCTACATACTTTCTTGAATTTTCTATCCCTCCCATAATGGAATCCTGCTAAGCGTCTCCCATTCCAAACCCGCTAAATGCCACTCTTTTCAGTACCACGTAGAGGACAAAATAACAGTCCTGGGAAGATCCAGGAACAAGCTAGTGCTGAGCATGCTTTACCTTTTCAACATGGACCTATAGCAAAAAAATAAATCTACATTTATAAAATATATACCATATATTATATACATATATGTCTCCCAGAAAACACTCATACACACAACTGAAACAAAACTTTTACAAACAAAATGTAACTTTATTGCATGTGTCAGAGGCTATTTTCTATTCTATTTAAATATAAGAAATATTGATCATGAGTTACTAAATTCATTTAATGAGCTACCAATGGGTTGTGGTTTGCAGTTTGAAGAATCCTGTCCTAGAGTTGCCTTGACAAAAGAGTTGAGAACCAGCTGCTCTAGAACTAGTGAAAGAGATGCAAGTCAGTAAAAAAGAGGTCTTTTCTCTTTTCATGTAGTGTTTTGTGTGTGTGTGTGTGTGTGTGTGTGTGTGTGTACATGCACACTATATGACGGTACACTGCTTATTAATTTTGAAAATCAAAATGTATTTCCTTGGTCAATAGTGAATCAGTCAACACATCACGATACTTGGCTAATAAGTGCAATCACCATAAGAAAGCTTTTCATGTAGCCGCAGCCACTGCTGATGTGGTTCTCCTGCTTAGGAAACACACACATACAAAAAGATCCATCCTCCATATACATTTTTCTGGTACATATTAAAGGTACTGGGCAGGGGGAGTAGGGAGCTGGAAGGGGTTCTGCTTTGCAAAGTTTGGTTTCAAAGTCTAGAATTTGAATTTTTCCATTGACAGGACAATAAAAAAAGTTGAATCCTCTTTTACTGACATGCAATATTAGTTCTTCCTTTCTTTTTAAGAAAATAAGCTGGACTTGACTCTTCGATGAGTGATATTTACATCTGTATCACTTGTAAATGGCATATTAGTGCACACGTTAATGTGTGTATCCCCTTTGTGCGTTTGTTGCTTTATTCTCATGAAGAAACTGAAGTTGCAAAGCTGAGAACTGCCATAACTACCTTGGAAAGAAGGCATTGAAATTATACAGAATAGTAGCAAATAGGATTTTGAGTACAAGGAGAGAGCTGAAGGGCTTGTGGTTCAAAGACAAATGAGAATGTAGGACTCAATCAGGTAGAAAGCAAACAGTGGTGAGTGAAGAAGTTGGAATCAAGTACAAAAGTCATTAAGTTGAACAGGAGCAGCAAAACACCAGGAGTGGGCTGTAAAAGGTATAGATATTAGATTTGGAAAACAAGAGTGATTTTAGCTGAAGAAATGAATGGATCTAGGCTGGAACTAAGAGATATTTTGAAAAACATAGACATAGTCTTGAAGACTGAGGTTGGGAGGAGTTGAGTCTTAGTGAGGACAGTGCCCAAGTGGAAAGGTCATATTTTGTAGCACAGGAGGGAATAGATGGCAGAAGGTGGTTACTCAATTGGTTAGTTTCCTCTCAATCAGAGTCGTGTCAAGTTAGATAGCCTCTGCAATCAGCAAAATATAAAATGGAGTGAGAAACTCCATGGGTTCTGGCTTTTTCAACAAATAATTTACAAAGGGGGACATACATCATGAAGGAGACCTAAGACATATACCAACCAAAAGTAATCCACTGACCTTGTTTGTATCCTAATTTGAGCAAATTATCTCAATAGAAAACTGTATGGGATTATTGGGGAAATTTTTTTTCTCCAACATTTCATGATATTAAGAAATTACCATGAATTTTTGAGATGTGAAAAAGGGACATGGGTGTTATTTATAGAGTTATTATCTTTTAGTAATAAGTGTTAAAATATTTAAGTATAAAATTATTTGATGTCTGAGATACTCTTCAAAGTAAAGCAAGGTTACAAGCAGAGTCAAGTATATGATAAGTATTCCAGGACCCAGGGAAACACAAGTGCTTGTTGAGCACTTGGGCTTGAAGCAGGTGGGCCATGGAAGTTCTGATTCTGTGGTTATGAAGAGAGTCAATAGTGCTCTGTGGATGAAACTATGATAACTTATCAGGGGTCTTCATTCACATCCATTTAAAACTTATTAATTATAATTTTAAGTGTACTTGAGAAAAAAATCCTTTACGGGAGGATTTGACTAATGTATCTTTTCTCTTGTTCTTTCTCCAAACCATCCATGTCACCACTACCACACACTGCACCATTAACTCTGTAAGTTCAAGTGCGGTGTCTTCCTCCAGCTCAAATGCCATCTCTGTAGGAAACCACATATAGCTCCTTATACCGAAGAGTCTCTATCTTGATGTCTTTTACTTACCTGCCCCCACAAGATAGCATGGCTATGGAGGTGTGTGTTCATAGTCTTTACTTAACCAGAAGCTTCTCAAGGACAAGGTCCATTCCAATCTTTATTTATTCCAATCTGATATGTCTTTGTAACCAGCCAGTGCATTAAGAGGGCCCCAGAAGTCCACTCATAAATAAATAAATGTCTGCATATGAACAAATAAATACATTCAATCAATGGCAAGTGCAAAATTTCCAGACAAAGAAAGGCAAAAGCAAAGCAACAGCATCGCTTTGGATTTCTGTAGTCTTCATAGATGAAGGGATTCTTCCAGACTTAATTAATAATAAAAACTTCATCAACTCAAAACAGCAAAGAGTTTCAGTTGCAGCCTTTTCACAGAACATCCTCTTCCTTCCACAGCAGATCAACAGCCGCGTTTTGTAGAATGGTTTGCTCATAAGCTGTCAAAACTCAAAGAGCTCTTCTGTACATAAAGCAAGATAAACTGAAGTTGGAATTGGCTATCCTGAAAGTTAAACTACTTCTCTAAATACAGAATGCATGTTTACAGCTTCATGAGCCTGTTGGCAGTTTCCTTAAAATGACCAACATTAGAGCCATGTAAACATTTTGAAGATTACACCACAGCCATTCTTGTCTTTTCTCTTCTGTAACGATTACTATAATGCGTTCATTATGGGAAAGCACGCCCTCACAATGCCTCACTGAATTTTAAGGGAGCAGTGGTTGAGAGAAATGCTGTGCATCCAACAATGATTAAGAAATCAAGATGTACAGACCAAAACTTAGTTTCAAAGAAGTTAAGTTGCAGAAAGTCTCTGGGGATATATACTGTTTGGGCTAGTTTATATCCTGCCACTGAATATTTTAATGGCTGGAGTAAAGGCTGTCAAGCATTTTTAAATTATTTAAGTTTTAAACAGTCATATTTTAAAACACTAGAAGGTGACCAAGTTGGCATACGTTAAGTGGGGGATATTTGCCATAGATTTTTTTAAGCTGTGGCAGTGTAATTATTGCAACTTTATTGGCATGGGAAAAAAAGAGAAATGATTTTTGTTTCTAGAAGGGGTATATGTTTCTATACCTGATATAAGCATCAGACACTGAACATTTTGTTTATTCTCACAGTTGTCCTGAGAGGTAGATAGATGGGGCAGCTACCAGCTATTTCCTCCTCAGGAAATAGCTCCTCCTCCTAGTCCCTTTCCTTTGAGCAGGGACTAGAGTAAGGCAAGCGAGCCCTCTAGGGCTGCAAACTGTCAGGAGACGCTCACTCTTTGGTTCCTGCAGGTACCAGTCCTGCCCTCAGAAGACTCAGTACTTGCCCGACCTTGGAAACGAATGGCTCCTTAGGCTTGCATCCTAGGCACCTCACTTGCTCTACCCTGGATCCAGCACTTGCCTTGCTGGGTAATGAGATAATCTTTCCCAGCCTCCCAAATGAAGAGTCATCTTGAATTCTGTCCAGTGGGCTATAGATAGAAATCGTATTTGCCCTTTCTGGTCAAACCTACAAAATCTTCTAAAGTACCACCTTCAGTGTTTGTTTCTATCTACTAGCTGAGCAGGGAGGACTTCAAGGCAGTAGGGGAGGGCACAGTGCCAAAATGGAAGGAAGCTGTGTCACTGCGTTGCCCCTTAGAGAACAAATGCTCAAAGTGCTGCGTAACCGGGCACGCTCATATTAGATTCTTAAGTGAGAGAAACAAAAACTTTTGTTATCTTAAGGCAATAAAATTCGGTGGTTGCCTGTCAAGGATTTGGCTTACTCAGGTTTATTGGAGGTTTAATTCTCACTTTTCTACAGGGAATGAGGCTCAGAGGACCTAAGTTAGCTACGGATGTCACATAGGCCGTGTTGGGAGATCTAGGATTTGAACTCTAATCTATCTAATTTTGAAGGTCATTCTTATTCAACCTCCTCATATTATGTTCTAGAAACTACTAGAAGTGACTGCTAAGAGTTTACTTAGTGAAGTAAGTAAATCTTTCCAAATATGTATCCAATATACCATGTGATAGTTTCTTCAACACATTAAACCATAGAGGTTTTAAGTTAGAAACTACAGTGGCATTATCCCTTACCATAAGTCTTTTTTGGTAGGTAAACTTACTTACCAAATGCAGCCCTGTTGTTTGGATTTGAACACTTGCAGGAGTCTCCTTCCTCCCCCCCACCCCCCACATTACAGTCCCTACTCTCCACATTGGATCATCAGATCCTGCCAATATCTAGAAGTTTCCTGGCTCTGCTTTCCATCAGGTTCAGCCACACATTGTGGCTCATGAAAGTTGATGTAATAATAAGGCGTCACAAAGAAATATTTCCTCTACTTCTTTATTGATCCCCAAATTTTATTGGGAGAGACTCATATTCAACAATGAAAGCCATTATTATCTGCTATCTTTGCAAAAGAGAGCTCATTTAGAGATCTATATTCTGCAGTATAAACAGATAAATGGGATCTACTTGGGGTCTGTTTGCTTTTTTGCATAGAAAGGCAAGCCAACTACAAGGAGCAACACAAAGACATAGGCAGACACAAAGACACAGTGGGTCATTGAGTCCACTAACTCTCCAAACAATGAGATCACTGATTTTTCTCTCTTCAAAGCAAATCCTCAAGAAGAGATGTGGACCCAAAAATAAAATAATGAAAGATTTTTAAAAATTCTCCCTGGTTTTAAGAAATACTTCTATGGCAGTTTGCCTCACAATGTCTTCTAACTGGGAAATGTGAGAACATCTACATTACTATGTTGTTTCTTTTCCAATTTGATAAAGAATCAACTTAAAAATCTTCAGTGCTGGCTTCCTTAACTTAAAAAGTGAAGTAATGTGGCCTAATGGAAAATTACCATATTTGCTTTTGGAAGAGCATGGGTATTTTTTTGGTTCTGTTAAATACCAGGTAAATAACAATAGGTAAATCACTGAATGTCTTTAAGAGTCTATTTCCCACTTATAAATTGAACACCTTGGTAACGCCTAAATCAAAAGGCATAACGATATGGATATCCTTACAATGGAATTGATCAGGGGGGTAAAATTAATCAGGTATGCAACTGGGCTTAGTATGGACACTCCTTTCTTTCCTTTCCTTTCCTTTCCTTTCCTTTCGTTTCATTTCATATCACTTATTTCCTGTTTTTCAGATTTTGTGATGCCATAAATTGAGGTACATATATACCTGAGGTAAACTGAGGCACACATAGACCTAACATGTAGTAAGGCATCTTTTTAAAAAGATATTGCTTACTTAGTTTGGACAGCAAAAGCACCACAATTTTGACTACAATATTCAGATAGAGTGACTTTTTCTAGATATCTTTTTCAGCATTTCTTCTCTCCCTACCCTGAGAACTCCAAGAGAACAGAAACCATGCCTGTATTGTTCTCTTCTATATCTTCAGCATCTAGAACAGAAATTTATTAAAGCATGAACATTCCTAGTGTTCTGTTCTAGATGCATTTCTTATCATACCAGGTAATTTTATCCACTCTCAAGATTTCAAATTATTTTTATGCTGAAGAATCTAAAGTATGTGTCTCCTGATCCTACTTACGCCCCTTCTCACACTCGACCACATGTGTACAAATCCTACTGAATTTTCTTTTTCTTCTTTTTTTTTTTTAAGATTTTATTTATTTACTTGACAGAGAGAGAGAGAGATCACAAGTAGGCAGAGAGGCAGAGGGGGAAGCAGGCTCCCTGCTGAGCAGAGAGCCTGATGCAGGGCTTGATCCCAGGACCCTGAGACTATGACCTAAGCCAAAGGCAGAGGCTTAACCCACTGAGCCACGCAGGCACCCCATCCTACTGAATTATCTACAGATATTGTTAAATTCAACAACCAACAGGGATCACCTGACCTTCTTCCAAATTCTTACTCTTGCTCTTTTTTTTTTTTTTTTTTAAGCCAGTAAGGACACCTTTCTTCATCTAGAACAGAGTCAGCAAACTACAGCCAGAGAGTCAAATTTGGCCCACCCACTTGAAAATAAAGTTGTATTGGGACACAGTCAACCCCATTCATATTATCTCTGGCTGCTTTTGGCCTTACAAAGCAGAGTTGAGTAGTTGCAAGAGAGATTTCATGACCTGCAATCTTAAAGTATGTATTATCTGGCCCTACACGGAAAAAGTTTGCCAATCCCTGATCTAGGGCAACCAAGGTAGAAACCAGGGCAGATCATTGATGTCCCCCCCAACCCCTGTCCCTCATTCCCTCATCAAATTAATTTCCATATTCAGTAAATTTTACCTCCTAAATAGTTCCTCAGTTCTGTTTCTGTCTCTATTTTTACTGTCATTGAGGCCTAGTTTAGGCCCTTATCAATTTTATCCAAACTATTATACTTTCCTAACTGGTCTTCCTGCCGTTATTCTCAATCATCTTAAAGCCATCCTCCACACTAGCCAGCATTAACTAATTATCTTTTTTTAATTTTTTAAAAAAGATTTTCTTTATTTACTTGTCAGAGAGAGGCACGTGCACACACAAGCTAGGGGAGGCAGAGTGAGAAGCAGGCTCCCTAATGAGAAGGAAACCCGATGATGCAGGACTCGATCCCAGGAGCCCGGGATCATGACCTGAGCCAAAGGCAGACGCTTAACTGACTGAGCTACCCAGGTGTCCCAGCATTAACTAATTAAAAACAAATTTGATGCGCTCCTCTATTCTGAATTTTTCTTTTGGCTCTCTAACACTCACAGGATTAATTATCATTGACATTGCTTATAATAATCTAGCATATTTAAATATTTCTGTCTTCATCACCCACCGCTCCCTATTCTAATTTTATTCTGTAGCATTGGGAAATTACTTACTGTTCTCCTGCACAGTTTGTTATTCCTCAGTTTGGTTTGTGTATTTGCTCATGCTGCCCTCTCTGGAAAGGTTTCCCACTCCCAGCTTCACTTCACCTAACTAATGAGGACCGATCTTTTAATTCTCACCTGACATAATCAGGGAACTCATGTCTCTCCTTTATGCCCTATACCCATGCTTATATTTATTACAACACTGAAGAAATTACATTGTCAGTTCTTTATTGGTAATCTCTAGAGTGAACGTGTTTCAGAGTAACAGAATTTCTTTCCCTCTTCCCTTCCTAACCAGATCCTGAATTTCCTTGTTCAAAGTTTAGAATGGAATTTGCCACACCCTCAACTTGAGAGAATAGGCTCTCATCAGCCTGAGACAATCAACTTATTTACCATTCCTGATCACAATGATGAGTTTATCCCATCCTCTGCATCAAGAAGGATGACTGGGAAACACAAGCTCAAGGCCCCTTCACACAGCATGCCCTTGAAAAAGCTGGTTCGTGGATGGACTGATTGAAGAGAGTCTCAGAACTTTTTCAGGGAACTATGGGACTTTGTTTCACTCTAATTCTTCTGCTGGCTTGATGGTTAGAGAAAGTGATATTTGGGACCACTAAGGCTTCAAGGTTCTGCTAGCTGGTCCTTACGTTGAGGCTGAAAATGAATCCCATCAGAACAAACAGTCATCAACTCTTCAGTTTTGGTGACATGACTTAAATGTCTTTTGTGTAAGCCAGTTTGGATTTGTGAATTTTTTCCCTTTTACTATAACCAAAAGAATTATAATACTAATTATCTTTGATAGCTTATGACTACCTTGAAGACAGGAAGTATGTTTTGCTTATCTATGTTTCTTCAATGTCATAAGATGATCTAAAAAATATATTTTCTTAATTAATAAATATATTTGTAGCAAGGCTTAAAATTACTCTGTAATGTAAAGCCTATATAAATCAAAAAACTTACTCAAATTGAAAATAATTTGAACTTACACAATCTATTGAAAGCCATATAAATTAACCAATATTTAACTAGTTTACTCAACCAGTGGCAAATAATAGTGTGATTTTGACAGCCACTTTGAATCTGGTCTCACTAGTTATTATCATAGTGTTATACCTGTGGAAAATGTCCCTCCCTTGTTTTTAAACAGCCACCTAACTTGTTTTTTCTGAGTCTGTGTCCTCTATTCATCTTCCATAGCTTATGTTATTCTATGTTTCATTTAGACAATAGTTGTTACCATTTACTTAGCTGTTTATGCCCACTTAAAAATATTTTTATTTTCTCTGACTGCAGTTACTCAAAAATTCCATTTTAGGTGAGACTATTTATTCAATACATTTCTGTAGCTCTTGCAACTATACCGCTGATGTAATACTTCACAGGTGTGGGCAACACTGTCAATTCCAATGCTCACTTTGAACAGTGTCTCCCACCTGTTACCCCAAGAAGAAATTCCTTCTTTGCAGGCCTATTGCACCACAACTTTCATTCTTTCTCTCCATGGAAATGAGAAAACTTTTACGATCCGTCCCAAATTGTTTCTGTCAAAATTACCAGAAGGATTCCTATCAGTTTATGGCTCTGGGAGCATCAACTTCATATCAGCAATCTCAGGAGCTGGGTTTTTCTGGACATACCTGTCTCTCCAGATATTGAAGTAGCCATTTGCCCTGTGACCTCAGCTCTCCGAAGGCCAATAACCAGTCCTTGATTCTCTGTATGTCCATTCCATTATTTTTTTTTTTAACAAGGATGGAAGTGATGACTTCCAAGCTCTTTACATGACAGAGCTGAAATCACAAGTCCGTCTAGCCTTTTTGAAGGGCAAGAAAATTACATCTGGGATTGAAGATAAACTCCCCCACTTCATATGAATAGCTAACTTGATTATATTTTAGGTGTCACTAAACAGGACTGTCAGCTCTCAGGGACCATGATTTTAAGTCTCAGGACTACGTTAAGGGATCTAAATCACAACAGTAGTTGAAAAAATAAGTGAGTCTCCCACTAGTTACCCCTCGTGTATTCATCATACCTGCCTGGCCAAAAGTTGATCTTAGGGAAATGGCTCTGACTATATGGTCACCTATAACGAATGGCTCCACCCAGAGAAAAATGGAGACTCTCACTGAAGAGATAGGAATTTGGAATGACAAAGGGAATCAGGGCACTAGCAGTGGGTAGGGTAACTGAAAGAATATACCGTTGGAGGCCATTATGTGAAGGAGTTGTGGCAAAGGATGTGGGTCATAAGTGAGCCAAGGATTTGAGGAAGCAGAATACAAGAGAAAAACCTCTTGCTCTTCGGCAAGAGCTGAGGATGCAGTAGCAAGAAAAAAGGAGCACAAACCCAGACCAAAGTTGACTGGTGGGAGTCCCAAATCCCACCAGCAGTGGGCGCTGAAGGCGGCCATGCACTCCTGCTGCCAGGGTTCCAAAGAGGCCTGTGGGGTTTTGAAAAATGTCCCACCACCAGCAGCATCAATTTTTATCAGTAAAGAGCAACTCTATTGTGGTTCCAGCTGCTGAGGTGGGCTTGGTCAGTTTTTGTTTTAGTTTTGGCTTTGTTATGTAAGATCTACTTGGCTAAAGATCTTCATCCTTTATTCCAAAATATATCCAAACAATAAACATCTCAGTCATTTAAAAACAAATAAACAAAAAGCCCTCATGCAAGTTTCTATTCCATCAAACTGGCAAGAATCTAACTGGAGCCATTGTGATCTCAGTCTTAGCCAGAGGAGGTAAAGTCAGCCCGAAGTCAAATTTTAGGTAAAAGAAACTTTGCTATAGTGTTTATCTAGAATCCCTTTCAACACTTTTCTTGTCTTCCATATTAATGTACAAGAAGATCTTAACCAGCATTCACCATCAGTGATGTTAGTAAGACAAAATGCTAATGCATTAGTGGATGCTAATGGTGGGTGAATCTGTTAGCTTTTTTTAGATAATGTATTTACTTTTGAAAGGGGTTTTCCACAGTAGAAATGGAGGCTAGAGTCAGATAAACAATTTTTGTTAGTGTTACAATTAATGTGATTCCATTCTTACCCAGATACCATTTGGAAGCTCATTATGGGTGGCTTTGCAAAAGAAGTATATTTATCCTACATCCTTCTCCAGCCATAACAGAAATAAGGAAAAATTGCTGATTATGTTTCAATCAAATCAATATTTGATGTCGAAGAGTTTTGTATTTTGTGCACTTGTTTCACAGTGTCAATTTAAGAAAACCTTGATATTGATTTCTTTACGTCTCTCTAGATTTCTTGCATATAATGCTCTGAAACCCATTCATTTTTTGTAAGATTTCACTGGTGCCTTTTTATATTATCGTGTTACAGTTCATTCCCCCTGCCCCAATTTGTTTATTTCCTTGAGGTTATTTGATGTCAAAGATTTAAGCTAATTAAAAGAATAAGTGAAAATTCAAGTATTATTCAAAGATCCTTAAATAAGATTACACCTAGAATGTAGACTACTTAACTTTCACTTAATTTTTGGAAGCTACACTGGATTTCTCAAGAAAGAATTTCCTATCTTCAATCCTTCCTTTCCCAGTGGAGGATTTTTAAAAACCATGACTGGAAAAGCTCCAGATTTACCACTGAAAACCTCAAGCACCGTCTCATATAATAAGAGGAAAACCAGCAGCAGGCAGTGCAAAGACAGAATTCTCTTGAAGAATCCCACTACCTACAACAGAAAGTCTAAAATCATCGTCATAGAATATCATGCAGTAGGCCCACATATTTCCACTCCGAAAAATATCACACAAACATGGAACAGCTACTACCACTAGAAAGTCAATATATCTAAATAAATATCAGTATGGTCTACAATTCAAAAACAAACAAACAAAAATGAATGCCACTACTTTTTGTTTAATCAGTTTTATTGCTCTCACCTGACAATGAACCACATTTATTTTCCAAAGAGTTTAGGATTATTGTCATATGGCGAGTGATTTTGTAAAGATGGTTCCACCTCCACTCAGGGAGTTGATCAAACGTCCACAGTGCCAGACCATTAAGTCATTTTTGTTTCCTCCCTCAGTACCTGCCCTCCAAAATGCATACTCTGCAGGTTAATCCACAGGACATAGTGAAAATGCCCAAATGTTCTCTGGAGTAATCCAACCCTGCATACTGATCAATCAGAGAATACATTGTCTTGCATACTGATCAACCTTGAAAATAAGGTTCACTAGCAGTGAAATATAGAATAAAGATAATAATCCACTTGAATTTAAACCTAAACAAGATTTACCTCAAATATCTTGGCAGTTGTGTAAAAATAAAAGTTGGTACTTTTTTGGTCTTGTTTTTATTTTAATTTTCTGGGTAAATTCTTTGCATCTTTTCCTTTTGCTAGCATAGACCTTGGGAAGGTCACATTAGTCCTATAAACCTGTAAAGAAGTAATTTGAAATACCATAAATAACAGAATATATGGGCACACATTTATTTGGGTTCTTTAAAATAAAAATATAAATTAATCACATATTTATATGCTCTCAGGCTATAGGTGATTATCACTGTGCAAAATATTATACCATGTATTCAATTTCTATAGCATTTATTCTAGCATGCTATGATTTATAATCCTATGAAGGCTCATCTATTGCAAAAACCTTTAGAGAAGTATGTAGTGAGCGCCAAATGGAAGAAAAATCTGCTTTTTAAGGAATATATAAATGCACCCTAAGTGCATGCTGTTTGATTCATATATAGCAGCTTTAAAATGCAGCCTACAGTTCACAAGCTATTGGTAAGCATGCCTATCTGAAAGTAGGGATAAATATGTGATGGAATATTGGAACCTTTGATAAAGTATAATTGGTATCAAAAGTCAGTAGTTATAAAAATTATTTATTGCTTACTTAGCCAGCTCCTATAACTCTGTCTTTGCTAACATTTAAAGAGACAAAACAAGAGCTGAGATTAATATTAAATTTCTTTTCCTTTTATGTTTTCTATTATATTTCTAACTTATATTCTAATTAAGAATTCCCAAAGATCAAGAACCACCAGTTTCCTTGAGCAGCTGGACTCCCAGCTGGGTGTGTCATATGTTTAATAGCTTCAGTAATTTCTTTCTTTTCATGTGTCTTTTTTTAGGCTGGCTGCATTGTTTAGAATGAGATTTCCTTTGCAGTCAGTACTGTGTCCATTGTTTTGTTAACCAGCCTGATTTATAAACTCACGTTTTACATATTCTAAACATTACTTAAAAAGTTTCATATTGAAACATTTCTTTTGCAAAAGTTCTCTATTCTTGCCATTATTCTAATATAAATGCAAATGTCTTTAGAATAAGTAATAAATATTTTATATAGAATGAGATTTTTTAACAAAGAGTTGATCATTATAAATACATTAAACTTTGAAATGCATAATCAAAATTTGACAGAGTTTTTATTATTCTCTTTTGTAACAGAATACAGAAGACATATTAAAATAATGATAATTAAGGAATATTCATTTTAGATCTTGGAAATCCTCAAATTTAAAGAAACTTATATATGACTGAAGGGATAAATATGATCTAAATGATAAAGAAAATCAATAAACTCCAGCAGGACTCATAAAGGAAATAAAAAAAAAAATAGAGAGGGCCTAAAGAAAGAAAATCAGAAATGAACAAGATGTTACAACTGAAGCTACAGAAATACAAAGGATCATACAGACTACTAAGAACAAGTATATGCCAACAAATTGGAAAATCTAAAATAAATGGATACATTCCTATAAACATACAGCCTTCCAACACTGAATCATGAAGCAATAGAACATCTGAATAGACTGATTACAAGTAACATAATTGAATCAGTAATTTTAAAACTTCCTAAAAACAAACATTTCAGATTAAGAGAACTTCACAGGTGAATTCTACCAAACATTTCAAAAAGAGTTAGTATCCATCCTTCCTGAGTCACTCCAAAAAAAAAATGAAGATAAAAGAATAGTTCCAAATTCATTTTATGAGACCAGCATTAGTCTGATACCAAAACCAGACAAAGATACTATAACAAAAGGAAATTTCAGCTTAATATTCTTGTAAATATAGATGTAAAAATCCTCAACAAAACATTAGCAAACCAAATTGACAATACAGTAAAAGGATCATATGCCATATCACATGGGATTTATCCAAGGATGTAAGGATGGTTCAAGATCCACAAATCAATCAATGTGATACACTACATTAACAAAACAAAAGTTGAAAATCACATGATCAACTCAATGAATGCAGAAAAATCTTTTGACAAAATTCAACATCTTTTGTGATAAAAACTCAACAAAGTGGGAATAGAAAGAATGTACCTCAACAAAGTGTGCACTCTATGTGCCCTCTCTCTCTCTCTCTCAAATAAATAAATAAATCTTAGAAGAAAAAAAGAAAAGAAAACAATCTCATTTACAGTTGCATCAAAAAGAATAAAATACCTAGGAATGAATTTCACTGAGAAGGTGAAAGACCTAAACTCTGAAAACTGTAATACACTGATAAAAGAAATTGAAGATGACAAATAAATGGAAAGATAGACCATGTTCATGAACTGAAAAATTAAATATTATTAAAATGTCCATGCTACCCCAATCAATTTACAAATTCAATGTAATCTTCATCAAAACCGATGGCCTTTTTTACAGAACTAAAACAAAGAATCCTAAAACTTCTATGGAACCAAAAAAAACCCTGAATATCCAAAGCAATCTTAGAAAAAACGAAGTTGAAGTTATCACACTCCCAGATTTCAAACTACAGTACAAAGCTATAGTAATCATAACAGCATGGTATTTGCACAAAAACAGAAACAAGATCAGTGAAATAAAATAGCAAGTCCAGAAATAAACCCACACATATATGGTTAATTGATCTATGACAAAGGAAGTAATACAGTAATACAAGGAAAATACAGTCTTTTCAATAAATGGTGTTGGGAAAACTGGACAGCCACATGCAAAGGAATGAAACTGCACTTCCATTTTATACCTTATACAAAAATATATTCAAAATGGATTAGACTTAAATGCAAGTCCTGAAACCATAAAAATCCTGAAAGAAAATACAGGCAGTAAGTTCTTTGACATTGGTCTTAGCAATACTTTTTTGTACCGCTCTCCTAAGACAAGGTCAACAAAAATTAAAATAAACAAGTGGAATTACATCAAACTAAAAGCTTTAGCACAATGAAGGAAACCATCAACTAAACAGAAAGGAGACCTACTGAATGTGAGAAGATATTTGTAAATCATACTTCTGATAAAGGGTTAATATCCAAAATATATAAAGAACTTACACAACTTAATATAAAAAAAAACAGGTTAAAAAATGGGAAGGGGACTCGAGTACACATTTTCCCAAAGAAGATATACAGATGGCCAACAGACACATGAAAAAATGCTCAACATCACTAATCATCAGGGAAATGCAAATCAAATCACAATGAGATATCACCTCGCACCTGTCAGATTGGCTATCATCAAAAAGACAAGAAATAACAATTGTTGGCAAGGATGTAGAGAAAAAAAACTCTTGAACACTGTTGGTAAGAATGTAAATTCGTGCAGCCATTATGAAAAACAGTATGGGGTTTCCTCAAAAAATTAAAAATAGAATTGTCATATGATCCAGCAATTTCACTTCTGGGTATTTATTCAAAGAAAACAAAAACACCAAAACAGAAACACCAAATCAATATGTGCACCCCTATGTTTACTGCAGCATTATTTCTAGTAGCCAAGACATGGAAGCAACCTAAGTACTCATCAAAACATGAATGAATAAAGAAGATGTAATTTTTATACTGACTATTACTCAGCCATAAAAAAATGAAATTTTATCATTTGCAACATGATAGGATTATATTCCAGACTCTGACTCATCAAGGCTTGGTCACTTCCTCAGTAAGAAAAAAAAAAAGCCGAGGTCTCACTGGCACGTGTCCAATGAGGGAGAAATAATTGCTTAAAAGATTAGGAAGTTTCTCCCCTCCTTGAAATTGTGCATGGTTGGTTGCTAGTTTGCTAAAAACAAGAAATTAACAAAAGCCTGTGGTAACCCAGATAAATTGTTCCTCTTATGAAAGATTCTTTAAGCTTTTATTATTTCCAAAACCACAGGTATCAATTTTCTCATTTGGGATAATAAGATAATATCTCACTCATTACTTTATTGTAACGGGAAATAAAATAGCACATTTAAAGTTACAAACACAAGTCATCAATAAATAGAAAGCACTGAGTAGCCTTTTTGTAAAATAGTAAATGGTCAGAAAGATAGACAAGAAGGAGATCATGAAAATTCTAATATAGCACACTCATCATATCATTCTGCTATCTGTTCATTATCATTTTATTCTCCGCTGGCAGGGAAAATGATGAGACCCTATTGTCTTATGGACAACATAAAAGAAACACCTCATTGCTTTTACCTCAAACCTCTGCCATTGTCTTAAGAATAGATGTGACAATAAGGTTCCAGTTGGTGGGGAGAGAGGGAATAGCCTGTGCCATCATTCTTACAAAAGCAGAGTAAGAGAATGGAATAGCAAGAATATAATCCAGAAAGATCTGAGTGTTTTACAGAATTAGAAATTTGAGCCCAAAGAGATGAAATACCTGCCTTATCTTGTCCCTCAGCGATTTAGTGATGGAATATCAAAGAGAACAAGGTCTCTGGATGCTTAGATGCATGTTCTTAACCTCATTCTACACTTCCTATTAATATTAATAATAAAAATGCATATATATACTCAAACACATGAATGTATAATATATAATTGTGTATTGACACTATATATTAATATATGGTTGACCGATTCAATACATATGTGTATATATTAATATGTAAAATAATACCCATATGGTGGAACCTGATAGGTATGGGATATGAAAAAAATCCAGTGGAAGAAGTTTAGAAACTTTTCTCAGCTTTATCAATACTGACTTGAGATTGCTTTGGAAAAGAATTAGTCATTGGTTTTCCATCTTGTAGATCAACTTCTAGCTTTTGCAGCTTAGTCAGGATGGAACCAAAGGTCTAGGGTCTCCAGAACATACTCTCTTTCCTAATCCACCATGCTGTCCATCACCCTATGATTACTCTTTTTTTCTTTTGCCTCACTCCAAGTTAGAAATCACAAGAAACCTTTTGTTTCTGACATTCTTTTTCAGCCAACAGGATTTGATCTCCTCCTTTCCCCTCCAAAATACACCAAACCAGATTTGCATCTAAGTGTCCATTACACTGTATTGCCCTCATTCATTGTGTTAGGATAGGCTTCTCTTGGAACACTGGTGTTAAAAACACACGTATGTTATTTCTACCTCGTGGGAAGTGAGCTCTGAATGTGTGAGTCTTCAGGGAAGCTTCTTCCACAAGATCACTCAGGGATCTATACCTTGGACCTATAGCCACGGTCTCTCTTACACATGGCTCTCATGATGAAAGTGTTGGAGATTTCCACAGGAACTTTTATATTCTTTAGTATGAGAGTGTCAAACAAAATTTTCTTTCACAAATTATTAGGTAAAACTAGACACACAACCATATCTAATTACAAGGGAAAATTGTCCAGGAGCCCATGGGTATTGGTTGCCATATTGATTTTTACTTCTGTCATCTCTCCACCAGTTACAAGAGGGCAGGAAGTATATCCAGCATGTCCTTGACTCTCAAAAATGTCATCCTAGGTATCTGGCCTTCCAGACCTGTATAATATTGGATCCGATCTCGAGGGGCAAGAGGATCATGCTCTGGATGCAGGCGCTATGGGTGGGAGACCACGTCTGGGGGCAGCAGCTGCAGCCAGACCCCAAGCCGGTCCATCCGCATAGTCGCCTGGTGGTCCTCGACCAGTGCAGCATAGAGCTGCTGTGTGGGGACTACAGTACTACCCCCGCCCTCACTCCACACCCACCTCCGTTGTGCTCTTCAGTACCAGCCCAGGAGGTACCAGGATCATCTACAATGTGAAGTTCCCTGAAAGAGTGTTGGCCTCACCTGTGAGCAAAACACCTTCGAGGGACCTGCCCACGTTTCCCAGGGTCACCAGCCCTCCAGTGATGAACCCTCGACAGAAACCATCTGGAACCACATGTACAACAGCCCAAAAGATAAGCCAGCAGGTGGCGAAGAATCACACTTCTCGATGGATATTTAAAGAACCAACCGCAGAATGGAGCAATACCTCTGGGCCGCTCTGGCCCTGCTTGGGAGGAGAGTCACAGCTGCCAGGCCTTGTGCTAATTATAATCCTGGGCAGACAGTGAGCGTGGGGTCAGCCATCCTGGTCCTCTGCTCCCTCACTCAGGGCACCTGCCCCCCCCCCTTCCTTTTCGTGAACACCAGCAGATACCCCCACGTGCCTCCATTCAAGTGGGAGCTGCCACCCTAAGGGGAGTGATTCTCAACCGCCACCGGCAGCCCACCGCCAGGAATCAGACACCAAGGAGCCCTTCTGAATGATTGCCCGGCCCTTCCCGTCCCACCCTCTGGGGGCGCACCTACTCCTTCCTTAGCTTGGTGTGCGGGGCGGGGGGACACGACACACTCTTCTCCCCTCCTTCCCCAAAAGAGGTAAAAAGCGACCTTTGCTCTAGGGCTAGGAGTTAGCCCCTGTCTGAATTCTTTAAAAAGCAAAAACTAAACAAAACAAAAAAACACAACTATCTATGTATCTATATACCCGTATCTGTACCTATCTAATTATCTATCCATATAGGCCAGAAATCCTAGTAAATTTGCCTTTCGTGAGAGGCATGAGAACCCCCTGTGCTTGTGACTTCAGACCCTGCGTTGTAGCAAGGAAATAGTGAATAACTTTCTAAGGAGTTGCTAAAATGTTTAAACGATCAATGTTTGATTAGCAGAGTTAAAATTGGAGATGTTTTCAATGGTAGCATAAGGTCTTATAAAAAATTTTCATGTTACGGCTATGAGAGCACAGATCCAGGGCTGAACTGAAAATATGTCTAGGTTCATACACCTGCATAGCCTATATAACTTTTAAGGTAAGTACTGTGGTATTACGTGTATTTCAATTTTATGTAACTATAGGTTTGCCATTTAGAGGTATTATCATCCTGTGAATTTTTTTTTAAGATTTTTATTTATTTGACAGAGACACAACAAGAGAAGGAACACAAACAAAGGGAGTGGGAGAGGGAGAAGCAGACTTCCCGCTGAGTGGGGAGCCAATGAGGGGGCTCCATCCAGGACCCTGGAATCATGACCTGAACGGGAAGGCAGACGCTTAACGACTGAACCACCCAGGTGCCCCTATCCTAAGAGTTTTTGCATATGGTATGTTATAGCTAATTTTGTATTCTTCTTTAAATGTGATATATAGCTTTAAGAACAGGGAAACATTAATGTTATAGTAACATGATTGTTTTAGCCGCTGATAAGGGAATTCCCCATCTGATAAGGGTGAACACATTATTGTATATACCAAATCCATTCTTTAAATCATCATTTGTTCTCAAACTGTGCTTTTCTTTTCTTTTCTTTTCTTTTTTTTTTTTTTTTTGACCGGCAACATCAGCAACACTGGAGAACTTTTTAGAAAGGAGAATTCTTAGATGCATCCCAGGTCCACCGATTTAGAAACTCTCTGGTGGGGTGCAGCAATGTGTTATACTAAGATCGTCAAAGAGCTCTTAGAGGGGAACCAAAGCTGTTTGTCCAGCACTCTGCACCTGCATTTCAACAATGCAGGGGGAGCCTGCACTTCTGTGTTGGTGTCTTCTGCATGCTCCCCTGCTCCGCCCTGCCCGCCCTGTCCCTTCTCTTTCCAGAACTCACCAGTTCGTTGACAGCAGCACCAAAGCCTCACCCAATGACCCAATGAGTTTTTTTTTAAGATTTTATTTATTTATTTGATAGACAGAGATCACAAGTAGGCAGAGAGGCAGGCAGAGAGAGAGAGAGAGGAGGAAGCAGGCTCCCTACGGAGCCGAGAGCCCGATATGGGGCTCGATCCCAGGATCCTGGGATCATGACCTGAGCCGAAGGAAGAGGCTTTAACCCCCTGAACCACCCAGGCGCCCTGGCCCAATGTGTTTCTAATATAGCAGTGAGGCTTCTGTAATAGTTGCCTGAGTTCTAGAACCTCATTGCTTTAGTAACAGGTCTTTCGTTTTCTATAATTTGTTCCAGTATAGTTAACTTCAGGAAACTTTTTTTTTAAAGATTTTATTTATTTATTTGACACAGAGAGAGAGATCACAAGTAGACAGAGAGGCAGGCAAGGGGTGGGGTTAATGGGGGTGATGCAGGCTCCTTGCTGAGCAGAGAACCTGATGCAGGGCTTGATCCCAGAACTCTGAGATCATGACCTGAGCCGAAGGCAGAGGCTTAACCCACTGAGCCCAGGCACCCCTTTTTTTTTTAACTAGAAAGAGGAAAATAGATTTTTCTAAAAACAAAAACATGGCTCATCTGTTATTTAATGTTTTTTGGTCACCTGGGTAGTTCAGTGGTAAAGTGTCTGCCTTTGGCTCAGGTCATGACCCCAGAGTCCTAGGATTGAGCCCCCCCCCAATCAGGCTCAGTGGGGAGCCTACTTCTCCCTTATCCCCTGTTTGTGCTCTCTTTCTTTCCCTGTCAAATAAGTAAATAAAATCTTTTAAAAAGAGAGTAATAGAACATTTTCAATATATATTTAATATTTTTTGGCTTACTCTTATGATGGACATCGAGGTAATACAACGCTGCCAATCTTATACAATTCTTACTAAGACAGTTCCAAGATTGTCTAATAACGTGGATTCTTTCATAAAATTCACCTGGCATGATACTATTACTTTGACAAATTTGGGTAAGTTTCAAAAATTGGCAACATTTTCGTATTTATTATCAAATCATTAATTTCTAGAATTATCTTAATATATGTTATTAAATTTAATTATCTCTTAGATTAAGCATATCTTAATTCATTTATATCATCTTGTTGGCCATCAGTATTACTACAGTGGCTCTTGTTGGAATAATTTTGACATTCCTGAAGATATGATTTGAACAACCATACTTATTATCACATCACTTATTCTATTCTGTGTTACAAATATTTTCTCCACTAGCTTAAAAATGTTTGCCAAAGTCTTGTAAGGCCACTAAACCTGGACATACACATTTAAAACAAGATTATTCCGCAGGTGGGTTTTGCTAGTTTTTGTCAAACCAAGTAATCATGACTCGGGTACTTTCAAAATTGAAACAAAACATTTTATAATTCATTATTTCACAAAGCTATGCCTATTTCATGATGACACCTTTATTATTGGCATACTAGAAAAAAAGGCTCTTGCAGTGAAAAATGAGAAGAAATTAAGCTGGCGGTTTAGAATGGGGGATGACACTTGAAGTGAGCTCCGTGATTCATGTAGAATAATCTATCCTTCTAACATATTCAGCAGCTAATTATAATGCTCCTCTAAATCAATCTGTTTTATAACCATATTTTTTAAAAGACTACTCTTCAAGAGCTAAATATAGCCCTAGACTCTTCAAAATTAGAGTGTTTCCAGGAAAGTGGTGACTTTAAAGAAGTGTTCTAGATGTCATATTTGGACCGTTTAACCAGAGAAGTGATAGTGTTTAGTGAGGCAAGAATTTATTTTATGATAAATTATATTTAGGGTTCTGAGCAAAATCTTAACTACTTTTTTGAAGTCTGAAGACCTCGTTGCCTTTTACTTGAGTGTTTGTTTCCTGGTGAAGCTAATAGTTATGCACTTAACTATGGTATAGTTCTGTAGTAAGGTGACAAATATTTTTCTTAAAAATACTTTTTCACCTGTATGATTTAGATCTGCACTCTGAGCTTCTGCAAAGAGCAGTTTCCCTCATTGGCCCTTTACCTGTGAAGGTAAAAGAAAGCAGAATCATTAGGATAAAGTACTTTCAACATGTTGACCTGCATTGTTCCTAATCACTTCACTCTTCTCTGATGTTGATACTGTACAGTAATAAATATGGAAATTATAATCCTACTATAATGTATCCACAAACATAAATTATTACCCTACTTACCTCCTATCCTAGTCTTTAAAGATCACGTCCATGTTAGAAATATATTAGCTGTCTTTTTTCTTTAAACTGGCAACGAGAAAGGGAAGAGAACCCAAAGAAAATTTTATATGTATTCAAGAACCCACCCAATTAACATAACAACATTCCACTAACTATTATAAATTGAGAATACTAAATTATGGCCCTGAAATATGTCTAAGCTCCAACTTTATGTTTGGGTGTGCAGGATACAGCATCATTCACTATTCTGTGTTAAACCATGCATTCAGTTGTTTCCATTTATACTGCATCAAAGCAGTTGAAATCCAATTGAAAAGTTTCTTTAGACAGCCATTGTGTGGGAACATGATGTCAATATTAATAAAGGCTGAATTTCCCCTTGGCTCACTTCTTACAGATAAGCTTTTCAATAATACACTGCTTGCACCAAAGGTCTGATGGGACTGGGAATAGTAAAAAACACTAATAAAAGAATGTTGAATGTTTTTATATTAAATTTCCCCACAGGCAAACTGAAAAGCCTACTTAGAGAACGCCAATCAACATGGCACTTATTAAATGTAACAAGAGTCCTGTTACAACAGATCTTTAAAGCTCTAAAAATGAATTAGGAAATAGAGACAAAAGACAATTGCAAATTCATTTTTAAATGCAAACCCTGGACATCTCACTTGATGTGCACTAAATTGACCTGGCTTGTTTGATCTTCAAAAACTATCCATTTATGAGAGCTCACAACTTTAAAATTCTTTTACCCAAAGAAAGCAGTGGACCCTTTTACCTAAAATAAATTCTAGCTATGTTTGACTAAGCTGTCCAACAGAAATAAAAGACTTAGAAATTGTCACATTCTGCCTATTTTTAAGACATAATAAAATAAATAACACACCAAGACAGGGACTAAAATAATAACTGGATAAAAAAGAGTTAAAGAGGTACTTTTTCTTTAATTAACTAATATGAACCTAGCAAGACGTCGTGCAATGTACAACAAAAATTAAGACTTGGGGTTCTTAAATACTGTTTCAACATAACAATGTGAGGTTTGTCCTCAATCCACAGACTTACCAACCATCACTTTTATCTGAAGTTAAGCAATATTAAGGTGTGCGACAAAGATATTAAACTGCCTGTCTTTGAGAACTTGAACCGCAGGCAGGGACTAACTTGGGTTTGACAATAAAAAAATGCAATTGCTAACATTAGTTATTTCTCAAGGAGAACAGGAGGTGGTCATTAAGACTTCAGGATAAAATGTAATGGCATAGGAGCAATTTTTTTTATTATGGATTTTTATAAAACTGTTAAATACCATGTTGTTTTTCTTTCTTTGGGAAACACAGAACTTCTCACAAAAGAACTTCCCGCAAAGTCAAATTAAATTTCCCAATGTCTAGGTGAATAAGATTTTTTTTTAACTTTTTAAGTGGGCATTATCACAAAACATTCCAAAAGGACATAATTGATAGAAACTTCCTACAGTTTCTCAGTTGAGCAAGATATTGATCATATACTACGTATTTGACAAACTATATACAAACTACGTATTTTGTATACATATGTGTATACAAAACATTCTTTTCAAAAGAAATTTGATAAATCTTTAAGATCACTTACCCAACTTACTTAGCTTTCTTCTATAAAATTAGCTAAAATTTTAGTTTCAGAAGATGATAAAATCTTCTAATTTCAGTTTGTAGATTAAGAGATAAAGCTACTTGTCTTTATTGCATGTCTGAATAACTTGTCAGTAGGACTTCCACTGAATGTTATAATATAGGTGAAGTTTGTCAGAATACAAATATTAGGACACACAATATTTTTATTTAGGGTGTTACATATTTCCTTATTCTCATAGTCCATTTAAATCCTCATCGTGGAAAAGATTTCAAAAGAGAGGACTCAACTTTTGGATACTTTTATAGCCATGGTAAATTCTAGATTTTTTCTTGATACTTTAATCGGAATATAACTTATTTTGAAATATAGTGAGGTTATTTTTTAACGAATACCTTACACTCACCCATCTTTTACTTATTGGCACTGTTTTATGTTAGTTTACAGAGTTTTGAATCTCTATGCTGATTACTAATAAGAAGAATCTGTGAAATAAAGCTTTATCTGATCTTTTATTTGCATTTATAGGATTTATTCTTTGCTGTGGATTGTGGAATTTATTACAACTAAGGTATAATTCTGTTAATTGTTTAAGATCTTATAAAAATAGGTTCACATCTGAACCCTTTTTGTATCTTTCCTGGTACCCATCATGACACCATATACATTGTAGGTGCTTAATTAAAATGTATTCTTAGTAATAATAATAATAATATGATTTTCTCCTATAAGAGCATGCTGATACATAGTTTATAAATATCATGAACTGAATTTGTATGCTGTTTACACTTTTAAATCATTTACATAATGCTCCAGTTTTTAATTCTTCCATTTTTGTTGCAATTCAGATAAGTTACATCTGGTTCAATAAGCCTTTAGCTAATTACGCAAAAATTAAATTTCACTCAAATACATACAAACACATTTTATTCTTTTTAATTAAAAACAATGGTGGTGGGGGCACCGGGGTTTCTCAGTTTGTTGAGCGTCCCACTCTTGATCTCAGCTCAGGTTTAGATCTCATGGCTGTGAACTTGAGCCCCACATTGGGCTCCATGCTGGGAAAGGAGCCTACTTAAAAAAATAATAATAAATAAAAGATAAATAAATAATAAAAAAATAAAAACAATGGTGAAAAAGTGGACACCATTGATACTCCATTTTCTTCTGTGGAATTTTTTTCATAGCATTTATATCCTGGTGGCTGATTTTATTATGGTGTAGATAATTTGACTCTTTCAAGTAAAGTGGGAAAGGGCCATTTAAAGGCAACTGAAACTAGAAATCTAATGAATGCAACTAAAATAAAAGTTTCTCTAGGTTTCTTTCCTTTTAATCTAAAATGAAACTGCACAAAAGCATATGTTTCCTGTATATGCCAAGAGGGAATTCACCCTAATCATTTACAAAAGTTCTTAGGGCATCTGCCCATATTGGTTTGTTAAAAAGAGTTCTTACATTTGATTTCATTGGTGAACATATACTAGCATTCCAGAAGATCATACAGTGTATGCAAAGTTGATTTGTAAACTGCAAATGTGTGTAATATTGCTTCTCTAGAGTCAACTGAGACCCGACTTCATTCCTCATTCACACAGTTTTCATTATGTAGAAACACTATCCTGTTGTCTACGAAGAAGGTGTCTCAGTCTTTCAAGTGGTCATATATCTGTATATGTCTTTAAATTTATACTGAGCCTTTCCATTTTCTCTAAATTTCCATTTCCTCCTAAATATGAATGATGAAACAGAATATTTAAGGTAAACAGCAGCTTATATCTATTATATTTTTTTCTACTAGTTTACCATTGCTTAGTTTTATTATGCCTCAGTTGCTATGGATTCCAATAACTGATATTTTGGAAATGAAAGTCTACACCTGAATTTGTACAGCTACAATATTGTTTTTTGACCCTTGTGTATAACACAACTTCTGCTCTGGTTATATACATTTATATTTTACAATTGTAACTTCTGGTGCAGTGTTACAATCATATTTAGATTATGTGTCAAAGTGTGAACACTAATTTTTAAGAGTACTAAAAATAAATTAAAATAACATGACATTACTATTGATGTATAAGATGTGTTATTGTTTTATTTAAACTCTAGTCCATGGTCATAAATGTATGAAGACAAAAATACTATGTAAACCATGAATATGAGATAACGATATTTAAAAACTTAAGCATTTCAGTGAATTGTGCATGTTTGTTTGTGCATGTAGCTCTTCATAAATAAGAAATAGTATTACAAAATGAATATCATCACATGCCAAATAATCTATAAATAATCAAATAGCAATCAGACAATTTGAAGTCAAATTATTCTAAAGTGCTTCTAAGGTTCACCCACTCATGTCTCTGACATTTCTTGTCCTGCTACTAAGTCTGACAAAAAGGAAAGATCTCTGGAATAGGTAAGGAAAAGCTCTTTCTTTCTTTCTTGACATTATATTTCGGAGCCTCAGTTTCTTCTGTCTGTAATTTGAGAATAGATGTCCATCTTATCCAGTCATCACAGAAAATCAGACGATTAAAAGCTAAGTGAAAACTGTGAAGAGATAAATATAATATTAAAATACATGGAAGGAGAAATTTTATCTTAATATAAAACTAGTTATCGGTGAAAACATAATGGGCTAAGCTAACAAACAATGATCAGTGCATTTATCTTGCCTTACAATGAGGTTTAATTTAGATATTTTGCATATATGCTCAAAGCCTCATTTGTACAGGAACATGATCTAGTGATTAGGACACTGATAGGAAGTGAAAAATACAAGACCATTTCAATACTGGTACTCACTATTTATACTCTGTGTGGGGGGTGGGGATTTCTGAAGCTCTATATTCATATTTTTCCAACTGCAAAATGGCTGTCACCAAATTAAAGGATGTCTGAGAATGAACAATGTTTGCTCTTCCCTCTATGGAGAGAAACACCACAGAAATATAGCTAAACATTTAAAACATCACCAATAAAACAATATTTAAGTTAAAAGTTTCACAGAGTAAAGGCACAAGTTGGACATCCATTTCAGCTTTTCCTCTCCCCTTGAATTTTTGATTTATATAACTCAAAGTTTAATCTTGGTGAAGCACAGGGAAAAGATAGTTATCCAAGTGACATTTTTATACATTCTACAGGTATGATATATTAAAGGGTGCATTTAGGAGTCCAAGGAATATTGGAAAATACCACACATAGACAGTTTTAACATTGCTCACCTCTTTTCATACGTATAAAATGATCAACTTGGAAAACCGTCATTACAGTCAGAACTCGATTGAAAGAGACAATAAGAAGACAATAATTTTCAATTTTAGTTCTTCTAAACCCACAGTTATTGGGCACCTACCCATTCTGTAACTCATAAGCATTTTCCAAATTATAAATAAGTACACAAGGATGGAAAGAATCCAGCGAGGTGAGGGGGAAAAAAGTTGATTAAGATGTCTTCAAGGAGCCTAAAGTCTTGTGAGGCAGACATATTTAAACATGTAAATAGTGCAAGGCAGAATAAAGTAATTGCCATTTAGAGGTTCAAAGTGCTTTGAGAGCCCATAGGAAGAAGTAATTAATTCTGACTTGTACTGTGGGGAAAGCTCCATGGAAAAGAGCTTTTGAAAAGGGCCTTGAAAGAGATGTAGTAATTTGGTGGTAGAGAAAGAGAGGACATTCCATGCTGAGTCAGGAACATCAGCAAAGAGGCACAAGGTTCCTTCCAGACCTGTAATGGCCAGGCAGAAAATCTGTAGCTTCTATATTTTAATTGGTAATTTCTGTAATAATAAAGCAAAAATAGGAAAACTGATTTTTGTATTTTTTTTCCTTCTATATTCTTATCTAGGATTTTGAGGCTTCTGGAAAAATTCTTGAAAATGCTTACTGCAAAATAGTTTCTCTAGTATTTAAATGTTTGCATGTTTCAAATTTAAATGATATTTACAGCAATTTAAATTCTAATCAATTGTAGTATGTATTGAAAGAATGGACATAATTTCATTTCTTATAAATAAGCATTTTCTAGTTTTGTTTATTAGATGGAACACATTTATGTAAAGCAGACCTTGTATTCCTATGAAATCTGAGATGCATTTCACCAGATTGCTAGAGTTGAAATATTTGGAAAGGAAGCAGTAAAAGAGACATAAACATTTTTGTGTGCATACTTAATTGAGATATAAAATTAAACTCAAGGCCAGACTTCCAACATTTTCTAACAGTGTTCTGAACCATGAAGTCCAGAACTTTCTTTCTCTTTAGTTATCCTGCGGTAGAAGAAAGGGAAAAAAGAAAGCCAGCTCTGTTTTAATCTTTAGAATCATTTTAAAGAATGTTTATACTAAATAAAAATTGCAATCATTATTTTAAATATTACATTAATGTTTGGGAAACAAGGAGCCAATGCTTCATTCATTTATTTTATTAATGGTTAGTTACTTTAAATGGAAAACACTGTGTTAAAATAGAGTTGGTATCTGAATAATATATTTGTCCAGTGGAATAAAGGACCTCATTATTTTAAAATGTTTCTTCTTATAGCTACTACTAAAGCTACTTCTACCTACATTTTATTGGTCATTATTTTTAAAGAGGAATCATAAAGTAAATTCATTTATTTTTATTTTTCTTGTTTTACCTACAAATTTTCAGTGTATATTCTTAATATTACAATAAGTAAGGTTAATGTAATTACAGAGAACCATAAAAACATACCTATTATCCTTTATGCCTGCACAAAAGCCCATCTCTGGGCCCAGGTTGGAGTTTTAAAAGCCTGGTCTGGCAATGGGGATTGGATCCTGTGGCTGACACACTGAGGAAAAACTAAGAGAACAGATTCCTGGACCAGTTAGAACTAAAACACAAGCAGACAGGAGGCTGAAGGCTCTGCTGTGAGGCATCATCATTTCCAATACCCCAGAATGGAAAGCAGAACTCCCAGACAAGAGTGAAAAGGTGGATGGTCGTCAGGAGACACAGCCTAGAGAGTGTGCCTGAACCACTAGGACCCAGCTGAGCACTTTTGATAGTTGGCTTAGGAATCTTTTCCCTGTGGAGGATGGGAAGAGGTACGCCAAGCACATCTGCCTGGATATTAGTTTCTCCAGATTTTTCATCCCAGTGTCTTGTACTGACCAAAAAGAAAAAAAAAAAAGTGCAAAAAAAAAAAAAAAACAATATATTTTCTGTTTATGAAACTAGGATTCCTAACTGCCCTTTATTCCAAAATATCTGCTAAGACTAAGAAGAATATTAAGAATCAAAAGAATCCCGGTACAATAGGATTTTGATGCTTGCTTATGTTTGCTTAGGGAAAAAATAAGTTTTTGATAGTTGCCATAAGAGAGGTCCTTTGAAAACGCAAGAGAATGGGCCAAGATGATAATTCAATCTTAAGAAAAGACAAACCATTTTCTTTATAAATATTGGGAAGAAGATAACAGTGGCATTTGAGGCTTGTACCCAGTATCACTGCATATCAAATTACCTCCCCAAGTCCACAAAGATCTGGTACTCATACTTCTGTAGGTTAGCAGGTCTCACTTAGCTACTCTTCTACTTCACATAAGTTGGCTAAGATCACTTATGCTATGACATCAAATTACAGAACCAAATTATAGCCTATTAATGAGGTTTCAATATGTTTTCGGGTACTTTATTATTTCGTGGAGAAGTTAACACTTGATATTAGCCAAAAGGCTGAGAAGCGATTTGTGGAGAAGTTAAAAAAATTTTTTTTTTAGGAATTTGGCTCCCTCAGTTTATGAGTATTTATCGGAAAGTTAGATTGTTCTTATAGGTTAAATTATTTGTGTGATCTCACAACCAGAGGATACTCTGTCAGTAACTTTGACTTTAACTTGGTTAAACTTAAGGTTTTCAATTGAATTCAAAGGATTGTTCAGATACCTGTGACCAGTACATAAATTCTGAAAAGAAAGTTTCATTTTACTCATAGACTATGTAATGCCCTTGGTGAAAAGTAAGTATTATAATCATTATCTCAATGATATTATTTTTCATTGAGAATTTGAGTTTCTTTGGTTGACTCCTTAAGACAGCAGTCTCCTAACTGTAACCTAAGAAACACATGCATTCAATTAAGAAAGTATTCCTTAATCAAATATATGTGTGGCAAATTCTGCACAATATGACCTTTTCTAAAATTGTTACAAAGTACGTTATCATATGAAAGACATAAAGAAAAAAAAATACTTCAGTAAAACAATCTGATTAACTTTCTTTAATTTGGGTCTTCTCATACTTAAGCATGAAACAATTTCTTGTAACATGCTTCTTGCTACACAGACCACCAATTTGGAAGGTGCTGTTTTGTGACATGCAATGTGTATAATATTTGCTTGCTTTTTAAAGTAGAATCCCAATCTTAATACAGGATCCAAAAATAAAGTTTAAAATGGTAAAAATAGATTTTTAAGACAAATTTATTTGACTTACTTTTTTATCTCCACCAATAAAGTCTTAATAAACACAGTCCATCAGTCTATTCTTTGCAATCTCCTTTTTGTGTACTTTTCCTTACAGCAAAAGTATCAGCTTTACGGGGTGAAGTATCAAATTATGTGTAAAAGGAAAAATTGTTATTGTAACATGGCTTCTAAAAACTACTTTCTCAATAAAATTATAACTCACTTCTCTTATAATTGTATATAATATTTTCAGGAGTATACTATGTAGGAGAAATTTGAACTTTATATTTTTATTTTTCACAACATACATAGTTGAGGAAATGAAATCTATCATAGAACCATGTGAAATTACTAAGATTCAATTTCTTTTGATCTGCCAAAAGTGGAAATTTTATACTTTTCAATGTAAGTATTAGAATCCATACTTATTCAAAGACATTGCAACTGTCTTATTCAATTTACTCTTGTTTTTTATTGGATTTCTTCATTATGTTGTAAAAATAAAGGAAAGCCTGACTATCTGTACTACTTTTGACTAAGAATTTACCTACACATATACTTTAGAAATGATACACCTGAAAGAATGTCATTCTGATTTACACAACTCATTGACACAATCTAGTAGCAACTGGCTCAGTTTCTAGTTTCCACCATTCTGTAGTTGGTCTACTATGGACAAACTTAATCAGAATTTTGAAAATGTACACATTTTTCTTCTATATACCAGCAGGACTCCAATATATCTTTTGCATGTATTACTTATTTGTTTTGTCTTATTATTTTATTATTTAACATTTATTCAATAACCATTTATCCTGAAAAATTACTGAAGGTATGCATTCAAAAGTGATTGTAGGTAAAGATTGCTTATATTTGCAATATAGTCATGAATGATCTTTCAGTAAGCCTTTGGTTCATTTTGTTTCTTAGAATTACAGTGAAATCTGAGCCTCTTTTCAAGTCAGGTTGCCAAAATACCACATAACTAAATCATAACCAATTTTTCCATGTCCTACAGAGAATTCTAGTTTATCATTGTGTTCCTGCCTCCTACTGAGGTCAAATAAAAGAAATAGTCATGTGATGAGTATCATTGAACTTTCTGTAAAAACATCCATTTTGAGCATTGGACAATATTTTATTCAATGGTCCTTATTTTAAAAGGAAAAAATAAACTTGGAAAATTTACTTTCAGAACTGCGGAACAAGAAAAAGCTGGTTTCTTCTGATTAATCAATATGCTTGCTTTAAGATAAAAAGATACCTGTTGTTCTTGATATTTTCCTTTTTGCTTGGGCCACTTGGAACCCCAGAGTTATGTTTGTTTTTAATTAAAATACCTTCATGGTTTTAACTCCTATGTTAGGATTCTTGGTATTTCTTTTTAAGTTGTGGGTCTAGTTTATATTTTTTCAATTGATTGAATATAAATAAATACATAAAATACACCAGATGAAACAGGCCTGCAAAATCATTGTTATATTTTTAGACAGACACAGAAAAATAATAATGCCTCTGAAGGCAAATGGATTTGAAAATACAAATTTATAGTAGTTTGGCAAAAGAATAAATGATGGAAATGAGGGCATTTGGTGAGGTTTTTCAGATTATGAAGTCTCATAAAAGTACCAGTGTCATGAAAATTACCAGAAATCAGTAAGAATCTATGTAGCTGCTAGCATTCTCAATTGAGGTTTTTATCAAAAGGACTGTTTCTGGGACTCAGTAAATGGTATGTCACCACCGTGGATAGACAGATTCTACCCAATATTAACCCTGCTAGCATTGTGTCTTCAGGGTTCAGTGCTGACCATCACTTTAGGTTATGCAAAGTGTTCACATGCCAAATCGGGTAATGCCCATTTTCACTGATAACCAACCATTGCAAACATCCCAGTCTTTTGTCAGCACAGCGGGTCCAGAGCCATCCATCAGTGCTGAGAGTTCTGTCATATGCATTTAACTTCAGCATCAACCAGCAGCTCAAAGTCTTTGTTACTGAACACTGTCATTGCCACTCTTAGGGTGGGGAAAAGACAAAGCTAGAAGGTGTGTGTGTGTGTGTGTGTGCGTGCGTGTGTGTGTGCTTGCGTGCGCGCGCGCACACGCGCGCGCTCACTTAATGGTCTTCTTGGGCAGTTACTAAGAAATTTTTTTCTCTGTAAGATTACTGACCCTGATGTGGAAGACAGAAAACTTGTAGGGTAGGGAATCTACCATACTGCTTCCTGAAATTTTATGAAGTCTTTTGATTTGGAAGTCAGGGTTGGAGTTAGTTAATTGCAATTGCTGCATTGCTTGTTTTAAATTCCAAAATGGAACAATGTGCCTTCACCAGGACAATATTCATACCATATGCTTCTTAATGTTTTGATTCTCCAGGGTACAGTTGAGCAATCTGAACATCAGATAATGTGTTCTATCCTCCCCAGCACCTAGGTCATATTCTGAGAATAAATTAGGCTTAAAGAAGTTCATTGACTCTTTCAGCCCACTGGGGTACCATTTAAGGAAATCGCATGTCGAGAACAAGGGGTGTTGCTGTCTTCCCAGTATCTGAAATAAAGATTTATTGCAAGCCTTGGCAGAGGAGTGGACCAGCTAATTGTCACAGTTTTAGTCTTTGGCTACAACACGCATATACCTACTTTTGGAAAAGGTGATCATATCCAGTGTACTGAGATATGGTGAAGGGCAAAGGACGAATGGTTCAGACATCATGAATCAATAATGAGATCAATTCATTTATTACAGCATATCACACATTTGGCTTGTTAAAATCTCTTGGTTTTATTATTTTTTTGAAGAGACAAAGTTTTAGCATAGAGGTTATTGCTTCAGATGGGCTCTAACATACATAAGGAGATGAAGTAATCATAAGTGAAAACACATTCAATAGTTTAGGTCTATTTGAAAGAGAGTATCTTTTATGAGAGAGAAAACTGCAAAGACAGAAAGAATGCCTTGAACATATATCTAATAAAAATATCTTTTCTTCAAAGGGCTCAAAGCATTTTAATAAGTTAACTTGCCCTTATAACTTCTTTGTCAGAATGTTGAAACCATAAAACAAACAGAAACTAAACCATCCTTATGTTTATTGTCTGAGAGAGGGGGAAATGTCTCCACTGGACAGGAGGATAATTTTTGGAAGATTCACTACTATGCAACTTTCCCTCTTTCAATCCCTGATTCTGGCTTTTCACATAGGAAAAAGTCAATGTACACACCCCTTTATTTCCCAAGCTCATGCTTTGGAATACTTTCTTTGCCCACCTAGCATGACTTTCTGAAAACCACTTAGCATAAAGACTACCATGTCATTGGTTAAACCTGTTACTGAGAATTAGAAAATAATTGATCATTTTCATTGTCTTTTAAAAGTTGATCACTAGAATGATATCTGTTTTTACCCTTGATAGTATCCTAATTATTCTAGAGGGTAAAGAGAATACTGTGTGTAGAAACATTTTCCAATTTCTTGCACTGTATGGAGAACCTCATTGGAAAAATAAATGAAGCAAATAAAAAAAGCAACTCAACAAGCTCAAATGACACAGCACAGATTGGATATAGAACTGCAGAGGGAAAGAGTCCGTAGGGTGGAGTAAAAGAGGCTTCACAGGGCAGGGAAATTGGGGGTCAAACTCGAAGGAAATGATGATAATACAAAAAGAGTATTAACTGAATATCAATGAAAAAAAAATTTACTCTAGCAGTTAAAAGGCTTGCACTCATTAAAAGAAGGTATAAACATAGAACTTCACACACACACACATGTTCACGAAAGCAGAATATAATTTAATGTATTGGCATCAATCTACTAAGCATAGACCAGACTGGTTTCCCAACATGCTGATCTAAAATCCAACGGATCAGTGAGGAACTCAGATGTCCTTACGTCTAGAAGTGATTGATTTACCTCCGTCTAAACCACCATTATTTCTCCCCATGATATTCTTTCATCTGGTATTTCTGCCTTTACCCTTGACCCCTCTGATGTATCCTCAATATAGCAGCTGAAATGATACTTTTAAAATATTAAGAGCTATGCCACCGTGCAGCTCCAAACACTTCAAGGGCTTTCTATCCAACTCAGAGTAAAAGCCAACTGCCTAACAGGCCGCTTCGAACTGCCCTCCTCAGCTCCCATTACCTTTCTGAATTACTCTCTTACTAACTCTCCTCTCGCCTACCCTTCTCTGGCCACGCTGGGCTGCTTGCTGCTCATCAAACACACTGTCTTGGTCCATTAGGGCAGCTCTAACAAAAATACCATAGACCAGGTGGCTTAAATACAGCATTTACCTCTCACGGTTCTGGAGGTTGGGAAGCCCAAGACCAACGTGCCAGTAGATTGGGAATCTAGTGAAAACTCACTTCCTGGTTCATGGTTCACAGATAGCACTTTCTCGCCACGTCCTAATGTGGCAGAAGTGGGGAAGGGAGCTCACTTGGGTCTCTTTCGTAGCAGTACTAATCCCACTCATGAGAACTCTGCCCTCATGACCTAATCACCTCCCAGATGCCCCACCTCCTAGTACCATCATACTGGGGTTTAGGGTTTAACATACATAGTTTAGAGGGTCACGTTCAGCCCACGGCTCATACCAATATTCCCCCCTTAGGGAATTCGTGCTCGCTCTTCCCTCTACCTGCCGCAATCTTCCTCCAACAAACTAGAGCCCCTTCTTTCTCACCTCTTCCAAGTGTTTGCCTGAATGTCAACTTCTTGATGGATTCTACTTTCATCAGCCTATTTAAATGTAAAATCCATTTACCACGCCCACCTCTGTCTCCTTATTCTTGAGTTCATCTACCGTGCTCCTTATTTTCCATTTCACTTATCCTTTTCTAGAATTCCAACATATTACATAAGTTATTTTATATCCCCAATCATTACTATGCAAGTTTCACAAAGGCAAAAATATATTTTTTTCTGGTGATAACAGGGGGTTGGTTGTAAACAGTGATATATTCCGATTGTCTCGAAGCATTCCAGGCTCTTAGTTAGCTCAGTTATGTAAGAGGAAAAAATGTTGCAAGGAAGAAGGCAAGGGTTATAGTCTAGTCATGTTTGTGTTCCCTTAGTTTAGCATTTGATACATAATAGGTATTCAATATAAATCTGCTGAACTAAACTAAATCTTTAAAGATTTTTTCTTTAATTCTAAGTATCAGTGAATGATGAGAAAAAGGATATAACTAATATTCCAGGAAAGAATGACAGTTGAAATTTTTTTGCCATAAACTGTGGGGAGTTTTGTTGCCTATAGCCATTTAGACACTGTTATTCTTAGGTATTTTTGTTTGCTTGTTTTGTTTTGTTTTTTCTATAATCGAAACAGTAATCCAATTTACAAGTAAATAAAGGAGAAATCCTGGTGCTCGCCTCGGCAGCACATATACTAAAAAAAAAAAAAAAAAAAAAAAGGGAGAAATCCTGTAAGCCCAGAGTTTTGGAAGAATCTATGCTTGTTTCATTTGATTGTTTGTGTTACTTTTTGTCCCCATGGAACCGACCACCTCAGAATTTTATCCGTGATTCTACTTGCCATTTTGTTTTGTCAGATCTGGAATTTGGCCATAAATGATTTCTTTTTGAGTCATTCTATAAATAGTAGAATCCGTGTAAAAAAATTTTTCTCTCTATTATACTAATAGTTACATTAGAATCTGTTAATCCTGCAGAAAATATACTATAAGCTTGTGGAATGGAGAATTGAGATTTGAAAAAATGTAATGGCATACCTGTATTTTATGAAATTAAAATTACTAGTTGATAATAAGAAAATAGATAATAAATAGTGAATAGAGAATGCTGTGGGTTTGATGGATGAGTGTGTGTGGTGTGTGTGTGTATGTGTGCACGAGTGTGATTGTCTGTGGGGGGGTGCACACACTTGTTTTGATAGAAGTGGTAGTTGCAACAGCGATGATGTCCTTGTTTTAATTTTTCAGAAAGATACAAAGGGCTGGTAACATAAATAAAGTAAAGGCAGGAAGTAATAACAAATTGGGCTTCAGACAGGAGTAATTCCAAAGTACTGGAAATTGAAAGAAAAAGTTGAAACAGGTTGAATTTATAGAATGTTCCTTTAAATAGGATTTCCTATAAATTATATTAAATGCTAAATTTAGGTCTTGTTTTCTATTTTGTGTTTGAATTCTCATTCTACACTCTTTAGGAAAGAAAGCAAAACATATATTTATGAACACACTCTTAAGTTGGCTAGTTTCACTCTATCTCTCTGTGCGGAAAATTCACTGTCTTTTCTAAAGGACTTCCCTGAAATTTTCTATTAATTTGATTGGATTTAAAAACCATTTGCTCCACAGGGAGCTATTTTTATTTCTTTCAGGGAATGAATCAATCCAAAAAAATGTTATACTGCATTTGGATCTAGGCATCTTACGTCACTGAGGTGGCTTTGTATGACTAAAAGAACTATGTACCATAAAGTTCTGTACTGAGAACCCAATGTAAAAGCAATGAGAAAACAAATCTCAACCGCCAATTACAAACGCATTGTAAACAAAGAGCAATGTGAGTTCCACATTCTCATCCTAACATGTGGAAATCTTGCTCTGTCAATTTATTTGAGACTTCAGGTCAGTTGAAAAAACATCTATGCGTATGCCATGTGCTTAACACTTTCCTTATCTCACTTAAACAATAGTTTTGAAAGGTAGCAGAATCTTGTTCTTTCCTGATGTCCTGTCATAGATAGGAAGGCATTAAATGATTTTAGCCAGCCTCAGAATAGCAAGTTCAAATTAGGCACAGATTATTTTTTCCCTTCAATAATTTTACATTTTATGATTAGTAATAGTATCCAATGATAATGCTTTTGTAGATAGACTTGATCAATATCAGTATGTTACAGAAGTCATAATATTATGCAACTCATAAAGAAGGATTCTCCATCAATATAGAATGGGTATCAATATTTGCTAATCTGACTGCATGATTATATCCATCTCTCCTCCCTTCAAACAACAACAATACAAAATAAAACAGAGAACTCCATCAGATTGGAAACTCTAGTTTTGAATAAGCTTTTGTACCTTTGATGTCTTTTGTCAACAGAACTAAAAGCAATCCTTCATTTTTGTAGTAATTTCCTCATTATTGCTGGGTCCTTTATAATTGTAATTTTTAAAGAATTGTCTTCCTATTTATATTTATTGATTGATATAAATTTCATTGCAAAATTCTTCTTTTAATCTTTTCAAAGGTTCTTGTTTGGTCACTTTTCTCATCGCAGTAATTTTTTAAATACCTGAACTCACAGAGGTTTGTTCTGAAAATTGGAAAAGCTCTAGTGATTCTATGATGGGGTTCATAGATGCCACAGTTTGATATATGAATTATGCTGTAACTCTAAAAATCATAACATTTACAATTCTGAAATAGTTACCAAGTCCATGATTTATTCCAAAATATAATGCTGGAAAGTCTTGCCTTCATGATCTTGGGATCGTGATGGGTTGATGCGATAGTCTTATGATTCATGAGGATGGCTCATTCATTATTTTTGAGTGGGATAAAGATAGTAGAGCTTATTTATAACTCCCTTAATTGTTTGAAGCTAGAGATGGAGACATAAAATTCTACAACTTAGTTTGCCCTATTCTTGCTTATGTTGTATCACAAGGACAAAGATTCATTAAAGAGACCTTTAAAATGTGTTAATCTAGGTACTTTAATGAAATTTGTTTGCAGGGCAACCTGTCCCACTTATTTATGCTTAGTAGTATTCATACATAATGGTAATGTGACTGCTCATCTCTAAACCATTAAGGAAAGAAATATGAGAAAAAGGTGCATGATGATTAATTTGGGGTGGACCGCTAAGAAGTTTTTTTGCCTTTTAAAGCAAACTATGCTTATCTTACTTAGCCTTTTATAAAAACATTAAAATTTGAATTAAAATATGCAGTAGACCAGGAACACTGTAAAATTGAAAAGGTAAGTAGTATTTATCACCGTGAATAAAATATGTGAAATAGATTTAACACGTAGTTCCTGAGAAGTTAAAGGTTTCAGTATTCTATAAACATTATATCTAAAAATAAATTTCTTTTAAGAATATTTTATCTATTCTTCAACTATCTTTATATTCTCAACTCTGTTTCTCTCCCTTCTCAGAGAAAGAAATATCCCAGATCTTTTTTCACTAATCATCCCACTTTTGCTTTTGATCTCACATTGTCTTTTGAATTTTCACCTTTTCCCTTTTATTTTTCCTCACTTCTCTACTCTAGCTACTTCTGCAAATACTAAATACATGTTCAAACAACTCTTCCTCTATGAAACAAACCACTATAATATGGTTATGATCAAACCACCCCAAAACATAGTAGCTTAAAATCCATGAAGATTTGTCTTTTGCTCATTAATTTGAAATTTGGACGGGGATCAGTATGTCTCGCTCACCTGTAATCCTTTCAGTATCAGTTATGACGGTTCAAAGGTTGGAAGCTGGTATCGTCTGAAAGCTTGCTCATTTACATGTCGGGAGGCAGCTGTGGGCTGTCAGTAGGAAATTTAACTGAAACTGTCAGCCAGAACACCTTTCCATGTGGCCTGGGTTTCCTTACAACTTGATGGCTAGATTCCAAGGAAAGGATCCCAAGAGAAAGGGATCCAGGTAGAAACTGTATCATTTTAATGACCTTGCCTCCAAAATCATGCAGCATCATTTTCACAGTTTTTTATTAATAAAGGCAGCCAAGAAGACCTGCCCCATTTTAATGGAAGGATAAATAGATTCACCTCCTGATGGAGTACTGGCAATGTTCTGAAAGAGCCTGAGGGACCAGAAGTAAGGCTGTGGCCATTTTTGGAAGGTGCAATCTTCCACAGTCTGCCTACAGGAATTCACAATCCCACATGCTGGATGCACTGTCACCCTCCTCCAAGAACCCTCTAAAATCCCATTTCAGAATCAGTCTCATTCTTGAGTATCAGGATTGCTTCCTCTAAGACAAATGCAGATACAGATGAGGCCTTTCAGTTACACTTCAAGTATCGTTCTTTGAGTGCAGTTTCCAGTCTAAAGTCCTGAGAACTAGAGACACCTCCTCTCCCCCACTTCCAACACATAATGGTGAGACAGATATTGATAACTACTACTTATACCTTCTCCACAAAAGTGCAAATGGGAGGCCTACAACAGTCACTAATCCACATAAGTTTTTTTTTTTTTTTTTTTTTTTTTTTTAAAGATTTTATTTATTTATTTGACAGAGAGAGATCACAAGTAGACAGAGAGGCAGGCAGAGAGAGAGAGAGAGGGAAGCAGGCTCCCCGCTGAGCAGAGAGCCCGATGCGGGACTCGATCCCAGGACCCTGAGATCATGACCTGAGCCGAAGGCAGCAGCTTAACCCACTGAGCCACCCAGGCGCCCCTAATCCACATAAGTTTTGAACAGCTGTTGGATCACATATTGCTAGTTTCTAGATCAAGGTTCACTGTTACTGCCTGGAGATGATTCATCATAGCTCACGGCTCTGTCCTTTGGACTCTTGGTTAGAATTTCAAGGAAATCTTTCATTATCCATAGAAAAGTGGTAGAGGCTAGCCACTACATAGCTTCCTTGACTTGTTTCCTGCCAATAGTAGTATGGGGATTCAACGTCCTCTTCATTGTGTTTGTCTTTTTTAGTTCAAGCCAGCAGTGTTTCTGCTAGTGAAGTTCTTTTTAAAGCTTTGTGGATTTCCTATGATTGCTACTGGAGTTCAGCCCATTAGACAAAAGGCACAACCACAAATCTCATTAAGATAAGCCCTTTTCTGTCTTAGGCTTCCTGTAAGGATGTTGATGGTCTTGCCCTTAAGAACGTGAGATGTTCACTTGCTACTTAATGAGTATAATAAGATCCTTATGATCCTTTGAGGGTGTTTCATCTGACTTGGATAGCCTCACAAATGGCTGGATTCAAGTGTAAGCATCCCAAGACAGATGGCCAACCAGAAGCTCTATCTCTCTTATGATTTAACCTTTGAAGATACTCATGATCATCTCTTCCATATTCCATTCATCATGGCAATCACAAAGGCCAATCCAATTTCATTAACAAGAAATGGAGTCTACCTCTTTATGGGAGAGTAACAAAGTTATGAAAGAAAATGTGGAACCAGAATTACTGCTCTCCAGTTTTTCAAACTACAATCTTATAATCTACAACATACTGTCACAACTTCCTTACTTTAAATTTATATCTCAAGTAACTATAATCTTGCTACCTATTATTTTTTAAAAAGATTTTATTTATCTATTTTAGAGATAGTGCACACTAGCAGAGGGAAGGGCAGAGGGAGAGGGACAGAGCCTCAAGCAGACCCAAGCTCAGTGCAAAGGCTAACATGGGGTTCAATCCCAAGACCCTCAGATGGTGACCTGAGCAGAAACCATGAGTCAGATGCTTAACTGACTGAGCCACCCAGGTGCCCCTCTTGCTATCTATTCTTATCTTTAAAAAAAGCAAACAAGCACACTCTGCTAAGGTATCCAATAATTTCCAATCATCTATAGATCTTAACCATTTTCAATCTTCATATTATTTGACTCATATGTGGGTTTGTTTATTTACAATATTGGTAATCACTCAATTCATGAAATACATTCTCCATTGTCCTTTGGCTCTATACTGAGTATCACCTTTGGTCATTTTCTTTGAGCATTCTTTTTTTTTTTTTTTTAATTTAATTTAATTTAATTTTTTTTCAGTGTTCCACATTTCCTTGTTTATGCAACACACCCAGTTCTCCATGCAATATGTGCCCTCCATAATACACACCACCAGGTTCACTACACCCCCAACCCCCCACCTCCAAAACCCTCAGTTTGTTTCTCAGAGTCCACAGTCTCTCATGGTTTGTCTCCCCCTCTGATTTCCCCCAACTCACTTCTCTTCACCATCTCCCAATGTCTTCTGTGTTATTCCTTATGCTCCACAAGTAAGTGAAATAATGGACTCTCTCTGCTTGAATTATTTCAGTCAGCATAATCTCCTCCAGTTCCATCCATGTTGATGCAAAAGTTGGGTATTCATCCTTTCTGAAGGAGGCATAATACTCCATTATATATATGGACTGTATCTTCTTTATCCACTCATCTGTTGAAGGGCATCTTGGTTCTTTCCACAGTTTGGCAACTGTGGCCATAGCTGCTATGAACATTGGGGTACAGATGGCCCTTCTTTTCATTACATCTGTATCTTTGGGGTAAATACCCAATAGTTGAGCATTTTTTCTTAATAACTGATGGTTTTTTTCTTTTTTAGCTTGGTCCTTAAAAGTTAGTTTTCCCAAAAACATGAATGTCAGCTCCTTTTTCTTCTACATTTTCTACATTTTCCTCTAAGTAATCTTCTAAAACCAAGTCTCCAAACTGTATTGCACTTGTTACTTCTCTGTTAAGTTTGAGATTCAAATTTCCAACTATTGACTGGACATTTCAATGTGAAAACTTCACAACTACTCTATATTCATCATTTATAAAATTTATAAAATAAGCTCCTAATTTGTTCTCCTAAAATGGAATCCTTTCAAAGTCTTTAATCTTACCAAACTCAAAATATAGCAAACTTAGTTTTCAAACTTCTGCCTCCAGTAGTAACAAAACATAGTTATATTTCTGTCAGTCTTCAAATTTCTGCCTCCAGTAGTAACAAAACATGGTTATATTTCTGTCATTTTCTGTCTTATGGCTCACATAAGCCATTATGGCTCACATAAATAGTATTCTGTGGACAGGAACTATTTATTTTAATCTCTGTACTCTTTACATATATAATTAAAGATCATCAACTTATATCTAATTAACTTTTGAACAACCCACAGAACTACCTTAGCATTACCTTTTTACCTTTAATTCATACTTTGGAATATTTTCTAATGAACAAAATCTGAAGTGTACATAATGGAAATATTTGATAATTGCCATATGTGCTTTGATAGAATTTGCACCTGTGTCTATTTATCAATGTTTATGCAGAGATATGAGTAATTTATTGTTGTGGTTTTCAAAGCGTGTTCCATGGAGCCCTTCCATGGTAGAACCTCAGGAGCTTCTCTGAGCAGAGGACTAGTTACACAGATTCCAAACATGGCCTTTCTTGCCTAGCATACCTGCTACCCCACCGTAACAACTTTACTGATTAGATTCAGATACATTTTCATTTTAAAAAGGTTTCTATTACTGAAATATTTTAAAACATTGTTTATCAATTTTTGCTTTTATTCTTTTTATTTCCTTAAAGCCAAACAGGGGTGGGGGATTCATAATACTGAAAGGAATTGTTAGATTCATCATTTATGAATAATTTATGTTAGATATTAAGAAGTACAGAAAAGAAAATAGATCCTTGACCTCAGTACTTAAAGTGGTTGAATATGTGTGCAAAAATGATGAAAGGGAGCAGAACTTGAGACTATAAAATAAGTTGTGGAGATATTTCTGAAATGCAAAGTATGACTAGGTATTTTATCACATTTGTATCTCTATGGAAAAGAAATATGCACTTAAAAATGTCATCTATTGTTTGACATTTACATCTCAGACTTTAGTTTAACTTTTTGGAAATACATTTGGTAGAAGTATAGAAGATTTCCTCCATTCATAAGCTATTGATTAATTAAATTGAAACAAGATGAAAGTTCTCTGTTTTAAGATTCTGTGTCTTCCATCTATAATAACATTAACATCACTTATAAAATCCATGAAGCTTAAGGCATCTTCAGAGAAGGTCCTTTATTTCATGACATCCTAATTCCTCCCAATCACAGCAAACTAGACTGACCAAATTAACCTTCACTTTTTCTATTCTTCTTTTACTTAAGCTTTGCTATTTCTGTACTTCTTTCACCTTATTCTCTTAAAAAGGAACTGGATCTGGACAACACAAGCTGGAAAAAGGTCAGTGTCAACACACCATTTAAAATAATTATTTATGGTGGGTCTTTTGGAGTCCAGGGATCGCTAACTGTTGTTCATGTCACCGAGCCTCTCCATGTGCACATACACATGAATCTGAATGTGGTTTACAATGAAATGGCAGAGAAAGGATTGATACTAAGCCACAGGCTCCAGTCAGTCAGTTTTTGTTGGGCATTCTCATGGTATATACCAATAAATATTAGATGTCTTATGTGCTAGTTTGTAAGGTATTGTTTTTCAAGCTTCTGACCCACTAATCTTCTATACTTTGTTTCAGGAGATGGGAGTCAGTAAACCATATTTCTCTTTAACCAACTGGTTCTCTGTTAGGTTGTTAATCATGGATGCTAGAGGGAACCTACATGAGAAAAGGAGAGTTGGGAATCATTCTTTCCTGTTTGCTTTCAGCTCCTCTTAGTGACACCCCACAAAGCTTTTTCATTCTGACAACAATAGATGGTTCCAGTAGCAGTAACTGATTCTAGTCTGCAGTTGTTCCAGCACTTCCAGAAATAATCTCATTAGGCCACCCAAAGACAGTAATAGCAGTTGGCTGATACCCTCTCCTCAAATTGAGTACCAGCCTCATAACAGTCCTTCCTCCTAGCTCAGAGACCCCCACACCATAGAAGAAGCACATCTTTCTCAAAGGACTGAATTAAGGTTTTGGGGGGAGTCCCTTCTCCAAGATTCAAGTTTCAATAATATTAACCTCTTTCTTTTGTCTCTGTCCCCAGTGAAAACTGGGCCCTTGGGATCATCACCTCTGTGATAACCTAGTGCACATACCCTCTGCCTTTTCGGTTCTTCATTACCTGGTTAACTATGCTTTACATTAAATTTTTCTGTTGTGATCCTGGTGTGGTTCCTAGAATCTAAAATGAACACTAACTGATATATTCTGTCTCTAAGAAAAAAAAAGTTGTATGGCAATTAACCATCTTTTATGATTATATCATGTCAATCTGCTTCACCGTCCTTCTAATAAGGATATGGAAAAAGCAAATGATTAAAAACTGTAAAGTGTTTTGGAATGCAGTAAGAAAAACTCATGTAATTGTATGCATTATGTTTTAAGAACACAAAAGTTTACAAGATATCAAGCCTAAGAATAAAACTAAACAAAGAAAGATGCCATGAGTTTTATCATATTCTGTTCTTGCTTTTTTGCCTTGTTTTTATGAATTAGAGTGGTAAAAGTGATGTAGGAGTTCACCAGAGAATCAATGTCTGGTTACATTATTTTAAAAAATACATATAACAAGGAGTGCCTGGGTGGCATAGTTGCTTAAGCATCTGACTCTTGGTTTCAGATCAGATTTAATCTCAGGGTTGTGAGATTGAACCCAGCCATCAGGCTCTAAGCTCAGCATGAGGTCTGCTTAGGTTTCCCTCTCCCTCTCCATCTGCGCTTCCCTCCCATTCTCTCTTTCATTTTCTAAAATAAATAAATAAAATCTTTTATTTTTTAAGATTTTATTTATTTATTTGACAGAAAGAGATATCAGCAAGAAAGGCAACACAAGGGGGGGATTGGGAGAGGGAGAAGCAGGCTCCCTGCTGAGCAGGCTCAAATCCCAGGACTCATGACCTGAGCTGAAGGCAGACACTTAACAACTGAGCCACCCAGGCACCCCTAAATAAAAATCCTTAAAAAAAAAAAAAAAACTGGGGCTCCTGGGTGGATCAGTGGGTTAAGCCTCTGCCTTCAGCTCAGGTCATGTTCCCAGGGTTCTGGGATCAAGCCCCACATCGGGCTCTCTGCTCAGCAGGGAGCCTGCTTCCCCCTCTCTCTGCCTGCCTCTCTGCCTGCTTGTGATCTCTGTCAAATAAATAAATAAAATCTTAAAAAAAAAAACTGATAACATAGAGTTCAGCATGTAAACTACCTCTTTTGCCACAAATAACACAAATAACAGACATAAATCACATAAATCTTACTTAACTTTGGCTGGTTTATAATATTTTCAAGATACCAAAAATTATGTCTTTAATAGTCTTATTTATAATAATAAAATACTATGGTCTCAAATTAGATTTATAAGTCATATGTTTAATGTAGTAATCTTCTAGAAAGGTAGGATGTAATGTATTTATTTTACCCTTGTATGTTATACTCATTAATAAAAATTCAGTTGAATAAAATAAAATACTGTACAGTTTTGATGTTATTGTTATTTCCCTCCAAGTTTATCAGTAATAGTTTTGTTTAACACATGTTTATATCTATACATTCTTATGGTAATTCTTGTTTAACTTTTTTGAGAATCATTATACTGTTTTCCATAGTGGCTATACCATTTTACATTCCTAACAACAATTCACAAAGCTTCCAATTTTCCAACATCCTCCCCAACACTGGTTATTTTGGTTCTTTTGTTAAGTTTTTCATTTTAATTCCAGTATAGTTAACATACAGTGTCATTTTAGTGCCAGATACAATATAGTGATTCAACACTTCCATACAACACCCAGTGCTCATCACAAGTGCCTTTCTTAATCCCCATCACCTACTTCACCTATCCCCCCACCCACCTCCCCTCTGGTAACCATCAGTGTTCTCTATAGTTAAGAGTCTGTTTCTTGGTTTGTCTCTTTCTCCTTTTCTGGGGGGTGGGGGTTGTTTTGTTTGCTTGTTTGTTTTGTTTTTTAAGTTTCACATACGAGTGAGATCACATGGTGTTTGTCTTTCTCTGCCTGGCTTATTTTGCTTAACATTATACTCCCTAGCTTCATCCATATTGTCACAAATGGCAAGATACATTTTAACTGTGCAAATGACTTTTTAAAAATTTTTAGCTGTAGTTCGTAAACCAACTTATTGGCCTAAAAAAGTCTCATTTTCTACCCTAATTCGTGCCTCTCTGACTTTTGTCTTAGAAGCTCAAATTCTTCCTAGGGCAATATAGGACGTTTGTCCAGTGATGTATGGAGTGACCTGTACTTTTGAATATCTTAGAGTACTTGGAAAAGAAGAGAGAGATAACTTCCATTTTGTATAATGCTTCCAGAAACTTTGCTCATTTATTCCCATTTATTTGTCAGAGCTAAGTCAACTCTAAAAGCACCCCATCACTTTTTTTTTTTTTTTTTTTTTTTTGGTAAAAAGAAAGAAGAGCCAACAAATATTTAGTACAAATTAGACTGGAATATTAAAGGAAAAGATAGTTCTATTGATAATAGGAAACTTATGGCCATAACTATCTGACAAATAGCAGCCAAAAAAATAACAATTAAATACATATTTTAAGTTTTCTTTGTAGAATAAACTTCTATTGTCACAGGAAGTTGAATCACTTATGAATTTCCGGGAAAAAAAATGTATAGATTATCCTTGGATTTGCTTGACTGCAGAAAGAATGATTGTTTTCTTAATTCAGAATTTGAAACAAACTGGTAGAAACTTCACCCTAATGAATGAAATTTTATAGACAGGAATTGTAAGAATATAAATAGGGGAGCCTGGCTGGCTCGGTCAATAGAGTGTGTGACTCTTAATCTTGGGGTTGTGAGGTCAAGCTCTAATTGGGTATAGAGATTATTTAAAAATAAAAATCTTAAGGGGAGCCCGGGTGGCTCAGTGGTTAAGCATCTGCCTCAGGTCATGATCCCAGGGTCCTAGGATGGAGACCTATGTCTGGCTCCCCTCTCAGCGGGAACCAGTTTCTCCCTCTCCCACTCCCCCTGTTTGTGTTTCCTCTCTCGCTGTGTCTCTCTCTGTCAAATAAATAAATAAATAAATAAATAAAATCTTTAAAATAAAAATAAAAATCTTTTTAAAAAAAGAAAGGAAAGGTAGATATTTAGAGGTGGAAAAAACAGTATTTGAAAGCAAAGTTATAGTTTGAAAAGTTGAAAGCGTATAAAACAGTAGGTAGGTTTTAACTTATATCCTGTAAAGTTTAACAAGTGAATCTGTTTTTGAAGGGTATACATTGCAGGAGAGCATTCACAGTATTTGTGAAATATGGCAATGAGCTACAATCCAGGACTGTGTGGCAGCAGACAAGAAAGAATTAGAAGCAGATTTTCTGGTATTTTTCTCATAATTTGTAATCTGGGGTCTTTAAGTAGCATGCAGCCAGATTGGAGGAATCACCAAATGAAGGTGCCCCAGAGATTCTCACAACTGCCATTGTTAACCTAGTAAACCTCAACAAGAAATTTGGAGGACTGTCTCTGACCTTACCTATTTAATGCTCCTAAAAACTAGAAGGACTTGGGGCACCTGGGTGCCTTGGTGGGTTAGGCTTCTGCCTTCGGCTCAGGTCACGATCCCAGGGTCCTGGGATCCAGCCCCGCATTGAGCCCCGCATCGGGCTCTCTGCTCAGCGGGGAGCCTGCTTCTCCCTCTCTCTGCCTGCCTCTCTGCCTACTTGTGATCTCTCCCTGTCAAATAAATAAATAAAAATTAAAAAAAAACAAAACTAGAAGGACTTGGTTTAGAAGATTAAAAATATACTATGACAAAACATAGAAGGGAGAGGTTTGTTTTGCAGAGGAAATAGCCTAAGAAATACTTTGAGTCTCTTTTACCTTATTGGTTTTAGTTTCTTTTTGTGCATTTCAATCATATAAAAGATTTGCAACAACATATCTCAGATTGGGAGGAAAACTCATGAGACTATTTTCTTAATCTCCTCACCAGTAAGGTAAGATCTCATTTACTGGTTTTACAGAATAGATAACAGAGCTACCAGAGGAAGTAAAGGAATTGTCCTCAGTCCTGTGTGACAATGAGTCAAGAAAAGACAAATAGAGGCCTCCTGTCTTTCATTTCCATCATATTTCCAGGATTTTCAGTTTCTGATTTCTTAAAATATAAACCATGAAATAAATCTAATATTATGTACCTCAAACTTACTTTGAATATTACTTAAAGTAACCAATGATGAAAAAAGAGTCTGATTATTACATTCTTTTGCATGTGATTTTTAAGGTTAAAAATAAAAAACACGAGGTCAAAAGTTTTCATCTGTTAGTTTCGAAAATGCCCTCATTTGACTGTGATTGACAATTTTTGACAATGATTGACAGACTCGGATGAGCAATGAAAAAAAATGACAACCCTAAGTATTTTGAACAAGTTACATTTTAAAAGAATTAAGTTGTTACTACATTAACAATGGTCATGGAGAAAGAGTAGACCATGACTTTTCCTGTTACTGGATGATCATTCCTTATAAAACATTGATCACCATTCTCATAGGTTCTTCTTGGGATTCTAATAAAACAGAATTCTCTTTCAGGTGAGATTTTTATTTTACTGTGAACGAAGCCCAAATTAACCCTTTAAGTCAGTCGCTATGTCCTGAAATATCGATCATTCACTGCAGAACACTAAACATTGTTTAATTACCTAATATGAGCTCTTTGGATGCACATACAGGACTTTTTCCCAGATTCATGCAAAATGAGAGGACAATTACACCAAAATCATTTCCAGGTATCACTCTCCCTCTAGACTCAGATTCCTGTTATTATAATTCTGCCTACCTTTCCAATGAATTAGCAAACCCTTTGGTCTTAGAGCGTAAGTTAGATATATCCATTTTTAGTTCTTAAAGAAAATCCAAGCTCCAGCTATAAGCTTTGTTCATCCAGGATCTCATCTAGGAAAAAAAAAGTATGACTTTTGACATATGTAATGTAGGTAAGAATCAACCCAGGTATCCTTTCAACAAATTTCCCAATATAAGTTAATTTTGTCTCCTAAGCAAACATTATATCCGAAATTTCTCTGTTTTTTTTCCAATGGTCTTATAACTTTAAATAATTATCAGCCGATATTCACTTTGTCTTCTCACTGTCTTTCTTGGTACAGTTCCAATTTATTTCTACATGTTATTAATTTTCTTTCTATATTATTTCTTGTATTCTTCATTTTCTTTTAATTTCCAAAGTCATCACCTTTTCTGTTGTTCACATCATTAAGCCTAGATATTACAATAGATTCCATTAAGTCTGAAAACAAATTGTCGCAAGGGCAGAATAAGGAAATCATGCTTAACAGCAGTAACATGTATGAAAAAGCAAAGGAGTATTGATTGACAGTACACTTAATGTTAATCAACAGCCATTCATATTGGGTCGCAGCATTAAAAAGATAAGCATTAAAATACAGAGTTGAGGAAAATACGATATTTTGGGTTTTAGAATTTCATGATCCAGATTTGAATCTTGATTGTCTGACCTTAACTAATGGCCAGATTTCTTCATCTGTAAAATGGAGATAATGATGAACTATCACTTATTATGTTTACTCTGTGCCAGGCAATAAGTGCTTTCTTTATATGTCTTATTTCATTTAACCTTCATAGTAACCCTGCTTAATGAATAGCATTATTATCCTTATTTTACAGAGAAAAGTAATGAGTCCCAGGATGGCAAATTAATTTTTTCCAATATCACACAGCTAATATGTGACAGAACATGAATTCCAACCCCTGGTCTCAGACATCAGAGCCTGTGCTCTAACCACTGAGATTTGAGTGACATTATGCACGTTTGCAACTGACACTGGGCTGCACACTTAGTAGGTATTTTCTACTACTACTAAATGGTGTTTCTACTAAACTGTTAGTGGTGGTTTCATTCCCATGTAATTTGTGCTTGTTAGAACATATTTTGGATACTAGATTCATTTCTAGCTACCATATGAAGAATATATTGTCAACTAAAGGAGTTGTAACATTTGAAGAATGTGTAGGCTCTTGACATGCACCATAAGTAACAATGGTGAAGTGTTGGGCATGTTCGGTCTGAAGAAAAATTATCCTGACTGCTCATGATACTTATTTTCCAAGTATCATTTTGTATATGACCCTAGCGGAAGGGTTGGTGAAGGATATGTATAAGATGGTGGTATCTTAATCAGGGGGAAGCTCTTTCTAGCAATCACAGTTGCCCCAGAATAGACGGAAGACTGCCTTGGATAAAAATAATCCTAATCCAAAAAACATACTATGCCTGGCCTTGGTTACATTCAGTCTTTGGCTAGAACCACTTTTTTTTTAAACAATTTTATTTATTTATTTGAGAGAGAGAAAGAGTGTGCAGGAGTGAGGCTCAATCCCAGGACGCTGGGATCCTCACCTGAGCAAAGGCAGATGCTTAACTGACCAAACCACGCTGGCACCCTTAGAACCATTTTTTATAAGACTTCAAGTTGAACACTTGAGTTCAATAGTGTCACCAGCCTTTGTCAAACTCTACCTCAGTGGTTCATCATCCTCTCAGCTCCACAGTTTGATGTTCTATCCCTTTCCTACTGTCTTCCCACTGCTACTCTTTTCTCAACACTTCCCATCCTGTCAACACTTGCCAACTGGCTCTCTAGAAACCCTGACACATTAACAAACCACCCAATGGCATCATCCTCTTTGCTCTATTTGCCTACATGTCTTATAAAAAATCTGACACTCCCTTAAATCAAGCTCTTCCCCTGTTTTACTATCTGTGTCAGAGATCGATTTTCCCACACTCTTATACCACAGGGCCAAGACTTGGTGGACCTTCTTGATCTCCAGGGCCATTCCAAACAATTACTCTTTAATTTCCCACAGAGCATTTCTCTGAGTCTCCCGTCATCTAGCTGTTAAGCACTCTGTCTATTGTTGTCATTGTTTTTTAGAATGTCCACTTTTTTTGGAGAATTTTGGTATTTTTTCTCACAGGTGACCAAAGTGATTTTAATATACACATTGTTGAATAATCCAACTGCTTAGCCTTTCAGTTCCTTGCTTCCTTCTCCTCTGCTGCATTTCAGAAATGTACTTTCAAGGTTATATTATAGCTATTTCTCACACCTATCATGTAGCCTGGCACACACCAAAAATATATTTGCTTAATATTTCACCCCTTTGTATTAACTTACCTAAAATTGCTTTTGGAATTTAAACATAAACATTTCACTTCATTTGTCCAGTTCAAATCTCCTATCCTTTTCTCTTATTCTTTAAAAGATTTGTCTCTTACACTCCCTCTTATAATCTTTTATACTACACAGTTTCCATCTTTCATCTGAACTTTACCCCCTTCCCTGTAGATTTTAGACTCCATGGCCCATCTTTTCAGTGGCTTAGTTGCTTTTATTCTTTTTTTTTTTTTTTAATTCTCTGGATTTTTCACCTCATTCCAGAAAAATTCAACTTCTAAAGATGCTTAAACCCTTCCCATCTTAAAACAACGACATCTTTGAACACACAATTTCCTGTAGCTGCCATTTATTGGTTCCCTCTATGAGTAAAAGTCTTGAAACTTTTAGAAAAAGGACTCTACAGATGCTATTTCCACTTCCTTACATTCCATCCATTCTTTATCCCACTTAATGTGGCTTCTGGTTTCACCACTTCACTGAATCTTCTTTCACTAGTATCTACTGCGCCCTCAATACTGCCAGATCCAATGAAATATTTGTTGTCTTTATGTCGCTTCATCTCTCTATGACAGTTGCTCTCTATGGCAGTCATTACTTCCTGAAACCCTCTTTCCTCTGAGCTTTTGTGATCCTTCTCTCAAGGAGTCCTTCCTTTTGCTCCATTTTTCCATTCTATCATCTTCCTGTATTTTGTTTTCCTACTCAGATTTAGTATCTTATTTACTCTCTTTCTCTCTAAAGGACCTTAGTCAAACTCAGAAATTCAACTACCACACATGCCTTGATGACTCTTAGCTTCCAGGCAAGAAGTATCTGCATCAGAATACCACCCTTCTCTATCAAACTGCCTTGTAAATATCTCCAAATGACTGAAACTCATCACTGCTGAAACTCAGCTTTTGTCCTCTCCTTTTCCATAGCCACTCCTGTTTCTCTTCTGTCTTGCTGCAGTAGCCTCTCTTTCTGTACAGTCTGGACCTTTTAATCTATTCTTCTCACTGTTGTCAGTGTGACCTTTATAAAATGCCATTTTGATCATGTCACTAGCTGACTTTCAAACCTTAAGTGGTTCTCAAGAGTGCCTTGCTACAGTCCATAGTTCATGGTTTAACATCCAAAGCCCTTCACGCTGAGGCCCAGGCTTGTTTCTAGCCTGATCTTCGATCGTTGCTAAGTCTGGTTTTCACCACTTCCTCATACACTGTCTTTTCCCTGTAGTGTGTGAGATTGTCTCATAACTCACTACCCTTTCACTTATTATTACCTCTTCATAGAGTACACTCCCCTTATTATGTTCATCCAGATATTTTCCAGAAAGTCTTTCCTGACTATTGACCACCATAAGTCTTATTGAGATATCCTACCTTTGCTTCCATATCTCCTTTTGTGTACTCTCTATTTTGGCAGTTATTAATTCATCCACCAAGTATTTAATTTTTTTAAGATTTTTTAAATTATTATTTGACAGAGAGAGAGGGATCACAAGTATCCACCAAGTATTTATTGAGTACCACATATTATACTTTAATTTAAGACTTGCTCTTTTTTCTTGTCAAACTGTGAGTTCCCTAAGAGGAGTGACTATATCCAGCTTTAGGCTGGAGTCTCAGGACCTAGGATAGGTATATTTTAGATAGATAGCCTGTAATAAATATATGCTGAATAAGTAAGTCCCAATCATAGGAGTCACTGAAAGAAGCATACCATATTAATGGAATATATTGGGAGACCCATAGCTAATTACTAGGGTCTCTGATCCTAGACCCAGGCTCTTTATATGAGTCATAGATTTAGCACTTACCAGCTCTGTGTCTTGAGGGCTCCATTTCTGTAAAATGGAGATAATTATAATCTTACTTTATAGAATTGTTGGAAGGTTATATGAATCCATCCAATAAAGCACTTAAAACACATCTGGCCACTATAAGAACCCCATAAAGATCAGCAATAGTTGTCACCACAGATCCAACATCCACAAAATGGCAACTTCATTTTTGCACATTAGGTTTTAGAACCAGACATCTTGTTGATTTAATTGATCCTCAATCTTCCTTCAAACTCTGAAGCTCTATGTATCTATGATAATCAAGTCATGTATTTCATGTAATATCTGATTAATTGTAATAAAAAATATAACATTCATTGTAAAACTTTTTTTTTTTCGGTAAAACAGTAACAAAATTGAGAGTAAGCTAGGGTATGTGCCAAAATTACAGAAATTAATGTAATGTTTAGGCAGAGCCCATTCTTTATTACTTTCTTTTATCTCCAGGAAAATTGTAAACCATTTATTTTCAAACCTTGAGAGCAGATGAAATATTCAGGCAGGTCTCTGAAACCTAGGTATGACTCTAGGAGCAGAGAGAGTCTTGATGTTATAACTTGGTGCCTGATAGATCGCTGAACAAACATTCCCACACTTGTATGTATAGAGCTAGAATGTAAGGCCAGACTCAGATCAATCCAACAAACATTTATAGAGAATTTAGCCCTAGACTATCAGGCATGAAGACAATGAGACATAGTCTTAGCCTTTGAGGAACTCTAAAGACAGATAAGGATAGACAATAAAACCATTATAATACTGTAGGAAGTGAGTTATGACAGAGGCGACAGAAACTAACAGAGGTTACTATCATGGCACAGAGAATGATGATAAACCATGCATTCAGGGAATAAAATGACATGTGATTTGAACTAAAAATGACTGGTAGATGCTCGGCGGGCAAGAAACAGTGGGGTGAGTGGAACAAGAAAGTAAAAACACAGAAGCATACTACATATGGAAAGCTTCAATGAGTGTAACATTACTAGAAAAGAAACTACTAGTGGAAAAGTAATGGGACATGAGACAAAGAAAAGAGTGTCTTGAATTCCATGTCAATGTATAACAGTCAACACTCCAGGGAAAATCTGGATTGAAACTAGAAATCAGTGCAATCGTGGTCCGAAGAGTTTGACCACAATTCACCAAGCACCAATCACCAGTCACAAGGAAACCAGCTTCAAACCCAGGCATACCAGTCTCAGGAAAGTCAACTACAGGTTGGAGAAATGTTTTGTTTTGTTTTGTTTTTACAGGTGGAGAAATGTTTTTAATATTCACACTGTATTCTTGCTGGTTTTAAGACCCCACAAAAATGAGACTGCTGGTGGCTAGTGTCATCAACCATTAATCAACATATCCCCTTGGAGTGTCACATTTAATGTAAGTTTTCTTTAATGAGGATTCCTGCTTTCTGTTTTGAAGATTAAAATATTCTGCATTTGGATACTCAAATGTATTAAATAAGATAATATACTCTGTGATATGTGCTAAGGAATTGATCAAATTCAAAGATGTCAATTTTAGCTCACTTAAGTTGGAGAATAAATCATCTGAAAAATTTTTCCTTTGTTTCTTGAACTAATAGTTATTAGGTGATAGGAAGTTAACAGCAAAACAAACTGGCAAAAAAGATAGTAATTATGCCTCAACTCTGTCATTGCTCTTTACTACTTCCTGTTCAACTAGACTTCCATTCTCTATTACATGGAATTTCTATTCCCATGAAACTATTCTATTTGTCAGTCCATATACTTCACTTGCTTGCTCTCCACAGGTGCACCTGTTTACCTGGTTGAGGACCTCTTTTCTGCTAATGCTGCAAGGAAACCTCTCTTCAAGATCTCCTTTGAACTCTGCTCACTTGGCAGTTAGGACTGTCCACTGATTGTCAGTTTGCCTTTCCTCCTGCTGTCTGCTTTGCTTTGTATTTCAGGAAATATTTGCCAGATTCCCTTGACCTCTGATTTTTAAGTTCAGCCAATGAGAGACACTAGTACAGGACTGGAAGGTGAGATGAGAAGAGAAGACACTGTATTGATCGCTATCTTTCTCCTTGCTGTAGCATGTCTGGCCACAGGAAGTCTTCATCTCTACTATGGACTCAGCTTTGTGGGATTGAGTCTCAACTCTATGGTCTCCATTCCCACTGAATGGTCCTGTCCTCTGCTCTCTCTAGCTTTTTGCAGTCAAGTTCTGAATTGTCTCACTGTTCAATTTTTCAGCTCCTCCTCTACCTGGGAATCCTATTCTCTGTGCTAAGTTCCTCCTCCTAGGAAGTTGTGTAGTCCTTCCTGTCTTTCAGACTGGATTCTGATTAATACAAGAAACCTTTTGATATTTCTGATATACATATACCATATTGAGTGAATTTTTCTAGAAATTTTTCATTTGAATAAATGTAGATATTTTGTTATACCTACTCAGGTTTTTAGTCACTTAAAGAAGGCAATATTAATTTTTAATTCATTAGTTAAATCCTTTCCCAAATAAAACATTCTTTCTGCATTTAGTGGGTTTTAAATAGTGACTAAAGTTATTGTCTTCTTTACCTGTGCTTTCTAAGAATGTAGTTCTCTTTACCATACTGGTTGTCTGTGCCAAACCTACCATCCAAAAACATTCCATTAACTCCAATAAACCAACTCAAATGTGCCACAGACACACCAAAAAACTAGAAGTATACTGACTGGTGATGAGGACTTGAATAAAGATGTGGGGTATGAAAATGTAATAGTTAATATTATAAAGTCTGAATTTTTAATTATCATAATCTGCAAAAGTTATTGTTTTTGTTATGCTTATAGAATTTTCTGTTTTCAGAATTATTAGCTCATTTAACAACAATTTTGGGGTTTTCAGTAAACACCTACTATATATCAGGTACAATTTGATACTGCGGATACAGCACAGCACAAAAGAGGCAACAATCCTTACCTTCATGGAGCTTAATTATGTAAGTGTATATACATCTAAATGTGTAAGTAGATGTTCTTTATATATTCTACAATATATAACAAATCAGTAAGAAAAGAGATGACCTAATATCTTTATTATAAAAACAAATTAGTAAGAAAAATGATGAGCTTATAAGATATAAACTTAGCATTAAACCAGTAATTTATAGAAGAACATAAATAGTAAGCATATGGGGAAAATTAAACACTTTAGGATTACATACAAATTTTTAAAAAATAAGATACAAATCCCCACTTTTGAATGAACAGAACTTCAGTATATATATAAAACCTCACCCATGTGTAAATTTTTCACTCTGTTGAAAAAACAAAAACTTCATTCTAAGTGCTTTATAAAAGAAAATTTGGAAAAAAAGAAAAAAATTTGATATGTTGAAAAACTTAAAAATACTCATTTTCCTTGACTCAGAAAATCTTAGACTAAGAATTTGACATAGGATTTTGAAGATGAATTTTTTTTTTTAAGATTTTATTTATTTCAGAGAGAGAGAGAGACAGAGAGCATAAGCATGAGTGGAAGGGGAGGGGCAGACAGAGAAGCAGACTCCCTGCTGAGCAGAGAGCTCAATTCGGTGCTTGATTCTAGCGATCTGTGATCATGACCTGAGCGGAAGGTAGATGCTTAACAGACTGAATTACCCAAGTGCCCTCTTGAAGATGAATTTTAAAGGTCATAATAATAATAATACTAGAAGAAGCTAATATCAATTGAATGAATAAATTGTGCCAAGCATTAAACTAAGAATTGTATGTAAATTACCTTGTTTAGTACTAACATAACTCAAATGGCATTATTAGCTCATTTACAGATGAGAAAATTGAAACTTAAAAAGTTTTAATTAAAAAAATATTTAAAAAACATTCATTTAACCATGGACATGGAACTCAACAGTGGGTTTTTGGAGTTTGTGCCTTGTGATCTGTCACTAGTACCTACACTCTTCATTGCCCACCGTCCTAATTTGCCTCTCTATGAAAGAATATGCAAGAATGTTCCTTGAAACATTGTTTGTGATAACAAAAGAAAGCAGAGAGGAAACTATAGATGCACTCAACAGTAGCAGATGGGTTAAATCAATTATGACTTATCCATACTATGGAACAGTAGTCAGCTTTTAAAAGGCTTTTTATTATATTTGTTGACGGGATATATTGTGATACTCAAAAAGAAGTGTGCTCAAAAAGATGCATTTAGTGGGATTTCATTATGAGAATAACGAGATTTTAACCTTTTTGGATTGTTTATCTGTTTTATTTTTTCACAATGAAAAATAACTTGATTTAAGGAAAATGACAGTATTATAATTCATATTAATAATATATTGTTATATATTATAACAGATAGACCTATCTTGGCTTTTAAAGTCAAGATTCTTCATCAGAGATTGAGCAATAATACTCCCTTATACAGAAGTCTGTGTTATTAAGGCTTTTTGCCTGGATGTGTTACATTTTTAACATGAATCCATTTAACAAAAATATCATATATTTTAAAGGGTCTGAAAGAGAAGCACTTTTTTAAGCATACCCATATAGTTTGCTTGCAAAAATTCTTAAAATAACTTTTACCCATTAAAATCTTAAGAGGATTACACAAGCTAAATTAGTGCCTGGACTGCAAAAGGCCATAATGAACTTAATATTATTGCTTTCCAAAATATAGACCAATTCTTAATAGACTATTTTACAATAGGAAGTGCCTTTGGGGGTCAGTATAACAAAATTAGGATCAGTTTATAAAGCCTTAAACAAGGCCTGGTGGCAGCATTAAAATATTCAATGTAATTATTCCCCAGTTCATTTGCTCACGCACCATTTTCCTTCTCAGGCTTGGTTCAAAATTGAATAGACTGACAGGTCTCTGACTTTCCTTCCAGGAGTTGCATTTGTATTGCGCTGTCTCTGTCATATATAAAGTCTACTTAAATTTACCTGGGTCAAAGTCAAATTTGAAGTTCTTGGAGCTGAGATGCAATGCTGATTGTTCAAGCTTTGTCCTCACTTATTTAATCTGACTAGTTAAGGAGACAGAGTTAAAAATAACCATCATGCTCTAAGTTTCAGTGGGCAAGAGATTACTCAGTAGTTTTATTCTTTGTAGTTCTCTCCCTGTGGTCCAGATTAAGACCCTTGCTGGTCAATGTGTGGTCTGACAGTCCCATGTTTTTGCATCTTCTGGGAGCTTGGTTTCTGGTTGGTCTCCATTCTCAGACATAGCATCCTTCATACTTTGCCCTTAATATTCACGGCTTTGAGCAGAAGCTACTTTTATCATATAACTCAGCTTTTCTTTAGTTTGGTGCAGAGATTAGCTGAACATGTTAGAGATGTAATGGTACTATATATATATATATATTTGAAAATTTGAAAACTTGAAAATTTGAAACTGAAGTGAGATGAGGATTTGATAATGAGGTCCTTTAAGGATATATCCAAGTTGGTTTTTTCCTGTAGTATTTTTTACTAGTCGTATACAATGAATTCTCCAGTACTCTGTTTTTCAAAAAAGCCATATTACATTAGAAAGACATTGTATCAATAAATATAATGTTTAAAATTAAATATAAAAGTATTCATGGCCATACATTTTATATACTGAGTCACTTAATATTCATAGGCAAAAAGTTTTGAGACTGTATGGTGCCTCCATAAGTCATTGTCATGGAGGTGCTCAACCAAGATTTGGAATTAGTTTCCAGTAGGAAAAGGCTTCCCAAAAAAAAGCCTAAAGGAAGTTTGTCCCACAAGGGAGATAAGAAAGGCCCCTGATCTGTATGAAAAACACTACAAGAGCTGACTTGGATTATGTGAAGGTCTGAGGACGTGTTGAAGTCACTGATCAGAAATGATTTCCACTTAAAATATTAAACATCTTTTCTGTGAGCCCTCAAAGTGAGGACCCTCCTTAGTCCTGAAGTCTTCCCATTGATATACTTGAGTAAAAGAAACAACGACTTTCAAGAACAGACTTTTCATAATTTCTGACCAAGTTATTTTTGTTTCTTCTATGGCTTCTAGGGTGACTACTCATTTTCCAACTCTTTAAAAACAAAATCTGTGATAATATTTCTTTTCATTCATGTGTGGTTAGCTCTGCAAAGAGAAAACGGTTCCCACGACTATAACATATATTCAGAGAGAGGTTGTTAACTATAAATTAAAATAGTAGAAGTTATGGTCAACGTACAATGTTAAAACAAAAATAGAGCTGTAAAAGAAAAGCATACATTTTAATATTGTCAGTAGAACATGGTATATGGAAAAAACACTTAAATTTCATGTTAGGTTGTTTCTCACATGTCAGTTTGTGAATGAAGGGTACATGGTACATAAATAGCCCATGCTAAGTGAAGCACCTAATTAACATACCAATAGTAACTGACTTAGTATTAGTCAAAGGAGTAGCTTCCCACAGGAAGAATTGTACTATACTTGAAGTCATCACTCGCTTCATTGAAATTGACATTGGACAAGGCATCAGAGGACAAGTGATAGGGAATACACCTCCACTGGCAGAAAGAAGGGATAGAAAGGAGGCGTAAGAAAAAGAAATATTAAAATTAGCAAGAGGTGTGTGATACAGTATTTATTTTTCTGATTCTATGAAAACAAATTTTAAATGATACACGATTTTATGCTTTTGTACTTTTATTGTTATCTAGTATTACCTAATTTTTGGCTAAAAAAAATACATGAGGCAGATAACCTATGAGAGAAATTTGTTGTGGTCTGGCAGTTTAATCTGCATCAGTGTTTTGAGATCTTCTAACTGAGACATGTACATAAAATTTAACTATATATGTAAATATTAGAAATGTTTTATCACATTTACTGTTATTAAAGATTCCCTTAAGATTTAAAGGCTTAATCACTTTATACTACTCCTCCACCATTATGGTGTGCCCCATGTGAATTACTTATTTCTAGGCATATATTTCTATTCTTAGAAGCTTTATTGAAAACCCTTAGTCAAAAAAAAAAAAAATCCATATTAGAATGTTAGTGGTAAACCTCAGTTGCATAAATAATGGTGATCTTGTGTAATGAATAATTTAGTCATACTTTAAAAATAATTCATCAGGAATACATGTGAGTAGGAAACAGGATGAGGTGCTAACATGTGAATGTTATCCCAATATTACTATATGCAGAATGTTGCATTTTATCACATCACTTTGTTAACTATATGCTCTTGTCCTTCTAGGTTCCATCAAAAATCGAGGGTTTCAGAAAACCATAGCATTATATCATACTCAATTTGAATGGCTTAAGTTTAAACAAATATAGTTAAATCAGTGGTCTGTCTCCTGCAGCTAAATCTGGAACCTGGGTCTAGTGCCAGGTTGAGGCCAAACCCTGATCTGCAAGTCCAGTATCTCTCTAATATAAATCTGGCACCACTTTGAGTTCGTATATCTGCCCTCCTCCTGTTTGGTATCTAACTCACTGGTTCTCATCCCACTTCCCCATCCCTAGGTTACATTTGGCAACGCCTGGAAACGATTTTGGTTGTTGAACTGGGTGGGAGAGTATCCAGTGGGTAGAGCAATGATGCTGCTCTATATCCTACAGTTCACAGGACATCTCCCACAGCAAACATCTTCTGACCCCAAATGCCAGTAGTGCCTAGGGTGAAAAACCCTATGACTAACTCAAGAGTCTTCATCCTTTCACTAAAGAAAGACAAAATCCTGGATGGTTTTAAGTGTTTTAAGATATGAGAAAACCTTGTAAGGGAAGCAAAGTGTGGCAAAAACGTCTCCATTCTAGATCAGAGATTTCCAAATGGAGTCTAAAAGGGACCTGGCAGGTGCTTTAAATGAGTTAGGCAGTCAGGGTCATGTTTACCATGTTCTATCCATTTTAGGAAGCAGCGACTGTCTGGCTCCAGGAATTTGTAGTCAAGCAGGAATGAAGTCCTACTTTTATCGGTGCTATTAATTTTTAGAGGAGCCTTAGAAATCTAGAATTTCTTTTTTTTACATAAAGTCTCCTAAATTTTAAATGTTTCTATTTTTGACAGACTAAGAAGGCCAAACAAATTACATTTGGGGTTCAAATTTAGTCTTCTAGGTATCAGTTTGTTTGCTTTTTATTGAAGTAGAATTTACATACAATGTTATATGGGTTTCAGATATGAAACAAAGTGATTCAACAATTCTATATATTATACAATGTTCATCATGATAAGTGTAGTTACCATTTGTCACCATATAATGTTATTATGATATTATTGACTATATTTCCTATGCTATACTTTTCATCTCCATTACTTATTTATTTTATAACTGGACATTTATCCCCTTCACCTATTTCACTCATCCCTCCATCCTCCTCCCCTCTGTCAACCACCAGTTTGTTCTCTGTACTTATGAGTTTGTTTCTGTTTTGTTCATTTACTTGTTTATTCATTCATTTCTTTTGTTTTTTAGATTCCACATATAAGTGAAATCATATGGTATTTGCCTTTCTCTTCTAGCTTATTGTACTTAGCATCACACTTTCTAGGTCCATTTAGGCTATTGCCAATTACAAAATTGTCTTCTTTTTAATGGCTGAGTAATAGTCTGTCATTCATATATATATATGTAGATCTCTCTCTCTGTCATATATATATGTAGATATATATATAGATATATATGTAGATATCTCTCTCTGTCATATATATATGTAAATATATATATATATGGCTGAGTAATAGTCTGTCATTCATATATATATGTAGATATATATGTATATGTATATCTATATATGTGAGAGAGAGAGAAAGATATCTACATATACTATATATATGTAGATATATCACATATATCACATCTTCTTATCAATTCATCTATTAATGGCAATGGACACTTGGGTTGCTTATATACTCTGACCATTGTAAATGATTCTGCAATAAACATGGGGGAACTCATACAACTCAACACCAAAAAAACACAAATAATATGGTTTAAAAATTGGGCAGACAAAGTAAGCAGACATTTTTCCAAAAATGATGGCCACAGATGACCAACAGACACATGAAAAGATGCTCAACATCACGAATCATCAGGGAAACGCAAACAAAAACCTCAGTGAGACATCACTTCACACCAGTCAGAATGGCTAGAATCAAAAAGACAAGACATAAAAAAAAAAAAAAAAAAAAGACAAGACATAACAAGAGTTGACCAGGATGTGAAATAAAGGGAATCCTCAAGCACCATTGGGGAGAATGTACATTGTTGCAGCCACTGTGGAAAAGAGTATAAAGATTTCTCAAAAAATTAAAAATAGAATATCACATGATCCAGTCATTCCACTGCTTGGTGTTTTCCCAAAGAAAATGAAAACCCTAATTTGAAAAACTATATGGCCATTAGGGGTTTTGTTTGTTTGTTTTGTTAATTTTTATTTTTACCACTCTTCCAAGTTGTGATTGTCATGGACATATTCATTAATTCATTTGCTTCTTCCATTCACTTAACAGACACTTATTATGTTGATGGTTGGAGGATAACTAGAATTATACAGAAGCACATGGAATTCTTTCTTTTTTTTTTTTTAAGATTTTATTTATTTGACAGACAGAGATCACAAGTAGGCAGAGAGGCAGGCAGAGAGAGGAAGAAGCAGGCTCCCTGCTGAGCAGAGAGCCTGATGCGGGGCTCAACCCCAGGACCCTAAGATCATGACCTGAGCTGAAGGCAGAGACTTTAACCCACTGAGCCACCCAGGTGCCCCAGCACATGGAATTCTTGAACCCAGGAACAGTGTGATGAAAATTTAAAATATTAAATTTAATGGCTTAGAGACTTTCCATTCAACAATTTTCATCTTCCATCTCTTTTGCTTTATCCTCAACTAGTTTTTTTTTTTTTTTTAAGTTTATGCCATTCTCCATTTTATCATAGCTAAATGCCTTAGGGATTAGGAAATTAAGTGTTTAAAAAGTACTTTAAAGAGTACAACCAAGGGGCGCCTGGGTGGCTCAGTGGGTTAAGCCTCTGCCTTCAGCTCAGGTCACGATCTTAGGGTCCTGGGATCGAGCCCCACATCAGGCTCTCTGCACAGCAGGGAGCCTGCTTCCCCCTCTCTCTCTGCCTGCTTCTCTGCCTACTTGTGATCTCTCTCTCTGTTGAATAAATCAATAAAATCTTTAAAAAAAAAAAAAAAAAAAAAAAAAAAAGAGTACAACCAAAATCTGGCAGAATGAGAATTTTGCCTTTAGAATCAATGTCACTTGCATAGGCCCTGCCACTCAGGTTTATGTGTATGAGGCTCTATTGTGGGAAACTCATATTTAATAATTCATTTAATCCTTGAGAGATTATCTTCATTTGGAAGATGAGGAGACTGAGTCACACATAGGTTAAGGGACCTGATCATTATCATCCAGCTGGGAAGTGTGGAAGCCAGAATCAGAATCCTGGCTGTCTGTGGCAAAGCATTTGCTCTTCAAATTGTGCCATAAAAACCAACAGAATAGGGACGCCTGGGTGGCTCAGTTGGTTGGACGACTGCCTTCGGCTCAGGTCATGATCCTGGGAGTCCCGGGATCGAGTCCCGCATCGGGCTCCCAGCTCCATGGGGAGTCTGCTTCTCTCTCTGACCTTCTCCTCGCTCATGCTCTCTCTCACTGTCTCTCTCTCTCTCTCTCTCTCTCAAATAAATAAATAAAGTATTTAAAAAAAAAAAACCAACAGAATAAATATGTGGATTCAAAGTGGAGGTGGGAGGTCAAGAATGGAAGAAAAAATAAGTTTTTCTGCACTTTATGCTTTCCAACTAGTCTTGGTAGAATTTAATCCTTGCTCTTTCTTCAGGCTCTAACAAATTTACAAACACATAGAAAGATGGACACACACACACAAGGACACACACACCATTTACAGAAAGTCAGATATCAGAACCCACCCATAGGAAAGTTGACATTCCTGGTCACCCAGAGTCATAACACTGGGTCGGTCTGGTAGTAAAAGGATCACATTACTCCTCTCTGCTGGGGCTTATTAACACCAGCCCTCTCCCCTCACTCTGTGGTGGTGAGAATTAGGTTAAACAGTTTTTGTCCTCCACACAATTAACCCAATTTATACATAATCTTATCTTTTAAATCTAACATAATCATCAATGGCAATTGTTATTTAGCTCAAATCCAGACTACTGCATTTTTTGTATATTTGCAGATTTTCTACAACTAAATTTCTCTACTTGCAAGTTTCAATTAAAAAAATAAAAACATAAGCTTGAAAAGAAGAGTAAGATTCTTGTGTAAGATTTACTTTTACCTAATTTAGAAAACCCTACTGAAATATGTACTATACTCCATTACTATGACAGAAACAAGATTTATTTGTGAATCAAGGTTTATTCTCAGGTAATTCAAACAAAGAATTTTCTTTAAAAAAAACAAAATCAAAAACCTATTTCTATATAGTAAAGTCGACTCATTGCATTAGTCATCTACCGTGTTAAGAAACTAATAATTGTTTTTTATGCTTTTCAAGCCTCTTAATTTAGTAAACCTATAATTGAAAAGTTAAATTTTGCAATAAAATAATATAACTCAGTTCATGTTGCTATGGGAAAGTAAAGGGTTTCCTCCTACTTTAGTTTATTAATTTTCAAATAATGCTTAAGGGCTTGTTATGATAGTCCTTTACAAGGTAGTAAATACATAGTTATCCAGACTGTCTGGGTTGAAAACTAATTACCATTAGAAAGTCAAGCATTTAGGCTTGTTATTTCTGCAAATCAAACAACTCCAAATACAGTTTTCATATTAAATCCAGTGTGCAATGATCCAGGGATATCCTCTCAATGCAAACCATAATCTAAAACATCCCTCTTCCTTATTATTGCAGGTAAGTAAGCTAACTGGAACTTTCAAATGTGGCATCCAAAAGGGAAGTTGGGGAGACTGAGTGAAAGCAGCAGCAATATGGAAGAACAAAAGAAATTAAAGATGAAGCTATTCAAATAATTAAAGTTTTCTTTGAAAGCAACTCTTTTTTTTAAAGATTTATTTAAATCTTAAAATTTTTTTTAAGATTTATTTATTTATTTACTTGACAGAGAGAGACACAGTGAGAGAGGGAGCACAAGCAGGGGGAGTGGGAGAGGGAGAAGTGGGCTTCCTGTGGAAGGGGGAGCCCCATGCAGGGCTCAATCCCAGGATCCTGGGATCATGACCTGAGCCAAAGGCAGATGCTTAACAACTGAGCCACCCAGGCACCCCTGAATGCAACTCTTTAGAAAGAAAGGACAGGAAGAAAATACATTATCTGAAGGAAAATGGCAAGCAGTGTACAAACTGGAAAGTGTGTCCAAGACTAATCATGGGGCTTTTTTAATATTCTCATTGATTCCGATGGCTTTACATCCTTCTTCAGTGATATTTTTAACAGAGCCACACATTTTTAAATTTGTGCTAAGAGTAGGAAAGGAAAATGGAGTATAAGAACATGAGAAATCTCATATTTTTATTTATACTTTTAAATGATCATATCACAGTAGATTTTAAAAATTATTTCCAGACAAGCTCTTTAAAAAGACAAAAGCAGATGTCATTGCCGTTGAATCGTTCCAAGGCTTACAAATAAAGATTAAAAATGCATGCAGATAGAAAACAATGAAAATGCACAGCAAAACAGAGTTAACTGTTTATTAACATTTATTTAATAAATTAGGGGGCTCTCAGGACAGCTATGTCAAGTGAGAGTGAGAATATTATAGGAAATGTTTGTGTTAGTGGGTTTGAGTCAGGAAATGAGGAAGTTAAAGGAGGAAAATATTATTTTGGAAAATTAAGATCTTTAATAGCTGCAAAAGCTGGCTGTGTTTCTTCAGAAATGTGAGAAACAGTCACACTTGCTCCATGTTGTGTAACATCAAATACAAATGCAATCGCATGTGCACTGATTTCTTGTTTGTAGACGCAAAGGTTTGCAACAGTCAACAGCAATCCTATGCAACATTGTTTAAAAGTTTACCTAAGATTATAGTTTTTGCAACTGATTATGATTTTCAAAAGTTATGGGCAAACCTAATTTTTGTATTAAAATTCTTTGTCATAGGGGCGCCTGGGTGGTTCAGTCGGTTAAGCCTCTGCCTTCAGCTCAGGGTCCTGGGATAGAGCCCTGCATCTGGCTCTCCCCTCACCAGGAAGCCTGCTTCCCCCTGTCTCTTCTGCCTGCCTCTCTGCCTACTTGTGATCTCTCTCCCTGTCAAATAAATAAATAAATAAATAATAAATCTTAAAAAAAAAAAAAAAAACTCTTTGTCATGCTGGAAAGAAAACATCTTAAAAGAAATTCCCACAGGGCACCTGGGTGGCTCAGTCCTTAGGCGTCTGCCTTTTGCTTGGGTCATGATCCCAGGGTCCTGGGATCCAGCCCTGCGTCAGGCTTCCTGCTCAGCAGGAAGCTGGCTTCTCCCTCTCCCACTCGCCCTGTTTGTGTTCCCTCTCTCGCTGTGTCTCTCTTTGTCAAATAAATAAATAAAATCTTAAAAAAAAAAAATTCCCCATACAATGCTTCCATAAACTTATCTCATTTTAGTATTTATTACCTATTTTATAAACTGGTTCACAATGAGATGCACTTTTAGATAAAGAATTCTTATGTATTGAAAAGTAAATCCCTTTAGGGATAACTCAAATTTGGTTTTCTTTACTTTTGCCCCGTATTTTAAACATCTTCTTGGGGCACCTGGGAAGCTCAGTCAGGTAAGCATGGGGACTCTTGATTTTGGCTCAGGACCTGATATCAGGGCCGTGAAATCGAGCCCCACTGCGAGCTCTGCGCTGGACATGGAGCCTGCTTAAAATTCTCCTCTCTCCCTCTCCCTGCTTGCTCACTCTCTCTCTCTCTCTCAAAAAAAAAAAAAAAAAAAGATTCTCTCTCCCTCTCCCTATGCCCCTCCCCCTGCCAAAATAAACAAACACTTTTGACTACTATTCATTGATGGCAATGATAAGGGAGCAAAAAATAAAGTAAAAGAATAAGAAATGTGGCTCTC
>NW_019154099.1:27665211-27851867 GCF_002288905.1 Enhydra lutris kenyoni | reverse complement strand
AGAAAGAAAGAAAGAAAGAAAGAAAGAAAGAAAGAAAGAAAGAAAGAAAGAAACGTGGCTCTCCAAAAGTGAAATGAAATGCTCATTACTTAGGGAAACTTCTTGACAGTGTTGGCATAAAGTGGTGAGGGAGTGCAAGGGAGACAGATGCCCCCAGTACAGCATGTGTCTTTTCACTTCCGACGTCACAGCTGGCTCAGTCGGCGCAGGGGGCAACTTTTGATCTTGGGGTTGTGAGTGCAGGCCCCAAGCTGAGTGTGGATCCTGCTTCAAAAATAAAAATTTAAAAAATAATATAATTTTAAAAAAAGAAAAGGAAAGTGACATTACTACTTCAGAGATGAGAAGTAAAAATCTGTGACATCTTTACATTTTCCCATCCAGTTAACAACAGAAAACCAAGATCATAATTTTCCATAATACTTTAGTAGGAATATTTTGTTTCTTACAGAGCTGGGAGAAAGGCAAGAGCAAAGCTAACAGAAAACCTTAAAATAGGAGTCAGTGTGGAATGAAAGGAAAGCAGAAAGGGAGTCAATGTTGGTTGAATTTTAGAGAATATGTGTTAGAAGATGTAGGAGGGGCCAGACTGACTTTGATGTTGCGATAGGTAGAAAGTCTACGTGTTATGAAGAGTTATCCATTGGGTTGGGGGGTGGGGAGTGAGGGTGTCTTAAACATGGGAGAGACTGATTCAGGTTTTGAACAGATCTTGCTGACTACATTGGGAATGATAGACCTCAACCTAGTTGTGGCTGTATAAAAGAATGTTGATGGTAAGTTAGGAACCGTGCAGGAGATGATAATAGTGACAGCAGAAATAGAAAAGTAGACATATTGGGAATATACACAATGGTAATAGAATCAACATGATTTTCTAATAGAACTCACTAAGGTAAGTTCCATGAGGGCAGGAATTTCTCTCTCAGTGTGAATCCCTGGTACCTACAAAAGAGCCTGACACATAAGAGATGTTCTATTTATAAACTGAACGAATGAATAAATGAATAAAGGAAGGAGGGAGGGGGATAAGAATAAGGAGGAAGAAGAGAAATAATAAAACTATTTTTGCTTAAAATAGGTAATTAAATACTATTTCCATTTCATGAAACCAGAGAGGGACACCAAATGCTTTGTGCTTTGGGGTAGAAAATGAAATAAAGTTGTCAGTTTTTCTTTTTTTATAAGAATTATCCAATAATCTTAGATTACGTCCTTCTGACTAATGTTTGATGTCCTTTGACCACCAATGAAATGGTGGTGATAGTGTAATAGAATATTTAGCTTCTGTGTTTTGATTTGAATGGTTTAGTTGGCAAAATTAAAATATGGCAATCCTATGTTATTCCACAGATTATGTATATATATATATTTTTATATAAATATATTTTATATATATATTTTTTGAGGTGTGATATTACTTTACTGAAATTCAAGTGCCTGGAAACTATTGTTCTAAATGCACTTCTTAAAAAAATCATCTCTTAGTATCCTAACTAAAACAAAAAATAGAAGAGGGAGCTTGGGGAAAAAAAAAATATATATATATAAATTTCGTTATAAATACACACACACACACACACACACACACACACACACATATATGAAGGTGTGTGTATGTGTATTTGTGTGTGAGTAACTGGTACAACCTGTATTTAACTATGATATGTTTTGTCCAAGCAGAGTTGAGGTAAGCATCAGCTTTCTCAAACGCTGAAAAAATTATTCCCTTATTTATGGGAAAAGCAATGCAACTTGAATATTTATATTGATGAAAGATCTTTTGGATTGAAAATATACTTTGCCTTTTATCTTTTAGGTATTGATTTCAGAAACACGAAAGTGTTTTTAGCCTTTATAATTTCTCCTAAATTTGTCTAATTTTAATTACTTTCCATAATAAACTTCTTAAGTGCAAGACTGGTTTTTAAGTCACTACTGTAGTCACAGCAATGACCTCAATAAGCAGAGTTATCTCTCTTGTGGATATTTCTAAATAAAGCTGATGCAATTTTCCAGTCTAGTTTATATAAAAGGAACTGATCTAGGCCAAATAATAGTCTTCTATGTTTATATTGAGAAGATGGACACCTTCTTAACATTCAAGAACAAATTATTATTCTATAGATTATGATATTCTATTTATATTATATTGGAAATTCATAACATATATTCTTTAGCTATTGGCTTACAAAATAAGGTCATATAATGTGAAATGCATTCACATGCGATTAATCAAGTAGGTGAATGACTGTTACATATCCTTACAGATTATTCCTTGAGAATCATCTATATTCAAAAGTTGTACAATATGTATTTTAAATCTTTATGGGAATGTACAGTAATTATTGCTACGGAGATGACTAAAAAGGAAACTGCGCAATTCACTTCACAACACGTGTAGTTGTCTTATTAAGGTTAAACTTGGACTACCCCAATTTCAAACAGAAATATGCACAAATATTATGAAACAAGCATATCCATATTACCTGTTCCTTTCAGATTTGTTTCTTTCAGCTGAATAGACTCATTTTATCTACTGCATTGACATAAATTCATCCATTTATATTGGAGATATTAGCTTCAGGTGCCGGTCCTCCTGTAAATATCTAAAAACATCATGTCCCTCTGATAATGGCAAGTTAAGAAAGGGACCTTGTAAGTGTCGATGTATTATTATTATTCTGAGTCCTTTCAAATGTAACTCAGCGGGTTCCCCCCTCCAAAATAAAGCAATATGGTAGCATGTTCTCTTTCTTGATGAAAAGATATTACGTCTTAGATATAAAGTATAATATTCATGCAAAGTTGCAGGTAGTATAATAAAGGTTTTCAAAAACCTAAATTATACAACTTCAAATTTAAGCTCCAGTAAGCTGTCAAGTCAGACTAGTAATTGCTCCTTTAATGACAGTTAATTGTTAAAATTTTATGCTTTTAGTTTTTGAAGAAAAGCCCATGATCCATGCCCTTAAGAAGTAAACACTCAATAAAACTGAAAGAAAAAAAAAAAGTGAACACTTGTGAGCAGTAATGGAGTCGTGTTTGGGGGTCACATCCTTAGACAAAACGCCTGCATCTGAGTATTCACTTGGCTATTTGCTAGATATGTGGTGGTGACTTTGGGAAATTGCTCAGCCTTTTTTGCCCACGTTTTCTCATCTGTAGAATGGGGATGATCATGATACCTATCTCAAAGTATTGTAAGGCCTAAATTAGTTCATATTTGCAAAATTCTCATTAAGGATCCGGTAAATTCTAAAAATGTGCATTGTCTGATATATATATATATATATATATATATATATATATATATATAACATTCTTATACCAAAATAAAACACTATCACAGAAAATAATAGGAAGCCTGGCTTCCTTTTACCAAGAAGAGAGTTTGGGTGGCTGAAATATGGCAACTCTATAAAAAGAAAGGTAACAAAAAGACCCCAAAAATCAAAAAAACAAACGCATGCGCACACAAAAACAAGATTGATTTAAGTTAGTCTCTTCCCTACCATGAAAATTAGCATGGGGAACTCTGCTGAAGCACTTTTATTACAATTATGTCAAAGGACAGGTAAACTCTATGCAATAGTTACTGGTTTTCCGTGTTATGACAAAAAACATGATTTGAGTTGAGGTATAACTGAAATATATTTTACTGTTGGTATAAAATATTACTGACAGTTATCAAGAAATTAAGGGACGCTTTAATAATTAGTTTCATACTATGCTACAAAACCCAAAAATTATCTAGAGCCTATGGACCTGTATAAGAGTATGACTGGACATATGACATATGTTTAAATAGTTAAAGGCTGTAAATCAAGTTGACAAACTATTTAGTAAAATATGTATTCCCACCTTGACAAATAGATTTCATAACAACCAAGATGGCCAGATACAAATTTCATGAAACCCACTTGAGGATCCACAACTCACTTCCATCTCTGTACCTCTCCTTACTGCCTCCCCTTTCTCTTTCCACTATCATCAGCACCATGGGTTACCTTGGCATGAATTTGGAAGTCCCACCCTCATGTCAATAGTCAATTGCCCTCTGGTCATCTTTCCCACATAAAGCTGGCCCACGTAGCTCTCAAAAAGACATATCCCAAGAATAAGTTTTTGCCAGCTTCAGGAAAGGTGACTTAGCTTGCTTGGGTAGGGATTTCTAGGTTTGACCCTGTATATGGTTCCCAGAGTCCCAAGGATTTCCCACCTTGTATGAAGAGATATACAGGACTGTGGCAGAAAGTTCCCCTGCCTGGGAGTACCGATGTACAGGACTGCAAATCCAAGGTTATTTTTATAAACCACACATGAAATCAGGATCATTACAGTTGTACCTGGCATGTAGTAAACAATTTAAGGAGATATTAATATTTTTCTACTAAAATATACTATTTATACTGAGTGACCTGGGTTATTTATATTAATACAGTTTGTTTAACTCGGTATGTATTTGACCCATATTCTGCTTCACCAAATTAAAGTCTATGGGGGGAAAATCACACAATAAAAGGTAATAACTACGCTGCATGATAAGTGATACACAGTGAGCTCTAAGAGCACATAGCTGTCTTGAAAAACAAGGCCGACTTTGTTAAGGGAAGTGATTTTTAAGCTGACACCTGAAGGAGAAATAGGGATGAGCCAAAGACAGGAGAAGGTATAGAAAAGTCAGAGTAAGGAAAACATGCAAGGTCAAGAAATTGAATATAATTTTATATATATATATATATATGTATTCATATGCAATATCTATTTATTTATAATTATACATATATACATAAGTGGAAAGAGAAAGATATCATTATGGTCAACAGACCTTGAAAAGAGAAAGAGCAAGTGGTGATCATGATGTTGTCTGCAAAAGTCAGATCATGTAGAATTTTCTTTTTTTTTAAGATTTATTTATTTGATAGAGAGAGAGCACAGCTGGGGAAGCAGCAGAGGGAGAGAGAAAAGCAGGCTCACTGCTAAGCAGAGAGCCCAATGTGAATATCGATTCCCAGGACCTGATTCAGATCCTGGCCTGAGCCGAAGGCAGATGCTCAACTGACTGAGCCACCCAGGTGCCCCAGATCATGTAGGATCTTGAAAATCATGTGAAGGACAGGACTTGATTCTAATAGTGATGGGGATGGGGCCATTGAAGGACCTCATTTAGGGAAGATGCGATCAGGTTACTATCTTATGAAAGTCAATCTGACATCAGACTGGATAGAGAATTTATTTGAAGACCTGTGTCGTCATATAGGCAGCAGATTACAGTGGCCTGTTCAAAGGAGATGGAAGGGATAGTAAGAGAAATCCAGAGACTGAAGAAGTTGGAAATTGAATCTCACTTAACAAGCAGGATTTGCTTATTGTTTGACTGTAGAAGGTGAGGGAAATGGAGAAAGGAAGAATGAATTCTGGGTTTCTGTGTTAGGTATCTGGATAGCTGCTATTCTCTTAGATGAGTAAGAAAAAGAGGTTTAGGTTGGGAGAGTTAGAATTGATGAGTATATTCTCAGATGCCCTCAGTTTAATATAATGGTGGGATATCTAAGTAGAAAGATGTCTATGGTAAGTGGAGACACCTAGGGAAGATAGTTAAACCATGGGAGGAAGAGATTTGAGTAATACCAGCATACAGAAAATCAGTGGAACAGTGGTAAGAATCACAAGAGCACCAGAGTTTGTATGTGCAGTGAGAATAAAAATTAGAGAGCAGAATTCTGAGCGTCCATTGGCAGATAAACAAAAAATTGTGGACAAATGAAATAAATACCAGAAAAAGAGCATAAAGGATGGTGAAGAGAATGCCAAAAGTGTTAAAAGCAGCTAAAAAATTTTTTTTTAATTAGAAAAAAAAAGCTTGAATATCTATAGGACACACAATTTTATATTTATACAGATACATACTCACATACACTAGTTTTTCCCACAGACTACATACACTTATAATCACATCACTCATACACCATATATACACCCACACACATTCACAGACACCACACATAGTTCCATAAACCCACAGGCAGGGCGATACCAGATATAGAAATTCTCATTCATTAAATTCAACCCCAGGTCTCTGCTAGCATATTAATTATTAACTTAAGGAAGTCTACTGATTTAAAATGAGAAAGCTTTGGCTTGTGGTTTAAACAAGAATATGGCTCACTTTTCCATCTGTTAAATGGGCACAGTAATACCAGCATAGGGAAGTTTTGAAATTTAATTGATGTTTACTAAGTGACTGGAGAGCCTAAGATGAAAGGTGCTGTGTAATGCTGTTACACTTGTTGGGACTGATGGTGGTGACCTACCTTAGCATTTGAGTATTGCAATATTCTAAACCACAATGTAATCCAGGATGATAAAAATACAAGATATTATTAGATGACTTAGAAGAGGTTGGACTATTACTAAAATGTCCTGCTGGTTATTTATATTTCATCATCTTTTTTGATGTCTGCTCAGTTTTAGCCCTTCTCTGTCATGGAACTCTCTTATTCTCCACTCTGTCTTAACATTCTAGAACAATTCGATTGAAAGGGACCTTGGGGATCTTCTAATTCAACCTTGAATTCAACAGATGAAGAAATCGAGCCCAAAGCTTATATTACTTATCCCCAAATCACCCAGTTAGAATTTAAAATCAAGTCTCCTGACTTGTGTGTTTCTTCAATAGAGAATATTTCACAAACAAGACAATAATTCTGAAATTAAGATACTGTACTAGATGAGGGATCTAAGAAAGCATTACCAGTAATAGCAACATAAGCAGATTAACAATAGCTATGAGGAAGATGAAGTAGCATTTCTTTTTTTAAATTAATACAAAGGATACTTTAAGTTTAATATTGAAAACAGAATACCCATTACTGAAGAAACCAATACACAATGGAGACATGAGGGAAGGATGAAAGTAATTAAGATTCATGAATTACAATTGAGTTATTCAGGTTCATCTATTGTTTGTCTTGGTGAAAGGAACAAAGTTGTTTGCTCTGGATATCAGAAGATGTGATTTTTATTTTTCAATAAATATTTTTTGAACACAACCTATGTTCCAGATAGTCTGCTTGGTTCTGAGGATAAAGGAGGAAAAAATACAGTAAAGATCCCTGTTTTCATTTAGTTTATTGTGAGAGGACAATAAAATTAAAATAAAAATTATTTCAAAGTTTAATCAGTGCTATTATGGAAATAAATAGGTTTGTTTATTGAGCTTCTAATTTAGATAGAATGATCTCAGAGAAAGGTGATATTAGGCCAGGAACTAGGTAGATGACAAGGAATGAACTAAGTGGAGAATATGAGGAAGAGCATTCCAAGCACAGAGAATGACATGATTAGGAGGAGCCTGGTTGTAAAGAAACAGAAGGAAAGCCAGTGTGCCTGGCATGCAGTGAAGGTAAGAGAATCGCATGAAGGTAAAGATGGCCAGATCACACTCTGTGGTACCGTGTGAACAAGGTTAAGGAATTCAGACCCTACTGTTAGAGGAAACTATAGAAATGTTTTAATTATGGCAGTAAATGCTTAATATAAGTTTTTAAATGATTGTTTTGATTATTTTATTGGGAATGGGTTGCATAGGGAGCAAGGGATGAAATGAGGAAGAATTTGTGAGCATCATTGTGGTTGTCCAGGTGAGAACTGATGGCCGACTTGGACTGAGGGAGTGACAATGAAGATGGAGAGAAATGGAGATGCAGAAAAAGTCAAATATTCAGAACACTAGAGCAATATAAACAAGCGTCATTGAGATAATACAATTTCCTAAGTATTGGAGGCACTAAAAGCTTTTCAGAGGATCTAAACTTTCATCACTCAATTAGAAGATTTATGATTAGATGTCCTATTTAACTTAAAATTAGGAATATCATCTTCCAAGATAGTTCTTTTTTAGACAGCATACTTTAATTTTTAAAATACATATGAAGCATAACAATGCATGTTTGTTCTAAGAGCAATTTATATATGTCCAAGAGATACAGAGCAAATGTGAAATCATACTCCCATCCATTTCTCCAGAAATAATCATTGTTTAATTAACTTATACATTCCTCCCTGTGTATGCATATGTACATAGTTTGATTTTGTTTTCTATTTTTGTTAAATAAGGCATTACTAAAACTATTCTGAGAATTTTTTTTTCCAATTAACATAATATCCTGGAGATCTCTTCATGTTAACATATACGGATCTACCATCATCCTTTTACTGTATTTAATGTCATGTGTCATGATTATTTAGGTTGGGTTATGAAGATATTTATGTTATTTCCTACTTTCCACTAATAATCACAGAAACTTGGAAAGCCTTACACATACTTCCCACATCCAAAATACACCTCAACCATCTACATTTCTATTTTCAGCTCCACAGTCCAAGTCCCCACCTCTTCATCTAGCTGGTCTCCCACTTCCACTTGGGCTGGTTTTCCTCTACTGCACGGAAGACATGAATATCTGATTTTTGTCAATCCCTACTTCAAGTTCTTTGTGAGCCCTTGTGCTTATCACAGACTACCAGACCTGTAGGATCTGCACTCAAATTTCTCTTTGGTCTCAACCATTTCAACCATTCCCGTGGATCTTCACTTTTCAGTGAAAAGACAGGCTTTGTCACTCTTCCTCCAATGAGCAAAGTTTCTTTCCCCATTTCCGGGCTTCTCTACATGTTTCCACCTGAAGAATGTCATTTGCACCACTCTTCACTGAGTTATTCTGGTTAACTACCCCTCAAAGTCTGGTCTCCCCTAAAATCTCATTCTCATTCCCACAGAGAACCCTTCCCTGACACGTCCGTCTGTTCATCTGTGCTACAAATCCATGTAATGTAATATTTTCTCAAAATACCCATCATGGTACTGACCATATTTGGCAATTATTTATTTGACATTTTTTTCTGATTTTTCTTACTCAGTGGACATGTTTCATTGTCTGTTTTATTTACTGCTTTATCCCAAAACTTGGCAGATGTTCTGGAATGTAGTAGATTTTCCATAAATACTTATGAATAAATAGATTTCTAATTCTTTTTCTCATCTTACTCTGCCATATATCTCCAGTCTAGTATCTGCAAATGAGAGAGAGAAAGAAAGAGAATAAGACAGAGAAAGGGGGAGGGAGAAAAAGAGAAAGAGATCTGAACAGTTGTCCAAACAACTTAAATGCTAGAGAATTTTTAGGTCACTGAAATTATACTGTATGACAGTATAATGATATACACATGACATTGAACACTTTTCAAAACCCATAGAATTCTACAACACAGAATGAACCCTAACGTAAACTATAGACTTCAGTTAATGATGATGTATTAATATTCATTCTCCAATTATAACATGTACTGCAGTGAGGGAAGATGGTAATAATAGAGGAAACTGGGGAGGGGGTAAGGACGTGGGAGCTCTTTGTGCTTCCTGCTCAGTTTTTCTGTAAACTTAAAACCAGTCTAAAAATAATGCCTATTAATTTTTTAAATACTAGAGGGAGATAGATTGACCCTAAAAATAGCTGTTTACGGCTCAGTTGTAGGGGAAAATCCTTTTCCCTCTGCATGTCCAATACTTACCACCGCCCACATCTCCTTCCCAATTGTTTTTCCTACCGATTTACCTGGGACTAATAAATGCAGCAGAATTTCAGACATCTTTAAATTCATGCCTAGGCATCTTTTAGTGAAATGGATTGTGTTCCACAGATTATTTGAAATTCAGTTTTAAGGAATTCTGAGCATATTGGTTTTTCCATATAGTTAGTGTCATCACTTGTAGTGAGGTTTTGCCAAGTTAGGCTGGTTTGTAGGTGGGGAAGGAAAAAGAAAGAAAGAAAGAAAAGAAATGCCACTAATAATTCTGAATACCTGCTCTGTGTCAAACCTGTCCACACCCATGTATTTTGAATTTACCCAGCAGTATTTGGAGATAGTTAGTATGACTGGGTTTTTGTAGAGGAGGAAGGAGATTTAGAGAGATTGAAAATTTGTCCAGAGTTGTGTAACATGGAAATGATAGAGTAGTGTTTCAGAGAAGGCAGTGGAGGTATTTAGACTGAGATAGGAAACAAAAGCAAACTACACTTACGTGTCCTGGATATTTGAAAGCTAAACATTTATCGTTTCAGTACTGCTTATATTCAGACTATAGGTTTTTTAATTCCCAGAGAACAGATTTTATAATTATTTGATATGAACACTTGAAGATTGAAGTGAAAAAAATTCATTGGTAAAGGTTTCCTATCCCAGCTGATATTTCTTTTCTCTTTACTTCTCTTCTTTCTGATGGTTGATAACAGTTAGCTACTATTGCACAATGAGTAATTCTCCACGTACATAAAATGCACACCCTGAGTATCTCTTTCAGAGGCTCAGTATTCAGCCCAGTATTACAAAAAGCCCAGTCCAGACTGTTGTGAGGTTTATTCTACATGAGAAGATAAATCACAGATGACCACTATGTCAGTTTGTAAAACAGAAACTCTTCCCACAAACGATCATTCTTTCCCTGAATCATTTTGGAGGGTCTTATGTAACAATGCATAGTGTAGATTATGTTTTTGAAATATGATATACTTTTCTGTTTGAATTTCCTTGTACTGACCTCCATTCAATCCTTTCAGAGGCATCCAAGTGCATATGGAAGTGGGGGTGGGATTGGCGGTTGGGAGGAGGTCAGGTTTAAATTGGTATAGCAGGAATGCTAAAATAAAGAGTATTCAGTTTCTGATATTCAGTGTAGGACTTAGAGCAGCACAATAACTTTGAGAGAGGAAATAAATTTTCTAAATTCTTTAATGGTCATGAGCATATTAGGATGAAACCAGTAAGAATCATGTCATAGACTTTCTTCCAAAGTGTAGAAAGGACACCTCTTCCTGCTGTATCAAAATGTAGAGGGTGCTTAAGACATAGGACAGTGACTTTCATATACTTTGACCCAAACCCTCAGGTAGAAATGAATTTAATCTTATGACTTAGTATACAAAAAGAGATATGAAATGAATATATAGCCATAGCTATATATATGGAATTCTCCTACAGAGATTGTGAGAAAGAGAAGGGAGAGAGCTGTACAGTAAATAAAATGGATGATAATGTCAACTTTTCCTCTCTCTCCTCTAGGAACAACATTTTACAGGGAAGGGTATTTTTAAAACATACAGAAAAAAACATCAGGGGAGTTCCAATAACAAAGAGGCTTTGGGGTTGGGACTCTCCCCACCCCCTGCTCCTCCTTCCCCCCTCCCCGTTTGATATGCCTAATGTGGAACACATGCTGGCTGCTCAGCACCACCCTCATAGGATGGACGTCATAGCAAGCCCAATGGCACACCACAGTTAGAAAAAGGGAAGACCTGTGTCAGCTCTCCAGAGCTGTCTTTGGATCACATGTAGCATGAAATGTAGCATTGTCATCCAGCAGGGACACATTATCAGAGATAAACTAATGGCCAGAGGGAGTATTGCTGAGGGTAAAGTGGGTCTCTGATAAAGGACTGCAAGGGAACTGCTGAGGTTGCAGTCACATGACTGTTTGAGCTAGCAGCAGTGGCAGCCACTGAGATGGGATCAGGATGGCCATCAAGTTAATGTTGGGGATGGAGGGAGGCGGAGCATGAATTGTACTAAGAGCAGACATTAACATAACAGCAAGGGACGAAATTCATTATATCTAGAGGGTCACACTAACTGTGTTTTCTGATAGAAATCTAAAGTAGAAAAGTAGGTAGGGTCTGCCTCATACATACTTTCAAAATTTCCATGAGTACACTCCTTTAAGGGGATCTAATTAGCATCCAGAATGCTTGTAGCAAGAGAATCTGGGTAGTAAAGTTTCTTTCCATTATAGAAAGGGAGTGAAATGAAAGCCCCGGGCCCCCAGAATACAGTCAAAAAATTAATTACACTAATAATATTAATAATGATAATAGAAACTCAAAAATATAAGAGACTAAATGTCCATCAAAAGAGAAGTTATTGAATCAATCATAGTATATCTAAAGAAAAAAGACATTCATGCTATCAAAAAATAATGATGATTCATGTGTGTGAGAATCATCTATTCAATTTGTTCATCCAACAAATATTTATTGAGTTCTACTCTATACAATGCATTATTAATGGAAAAGGCATAGAATAAGGTATATTATATGACCCCATATGCAATTTAAAAATCAGGATACATATATGAATATGTCAGGCTGTGCTTTCCATGGATTATCTCATGTAATAACCCAGACAACTTTACCATTATCCCTACTTTACAGATGAGATAGTTGAGGTATAAAGACATTAAATAATTAGTCCAGTGTTAATTAACTTGTCTCATGGAGAACAAAGACAGAACTTAAATACAGACCCTTGAATTACAGAATGGGAAATTATAATAATTTAGTCTAATGTCATAAATAACCTATACTGTTTTGAGTTATTCAAAGAACATCTCACAGACATTCATTTGGATTTTCAGTGCTCTGGTATAATTCTATAGAGGACCATTTTGAAACTTTTGCTTTGTTCACTTTAATAACAAGGGCATATTTTTTCAGTATTTTAAAATAAGCAGTGTCCAAAAAAAGTATCAAATTCTAGATACAAGAAATAATTGTTACTTTGCAGGTAACTTTACTCATATTTTTCATGTAAAATCGTTTGCTTAAAGAAACTGTGCTGATACGGAGCATCTGGGTGGCTCAGTTGGTTGAGTTTCCCACTCTTGGATTCAGCTCAGGTTCTGGCCTCATGGCATGTGGGCTCTAGCCCCACATCAGGCTCTGTGCTCTGTGAGAGTCTGCTTGGATGTTCTGTCCCTCTGCCCCTTCCCCTACTCTCTGTTTCTCTCTCTCTCTCTCAAATAAATAAGTAAATCTTTTTTAAAAAATGGTGCTAATATGATTTATAAATAAATCAGTCATAAAGAGTTAGCTAAACAACTTTCAGATAACAAAACCGCTTTTACATAGCTACCATGTACTTTCTTTAAACAGTTTAACTGAGGTATGATTGTTATTTTTAACTTCAATTATACTTTTGAAAAGGAGATACCAAATTTTATTTTAAACTAGTTTAATTTAGTTGTTTTGCTAAAAAAAAAAAAAAAAAAAAAAAACAACCAAAAAAACTATCATCATACTTAGAGTAACTTGGAATCACATGTTTATTTTTTCCAGACCTAATTGTATATGTTCTTAAGATAGTTCTATTACTCCCTCTCTCTCTGCCTCTCTGCCTACTTGTGATCTCTGTCTGTCAAATAAATAAATAAAATCTTTTAAAAAAAAAAGATATTTCTATTACTTATTAACAATTATTATCAGAGTAACTACTTTATTCAGACATCTGTAAAAATGTTATGAGGAAAACAACAGTTATCCCTAACTGTGGGCACTAGTATGTCTTTGGCCTTCTTGTCCCTTTATACACTCTCTCTTTCCAAAAGCTGACCTATTTTCATGACAGTAACTGGTTTGATGCCTTTTCTCAGTCTGTAATATTTCTAACTTGTTTTTCACAAAAACTACATTCCTATATCTGTATCTACAGTGTAGGATTCAGAGGACAGAAAGTTTCTTCTGTATCATATTTTGATGTATCCCCAATGTCATTAGTGTCTAATACACAGTAAGAAATGAATAAATATTTCTTGAATAAATGAAGGTAACCTCTGAGTAAAAACTGCTTCTTCAATCATTAATTTAAAAGTTATTGGGGCACCTGGGTGGCTCAGTGGGTTAAAGCCTCTGCCTTCGGCTCAGGTCATGGTCTCAGGGTCCTGGGATGGAGCGCCGCATCGGGCTCTCTGCTCGGCAGGGAGCCTGCTTCCTCCTCTCTCTCCGCCTGCCTCTCCACCTACTTGTGATCTCTCTCTCTCTGTCAAATAAATAAATAGATTTAAAAATATATATATTTATGGCAACTGCTCTGTGCCAGGTTTTATGCTTGACGCTAAAAGCACAGATATGGGTCATATGCTCCCTTTTCAGGGAGGAGCTCGAGATCAATTGGGGGAACTAAATGTGTAAACAAATAAATAAATCTAAAATCCTATTTTATATGCTAGGAAAGTGATCTGGGTTGAAAATAATTTAAAGAATTGTGTCAAATATAACTCAGAAATGTATGTCAAGAGTTTTCTTAAAATCTTATAAAAAAGACATTTGAAGGCTTTCCTTATTATTTCTCTCACATGAATTATACATACAGATATGAAAGAATAAGATAAATTTCATTATCAGAGACCCATCAGAAGCAGATGGAGGGGAAATGAGTCTCCCCAAGGAGATGGTGAGGGAGAGGTGGTAGCGTTGAAACTGATAGGGATGGTTGGCTGCCCAGCCTTAAAGAAGGGGTGGGCTAACATGGGCTGTAGCTCTTTGATCCAGGCAGAGGTAGCAATCGGCTTAGGGGAACTGATCAGGGAGACCTGGAGAACCAGGTAATCAGGATCAGAGGAAATGAGGAAAGGGAGACATTTCTAATTTCTTCTTGTCTCCATTTCTACATATCTGTTCTCTGCTTTTCTGAGCCTATGTGTATTTCTCTCTCTTGCAATTCTTAATCTCAAATAGCTACAATATCTAAATGTAAGTATGCTTACATTCATTTGAAAAATATATACATATATATACAACTATATTTCTATTATTTAAATGAGTAAAATGCACTATATATTGCTTTGTCCTTGAGAAAAATTCTCATTTTTTAAAAGATTTTATTTATTTATTTGACAGAGATGACAAGTAGGCAGAGAGGTAGGCAGAGAGAGAGAGAGGAGGAAGTAGGCTCCCTGCTGAGCAGAGAGCCCAATGCGGGGCTCGACTCCGGGACCCTGAGATCACGATCTGAGCTGAAAGCAGACCCTTTAACCCACTGAGCCACACAGGTGCCCCAAATTCTCATTTTTTTTAACTTCTATGTAGTTCTTAAATATTTTTTCTCAAATATCTACTTTTATTTCGTTCTTTATTTTTAAACAAAAACCATTTTCACTCCTGATATCCACCAAGTTTAAATTAGGTGATGTAAAGTCAACTATGCCATAATTTTCTTTCTAAATATGAGTATTTTAACTCTTGAGATTTAAAGTATCATCTTCAGGTAAGCTATCAGGAGAACCCAATTATTCTCTGCCCACCTTTTCTTGTTTCTCTTAACCTGCAACAACTTAATCCTTGCCTTGAGTGATTACTCAATAATTATTTTGTGGGAGGCTGAAAAGATTGCCCGGGGCTCCTCTGCCTACAAGTCTGGCCTTGATACTAACCTGGGCTGTGGGGTGAGGGAGGGGGTGAACTAAATCTGCTCTTGGTGATTCAGGGTTTAGTGTCAGATGTGTGAAACTGTATTTAAAGATAAGTGTTGGAGAGAGGTATCTCTGAACCCATCAGAAGCATGTAAAATACACCTCATCCTTTTCAGCAAATCAGAGAAGATGAAAGGTGTCCCAATAGTATTGAAGAACGTTTTCACTTTTAGAAAGGTGGTTATCAGACCAGCATGTCTCCAAGCATCACTTTGTGCCTCGAACGGGTCAGAGTTACTGCAATCATTATCAGCTTTCTTCTTATTTTCCAACATTGCCTCCTATCAGGAACTTGAATCCATGTAGATTTTTATTTCTATGTCATATAAAATGGGGTGCATGGGTAATGATTTGAGAAATTATGTAGTGTTCAAAAATAGGAAATCCAGAGGTGCCTGGGGGGCTCTGTCAGTTAAGTGTCTGACTCTTGATTTCAGTTCGGGTCTCGATCTCAGGGTCATGAGTTCAAATCCCATTAAAAAAAATAGGAAATCCAGAAAATAAAGGCATAAAAGTTAAAAAAAAAAAATCACAGCTCTCTGTACATAAACGGAAAGAATGCTCAATTGGAAAAAAATGGCAACTCTGGTTGCTAAAACTGGATTATTTCTTAAATACAAGAGTTATGTTAATGATTATGACAAGTAATCTAATTAGATAGCATCACTGGGGTTTAGAAAAGCCAATATAAATCTTACTATAGAGGGATAAAAATATTTGGGATCCACATTACTTAGTGGAGGATATTCTCAAACAACTGTTTGGTGGTGGGCCTTTAGGGAACAGAACAGCAAAATGGTGGGAAGAAGATAAATAAGAGAAGTAAGGAAATTGTAGAAAAGCGTAAGAGATGAGACATATTTCAATAGAGCCAAAATAGGAAGATGGTGGAGAATGTGATAAAAGTTTATAACCCAAAGTTCACATGTTTTAAATAAAAGTGACTTTATTTGAATATCTTTAGGATATCAGCAAATTATTAAAAGAACAACAAATACAGATCACTTTTATCCTCCAACTCTCCTGAATTTCTAGACTTGGGTAAGTAGATGGTCTGGAACCAAACTTAATATTATCTATTTAAAGGACTCTAACTTAACATTAGGAGCTCCCAGACTCTATAATTAACATTCAGAAACCATTAGCATAACTAGTTCTGAATTGGTTTATAGGATTTGAATATCTACGACACTGTCTATACTGCTCTGGCACTATAAATTTTTGTCTGGGACATAATTGCCTGACTCCCCCAAATTCTATCTTATAATTAAAGTATAGGTAAATTTTGTGTGGTGTCGGTGAATAGAGTGAGCAAGGCCACGTTTGGAGTGAACATTTATTCACAATGAAAATCCACAACTAAAGTGAAAAATTACTTAGCTCCATGTAAGTGTAAAATAGAAAAAAATCACCTAAAAGGAGTGTAAAATTAAGTGATGACTAGAATACCAAGGCAGAGAGAGAAAGAATAAAGCAAAAACTTCATCTCAAAAGCCCAAGGGTTTTTTTTTTCCCATGTAAATTTGACTGTGTTTAAAGTTTTCAGCATCATAAGCATAAAAGGAATGAATGCAGATATTTTCAATTTTTATCTACAACAGCTCAATTTAAAAGACATTGAATCATCTGGAGAGTTAAACTTTTCTAGGTGAAGCACCACGAGGAAACTGAACAAGTATAGAAAGTAAAAACAGTAATATGGCTTAATTATGAAAACTTTAGAGAAGATTCATGGCAAGTACAAATTGATTATAGACTTCATTCTTATTTGTTGTGACATTTGGAGAACAAAGATTTAAAAATGCATGTCAGGGAGATGTTCACATGCGATCCTATTCTTGTGGTCCTATTTTTATTAGTTTCACTGGGGATTTACGTATATTCTTAAAATTATTTTACAGCTCATTGACGATTTTAAAACAGCAATCTGGGAACTCAGCTTGCTTAGAATAAATGTAACATGACAAAAAAGGAACACACTGGTTAGAATTTTGTTCAGTGGGATAGCACCCTCAGAACTGCGACTGCCTCATGGAATGGCCTGGGGCTACTCACAACCAGGGGTGCTGGTTTCCTCACCAGGGGAACGGGATGATGATATTTATCTATCTGGTAGAAGTGTTAGGAGAACTAATTAATGTTTGGAGAGGGCTTTGAGATTCTTGGATGAAAGGTACTCAGTAAGTGCAGAGTATTATTATGATTATTTTAATAGTTATGATTACTGAGATATTAAATGTGTAATATTCTACCACCCTGCAAATTCTAGTCTGGGTGGGCACTGTGGATTGCATATCAAATGGTTTAAAATAAATAACTTTAATGATTGTTTTAATTTGGCTTATAGTAAAATGTGGGTGGGCAGGACGGGTATCTTTTTCTGTCTCTCTATTCTTTGACATAAATTTAGCTTTTGTTTTTTAAATTCTAATGGTGTTGTCCTATTTATTTATTTATTATTTCTGGCGATGCCCTATTTGTTTATTTTATTTATTTGAGAGAGAGAGAGCAGAGCAAGTGAGAGAGAACATGAGTAGGGGTGGAGGGGCAGAGGGACAGGGAGAAGCAGGTTCCCCCCTGAACTCCCCAGGGGGGTGCTCCATCCCAGGATCCTGGGATCATGATTTGAGCCGAAGGCAGGGGCTTAACCATCCAGGCACCTGGGTGATGTCCTATTTAGTATATAAAAGGTAATACTAGATAGTGTCTGTTCTGGAAAATCATGAAGACGTTTAGCGTGAAGTGCCTCATACAGCTAGAACAGGGAGTGTATCTGAGCTAACTACTCCCCAGAAGAAACAAAGGTTATTGCTTGAGGGGCAATATGAAAGAAGGAAGTTTGAAGGGCTTAGTAGCCTGTATTTTCAGGAAGCTTTCCCCACTGCATCCAGCTTTTCACCCAGACCGCTTGACATGGTGGAGAGAAAGATAGGCAGATTTAAGAGAGCAGCATGTTGGGAGGTCACAGGTTAGGGGATAGAGCTGAAAGGGAGAACTTCAAAGGAAGATCTTTAACTACAGTAGAGATAAAGTGCACAGACTAATCAGAGTGAGTCAAAACGTACTTATATATTTGTGTAGATCTAAAAATCCAGTAATGACCAGAAAGCATTAAGAAATACAAAGGAAACTGGTGCCAACACAAAATATTTCAAATCAAGAGTGCTCTCAGTGGTTGAGTGAAGTATGCTAATTTGAAATCCTTTTGAGTTTCTTGAACCCTGCATTTCTGGTACATGTTCCTTTTTTCATGAATCTCTATTATGTAATCATATATGGAGAACAACGCAAAATAAGTATATGCAGAAAAATACTTACAAATCAGAATAATTTTACCTTTGTGTTTTGTGACTCTGAGCCTGACTGGAAATAGAAAGCTGTTTCTTCTAATCTAATTGTGTCTCATCTGTGCCCTATAAACCACATGAAAAAACCTAGGCATTTTTAGAAATAAGAATAATAATATTAAGTCCCAATCAACTAACATATTTGAACTAGTGGAAAAATAATCATTGCTGGCAAGAAAGTTAAGAAGTTTAGTCTCCATGTGGAAAACTGAGATAATTTGTCATCGATGAGGGACCTATTATTAAAGAAATATAATAGGAGATTTCAATAGTTTATTTAAATTTTTTAAAAAATGAAGTAAGCTCAATTTCCCTTGCACCAGGAGGATCTGTGCTGTGAACTTTGTAAGTGAGGGTCATTACATTACGTTTTGGGAGATCCATCAAGATTATGAATTTACTTCACACTTATGTCCTTAAACATTACCAGTTCACAGGATATTTTGAAGAAGTTGAAGCAGAAAATGGAGATCTGGCTTGTTTAGTGCAAGCACATGCCAGGTCACGGAAATTCTTTGGAGAGATCTACTCAGCTGCTTTTTTTTTTTTTTTTTTTTTAAGCTAAACTTTTTTTAATAAAAATGAAAACATTTAGGGGTAAAACCATAACTTACTTCCTACAGTTGTTATGAGGGTAGAATGAGAGGATACACTTAAAATATTTAGCAGGGTAGCTGCATGCAGCAAAAATTCAGTAAATGTAAGGTGTTGTTATCATATGAAAATGGAAGCTGATGTATCAGGGGAATGTGGTCTGGGGGCTTCTACTCAACTTGAGGGCCATATTCCAGCAGGGGAATGTGATGCCTCACGAAAGAGGAAAATCTCCATTCTAAGAGAATTCCCAGCCTGAGCTGAAGAGTTATGTGGCGGTGCTTTAACCCGGAATTCACACTTTAAACGGGTAGAGTATCTCTAGGTTGAAGTTAATATTTTCCCTTATCTGGCGATTCATTGTTGCCAAAGGAGCACATTCTATTTTAAGATGTAGATTTTGATATCTAATATTTTTTTAAATTAAATGGCTTTGAACTTATGTCAGTTGGACGGGGACATTAATTTCTGTACATTAAAGAACACAGTATGACATTTTGAAAAAGAGAGAGAGGGACTGAGAGAATCATGTCTGGACCCATAAGCACATTGCTTCTCTGACCTTTCCAAACCCCCACCCACTCTCTGTTTGTCCCACTGGCCATCTCACAAAGACTCTCACTTTGGGGGAAAAATGGAAGCATTTACAATTGAATTTGTACTTCAAATTGTGTGCTATCAATGGTTGTTGTGGCAAAATATATATACCATACAATTTACCATTTAACAATTTTTTAATCGTTACACTGAATTTTTCAGTGTACATGTCAGTGCCATTAAGTACATTCACAATATTGTGCAACGATTTCCACTACCCATTTTCAGAACTCCTTGAGCTTCCCAAACAGAAACCTTGTACCTATTAAACAGTGACCCTGTTCTCCCTTCCCTTCAGTGTCTGGTAACTTCTACTTTCCTTTCTGTCTCCATGAATTTGCCTATTCTAGATAGCTCATGTAAGTGGAATCATACAGTATTTGAACTTTTTACTGCCTTTTTCATGTCATGTTTTTTTTTTAAGTAAAAAAAAAGACTGCCCTGGTATTTCTGACCATGTGGAGAAAGTCTGGCACAGCTTATATTTACCTTGTGTCTTAGAGTTCCTTGTCTTCCATAAAATTGCCTACAGACACTTTCCATATAGAATCAAAAAAGACGGGACGCCTGGGTGGCTCAGTCGGTTAAGCCACCTCCTTCGGCTCAGGTCATGATCCCAGAATCCGGGGATCCAGTCTCGCAGTGGCCTCCTTGTCCTGCAGGGAGCCTGCTTCTCCGTCTGCCTCTGCCTGCCACTCTGTCTGCTTGTGTTCTTTCTCTGACAAATAAACAGAAACTTAAAAAAAAAAAAAAAAAAAGAACTGCGCCCTAACTGAATACACCTTAAAGTGAACAAGAAAAACCTATACTTCTAGATTTAGTGAGGTAACCAAATTATATTAATGATTAATAACTAAGCTTCTAATTGTGAACTCTTAAATGGGTAAATTTGCCTGAACAGTTTTGAAAGGGCTATTGTGTTGCTCATTTAATGCATACTTCTGAAAATTTAATAAGCTATTTTTAATCATTGTCTATTTTTCTGACAAAAATATCATATAGCCTATTTTCATAAGGATTTGTTATCATTTGACCAACTCTTACAAAGCCTGGATATCATTGCTCTAATTCTTATCTTTAAGTCATGGTCAAATTTTTCTCAGGATTTGTACCCTTTGCTGGTTTGCTTTCATGCCCTTCTGCTTTTTTCTTTAATGTTGCTGTGGTTTGCGGTGTGTGTGGGTGTGTGTGCACGTGCACACATGCATCTAGAAAGCACAAACAACATGGTGGGATTATTAGCCCCGGGGGCTGGAAGTCCAGAGATAGGGTGTTTGGTCTCCATAGTTGCTGGATTTAGTGAAGACTCCTTTCTGCTCTGCTTTCTGGGATATCTGTTTCATCTTAAGTCACTTTTCCAACAGGACTGAAGAATGTCTTCCAGAAGCAATCGGGACTGTATCCTCCCTTCCGGCACCCCACAGAGAAAACAAGAACTTATACTTCTGCCTCAGCATTCCAAATAAGAATGCCAAGATTCTTCGTACCCCTAAGTCCATGTAGTACTCCATAGTTCCTGGGTAAGTATACTGGGGCAATTCTGGGAATTAAGAAGAGGGGCAGGAAGGAATCCCTGCAGATCTACCACAGTATGACTCATTCTCACATCCTGTGAATAAAATGCAGACATATTTTTAAATTATAAAAAATTATAGGAGTGCCTGGGTGGCACAGTTGGTTGAGTATCTGACTCTTGATTTTGGCCCAGGTCATGATCTCAGGGTCCTGGGATTGAGCCCAGAGTTGGGGTCTGTGCTCACCAGAGAGTCTGCTTGAGGATTGTCTCTCTCCCTCTCCTTCTGCCCCTCCCCCTATTCTCTCTCTCCCTTTCTCTCTAAAATAAATAAGTAAATAAATAAATCCTTTAAAAATGTTTAAAATTATAAAAAATCATATTGGGAAGTACGAGATACATGTAATCTAAAGGTGAAATATTTCGGGCGACTGGGTGGCTCAGTGGGTTAAGCCGCTGCCTTCGGCTCAGGTCATGATCTCAGGGTCCTGGGATCGAGTCCCGCATCGGGCTCTCTGCTCAGCAGGGAGCCTGCTTCCCTCTCTCTCTCTCTGCCTGCCTCTCTGTCTACTTGTGATCTCTCTCTGTCAAATAAATAAATAAAATCTTTAAAAAAAAAAAGGTGAAATATTTCAACTGGATACCTATTACTTTATTACTTAGAAAGCTTGACCATACAACTTTGGGATTGTCTAATTTAGAGATCTTGGAAAATAAGGGTAATATTTAGGGAAAAAAAGATGACATACAGAACCCAAAAATGACTTTCATGTATTTTCCTGTGGTCATAGGATAAGGAAATAAGAAGCCTGAGAAAGTAGAGTTTGTATCTACAGAGAAATATCATATCTACTCAATCAGCAATTTCAATCTTTACTTCTAGCATAAGAATGCTTTCTTCTAATGAAGTGGTATAAGGAAAAATAACATGCAAATCAAAGTTACTTTGGTTCAGTTGAAGTAGAAAATCCTGCATAATTTCTTACTCTTATTTTCCTCCTCCTAGTAATTAAATCCCTGTTTGCTTGTTTTCACAGTTAAAATAAGAAGAGCACTAATGTGGAAGTCAGGAGTCATGAAAAAACCTGGATTCTCGTTTTAAATTATTATCTTTCTTGGAAAAGTTACTTAACCTAGAATTCCCTTTCCAATTTTAAGAAATCAGATCTTTAGACTGTTAAACTTCAGTTTAACAGGCTGAAATGTTAAAACCTCAGATATCACATATAAATGTTTACTTCCAGCTTCCACCTCTGGCATTATAAAGAACCAAGTTCTCAGATCAACTCTTTAAGAAAAGAAACTAAAAATTCTGGATAAAACAATTTTAAGTTTTCTTAAACGCGTGAATTAGCTGCTGAGAAAGTAAGATGTTCTGGGGCCTGGGTGGCTCAGTTGGTTGAGTGTGTGACTCTTGACTTCAGCTCAGGTCATGATCTCAGGGTCCTGGGATCCAGCCCCACCTTGGGCTCAGTGCTCAGTGGGGAGTCGGCTTGAGGTTTCTCTCTGCCCCTCCCCCTGCTTGTATGTACGTGCTCTCTCTCTCTCTCAAATAAAATAAGTACATCTTTTAAAAAAGGAAAGTAAGATGAGCTGAGACCAGTAAGTACATGAAAAGCAGGAATTTGAGGGGCGCCTGGGTGGCTCAGCGGGTTAAAGCCTCTGCCTTCGGCTCAGGTCATGATCCCAGGGTCCTGGGATCGAGCCCCACATCGGGCTCTCTGCTCAGCAGGGAGCCTGCTTCCCTTCCTCTCTCTGCCTGCCTGTGATCTCTGTCTGTCAAATAAATAAATAAAATCTTTAAAAAAAAAAAAAAAAGAAAAGCAGGAATTTGAGATAGAAGCAGAGCATGGAAACCTGCCTCAGTGTGAGGACGTTTGCAAATTCAGATCAACTTTAGCTTCACATCTGAGCACTTTGCTGCCTCCTTCCTCTTGCCCTTCCCTTCTTTTCTTGTGGAACACAGCCAAGGAGGAAAAAATGAGGGGCATCAAAAAAGTGGTGGTGTGTTTGGCGTGCAGAGTGTCAGAGCCTGTGGGGCTGACAAAAAAAAAAAAAAAAAAAAAAGATTAAAAAAGAAGAAAAAAGAACACAGTGAGACTGTGGTCTCTGAGAAACAGACTAAGGGTTTTGGGGTTGGGGGTGAGCCTGGTGGTGGGTATTAAGGAGGGCACATACTGCATGGAGCACTGGGTGTGGTGCATAAACAATGAATCTTGGAACACTGAAAAAATAAAATTAAATTGTTTTTAAAGATTTTATTTATTGGGGTGCCTGGGTAGCTCAGTGGGTTAGGGCCTCTGCCTTCGGCTAGGGTCGTGATCCCGGGGTCTTGGGATCGAGCCCTGCATCGGGCTCTCTGCTTGGCAGGGAGCCTGCTTCCCTTACTCTCTCTCTCTGCCTGCCTCTCTGCCTACTTGTGGTCTCTGTCTGTCAAATAAATAAATAAAATCTTTTTTTTTAAAAGATTTTATTTATTTATTTGACAGAGAGAGAGAGAGATCACAAGTAGGCAGAGAGAGAGGGGGAAACAGGCTCCCTGCCAAGCAGAGAGCCCGATGAGGGTGGAGCTCCATCCCAGGACCTTGGGATCATGACCTGAGCTGAAGGCAGAGGCTTTAACCCACTGAGCCACCCAGGCGCCCCTAAAATTAAATTAAAAAAAAAAAAAAAGAACACAGTGAGGTTCAGAGAGTGGTGGGGGGAGGGGCCAGGGTAGGCTGAGTAGACAGCTGAGGAAGCAGGGCTATTGGGATCACTAATATTTTTGTATTTAGACCTATCATCTCATTTTGTGATTTTATTTGTACTACCTTTGAAATTCTGTATTCTCTTCTCTTGCCTTTAATATCCATTCTTGACTCATCTGAGTCAACCAGCACTGTGGGGGCTGCCAGTGGCATTCCATTATTCCTTCTACATTTACAAATTGTCATTCCCTTGCAAGAAGATTTTTCTTCTTCCCAAGTATGTATTTATTACTGTATTTATTTAAACAAATATAATCCATGTATTATTCTTTATTTTCATGCTGAAATTACTCCAGATTTGGTCAGTTGAGCCTTTTCCAGCTGGTTCTTGGCACTTTGCTATGCCTCAAACTATTTAAGGCAAGAGTTGACAGAACTATAAAAACTATAAGAATGAGATCAATCCACGAGCTGGGAGATTTTAGCGCAGTTCTCTTAATAATGATAAATCACGTAGTCAAATAATCAGTAAGATTATGAAAGCTTGAACCACAAAATTAACAAGATTAACTTAAAGAAGCACATAGAATACAGAAACCAATTACATCTGCAATTGTACTGTACACTTTTTTAAAGCACACACAGGGTTTAATAATAGTGACTAAAGCTTATTATACAAACCACTACTCCAAGGATTCCTCAACCTTAACATAACTACTGACATTTTGGTTCAGATAATTCTTTGTTGTGAGGGGGGCCATCCTGTGCCTTGTAGGATATCAAGCAACATTTCTGGCATCTACCCTATAGATGCCAGTAATAACACTTTTGCTCACCTCTTTCCACCCCCATATCTCTGCTGTTAAGCCCATCTATTTCCACCGTACAAAGACTTTCACGTATAAAGAAAAAATATTAAATTGCAGGGAAAAAACCCAAAGAATAATTCTGTGCTCTTAGAGTAGGAAATATTTCTTACACAAGACACAAAATGAGAAATCTATTTAAAAAACAGGAATTTGACTACATTAAAATTAGAATGTCTGTTCATCAGAAACTGTCACGAAGAAAGAGAAAATACAAGGAACAGACTGGGGGTGGGGCTGGAATATGTTTTCAACACATAACTGCCAAAGTGTTAGTATTCAGAATAAATAAATGAATTCTATACATCAAAAAGAAAATACATAAATGGTAAAAAATTTTTAATGGGCAAAAGAACAGAAAGTTGACAGAAGAAGAAAATTCAAAATGTCCAACAAACAACCCTAAAATTTGCATGGAAACAAACAAAATCTCAATGAGAAGAATCTTGAAAAAGAAAAACAATACTGGAAGTATCATGATTTCAGATTTCACATTACATTAAAAAGTGGTAATAATTAAAACAGTATGGTACTGGCATAAAGTAGACACATAGATTAATGGAATAGAAAAGAACACTCAGAAACAAACCCCCAATTATATGGTCAAATAATCTTCAACATAGGAGGAATAGATATGCAACAAAGAAAAGACAGTCTCCTCAACAAATGGTGTTGGGAAAACTGGACAGCCACATGCAAAAGAATTAAACTTGACTGCTTTCTTTCACCATACACCAAACCAAACTCAAAATGGATAAAAAACTTCTATGTGAGACCTGAAATCATAAAAATCTTTGAAGCAATCACAGGCAGCACTCTCTCTGACCTTGGCCATAGCCACATTTTTCTGGATATGTCTCCTGAGGCAAGGGAAATGAAAGCAAAAACGAACTATTGGGACTACATCAAAATAAAAGTTCTGCACAGCAAAGAAAACAATCAGCAAAACCAAAGACAACTTTCCAAATGGGAGAAGATATTTGCAAATGACATATCCAATATAGGGTTAGTATCCAAAATATATACAAAATTGATACAACTCAATACCCAAAAAACAAATAATCCACTTAAAAGATGGGTGGAAGACATAAGTAGACATTTCTCCAAAGAAGACATACAGATGGTCAATGGACACATGAAAAGATACTCAACATCACTCTTCACCAGGGAAATACAAATCAAAACTACAATGAGACATCATCTAACATCTAAATGGCTCCTGGATGGAGCTTTAATGGCTAAAATAAAAAACGTAAGTTACAACAAGTATTGACAAGGATGTGGAGAAAAAAGAACCCTCATGCACCACTGGTGGGAATGCAAACTGGTGCAGCCACTATGGAAAACAGTATGGAAGTTCCTCAAAAACTTAAAAATAGAACTACCTTACAATCCAAGTAATTGCACTATTGGGTATTTACCCCCCAAAAATACCAAAACTCTCATTCAGAAGGACACATGCACCCCTGTATTTATTGCAGCATTATTTACAATAGCAAAACTTTGGAAGCAGCCCAAGTGTCCATCCATAGATAAATGGATAAAGAAGAGGCAGTATGTATATACAATGGAATATTATCCAGCCACAAAAAAAAGAATGAAATCCTGCTATTTGCAACAACGTGGATGGATCTAGAGAGTGTAATGCTAAGTGAAATAAGTCAGGCAGAGAAAGACAAATACCATATGACTTCTTTCATATGTGGAGTTTAAGAAACAAAACAAATTAACAAAGGAAAAAAAGAGAGAGAAACTAACCAAGAAATAGACTCTTAACTATAGAGAACAAACTGATGGCTACCAGAGGGAAGGTGTGTGGAAGGAGGGAGAAAATAAGGAATGGGAATTAAAGAGTATACTTTCTATGACCAAAAAAAAAAAAAAAAAAATTAAAAAAGAAGAAAAAAGAAAAAACTCCAGGTGTCCAAAAACCATATGAGAAAATTCCCAATCTTAGTAATGAGGAACTGTAAATTAAAACTGCCATTGGTTTCCATTTCATATACACCTAACTAGCAAAATTTCAAAAGTTCTAGAATATTAGGAGTTGAGAAAAATATTGAACAACTTTTGAGATTTCAAGTGATATAATAACTTGGAAAATAATTTGACCTATTTAATAATTTTAAAGATGTGTACACCCTATTAGCAAGCAAGTCCACTCATAGGTATGTACCCTAGTGTCTTAGTCTCCTCAAATAGTCATAACAAAATGCCATAGACTGACTAGCTTGAACAACAGAAATTTGTTTCTCATAGTCCTAGAGACTGCGAATCCAAGATCAAGGTGCTGGCTAATTGGGTTTCTGGTGAGGACTCTTTTCCTGGCTTGTAAACAGCCATCTTCTCACTGTGTCCTCACATGGCCTTTTCTCTGCATGCATGTGGAAAGAGAGAGGAAGACAGAGGGAGAGAGGGAAATACCTCTTCCTCTTCTTATAAGACCACCAATCCTATTAGATTCAGGCTCCATCTTCACAACTTCTTTAACCTAGTTACTTTCTACTCTATGTCCAAAAGCAGTCATACTGATGGTTGAGACTTCAGCATGTGAATGGGGGGGGCGGGGCGGGGCATGATTCAATCCACAGCACCTAAAGAATGTTTTGCATGTGTCCACAAGTTAACATCTACAGGAGTATTCACAGCCAATGCAATTGCCTGGTAAAACCCCAGCCTCGACTACAATGGCAATAATCTAATCACCAGACATGTAATGAAACCACTGTACACCATGCAACCCAGCTGAGGTGACCAAACAAGAAGTATCATCTCAGCCCTCCCACAAAAGCACAAACTAAATGAAATAGTGATTTTTTTTTTTAAAGCCATGAAGTTCTGGGTTGTATTATAGCAGAAAAAAACTAACCAATAGAGTACAAGGGATATTCTAAATGTCTTGAATTTGCATATACTTCAAATTTATCCAAATTGATTGAAATGAACAAGTGCTTACTAAACGCACATGTGCACAGGCCAAAATCCCTCATTCTCCAGCTGGTAAGATGAAACAGTGAGATACAAACCTGTTCAAAATTTAAACTGCTCAAGCTAAAAAGAGCAGCTCAAGGCAATGATTTTTAAAGTTTTAATAATATAACAGATTAATAGCTAAATAATAGATACAACAAACAATAAGACAAAAAGTAGATTCTCAGGAAAGTTATTAAGAAGTTATTAAGAAGTAATAAGTTATTAATTTATCCATTATTTTATTATTATTAAAATTAATAATTATTAATAATTATATATTAATAATATAATTATTTAAAAACTATATTCTCTTTTTTAAAGATTGATTGATTGATTGATTGATTGGAGAGAGAGAGAGAACACAAGCAAGGTGTCGGGACAGAGAGAAGCAGGCTCCCGCTGAGCAGGGAGCCGTACTCAGGGCTCCATGCCAAGACCCCAGGATCATGACCCCGACCCAAAGGAAGATGCTTGGCCAACTGAGCCACCAAGGTGTCCCTAAACACTATATTCTTAAGTAAGTTAAGCAAGTAGATGTTGGAAGAGGCATTCATAAGGAAGAACTAAGACATGGGCTCTAACATGGTCTATTCCTTTTACTTGTGGTAGGTCATTTATCACTCAGTGAACATTGCATACCTTCTATATTCCAACCACTATGCCGGACAGAGAATACAATAAGGAATGAAATAGAAAAAGTCTAAAGGAACTTAGTACTAGCAAAGGTAGTCACACAATAAAAGAGTAAATAACCTAGTGTAAAATTACAAGTTAAGAATAATACTAAGAAGTAAAAGAACAGAATTCTGTCCAGTATCTAATAAGAATGAATGGAAGTACTTTCATCACAGGTGTCATGTGATTTAATTTACAAACTTAGCATTTTATATTTCCTAAAATAAAAATTATTCCTGGGAGTTTTGAAATACAAAACAAGAGAGATAGAAAAAGTCTTCAAGGTCATGCTCCGTACTAACTTGGACTTCATTCCAAAGGCAAAGCGGTGCCATTGAAGAGTTTAAGTATACGGACTTAGGTGAACAGATTATATTAAGGACAGTGCACTCACATTCCAGTGTGGATCTGGAAACAATGCTAATGGATGAAGGGCAAGACTAGGAAGGAGAGTCAGCTAGGAGTCTCTGGCAACAATCCCAGCAAGAAATAGTGAAAACTTGATTGTCTTCAATTTCCTGTTGCAACAGGACTATCACTACAGAATATGGATCTAATACAGGAGTTGGGTTTAGCATATGAGCGAGTTTTAGAATGATCACTGAGGGGACTGGGAGATAGAGCTGATCAAGGGCACATAAGATAGATAAATGGCCCTCTAATGGCATAAAAGATCACATTATTTTTCATGGTTGTAGAGCAAGCACTTGGTGATTATCTGTCAAGTATTCCTCAATCGTTCGTCTGGAAAGTTCTCCCCATTCTAAGAAACTTCTCAGCTTCCCTCCTAAAAAAAAAACAACAACAGCAAAAACAGAAACCCGTATCTCTCTTGCTAAGTTGTTTTGCCTTACTGGCTACAGTGCTTGATTTGTGAATGGATATCTGTGTCAACCTGAACCAGTCCTAAGGCCTGAATGATGGGTGGTAACTAACATACTCAGAATCAGGAATTATTCAAGGTCTTTATTTTAAATTACATAATCATCATTACAATGCAATGAAGTAGATACGGTTAGGCTCTCCTTTCTTTCAGATAAGGAAATCAAGGCACTGTGTTGTCAACTTGTCCCTGGTCACACACAGACCAGGCTTTAAATGCCAGGTGTCTCATTTTGCATCCCACACATTCCTAAACATTAGCTAACACTGCCCTTGACAGGTTTCTTCACCCAGAAACATGTATATGTCGCAAGGTGACCCATGCAGAGCCTGTTCTTGGATTCCGGACCTCAGGTATCAAGAAAGCTAATCCCAGTCCATCTCCGGTGGTAGAGCTAGAAGCACAGAGTATGGTTGCTACTCGGCACCGTGAATCCAGCTGCGGGAAAGCATCTAGACCACGAAACTGGGGGAGGACGTCCTGAAAACGCGTCCTCAGAGATCAGAATAATATAAGGAGATGCCTGAAATCTCTGGTTGCAGTTACCACTGAAACTACCCGGAGCCATGACCTCCTATTAACGTGGCGATGTGAGCTTCTTCAGCACCCTTTCTGGATAAACTGGCTTAAATTTAAAGCTTGTAACTCAGAGTCATGAATAATTAAGGCTACCGATCTGCATAGCTGTGGGACAGTCTTTAGCAATGCTCAGTCATCCAGAGGGATAGCAGATTGCTTTATTAGTCCTGGTTAGGGATTCAGGAGGCAGCTGTGTTAGGAAGACAGGGACACAGATAAGTTGAGCATGTCGAAAACAGGTGGGAAAATAAGGAAGACCAAAAGGGAGTGTGTTATAGTACAGAAGAAAGCAGGCCCGGAGTGGACTGAAATTTAACCCCTCTAGCCTCGGTTTGCTCATTTTGGCTTTGGGATAATAATAATTGCCTGCCTTTCATATGTTGGGAAGATTAAATGAGGTAACTTATATAAAGCATTTAACACAGTGCATGGCATATAGTAATTGCTCCATAAATGTTGTTGTCCCTGAGGTCCGTACTCCATACTATGAGAACATAGATTCATAAAGAAAAGATGTTTGAACCGATCGCGAAGGACAGAAGTAGATGGATAGGTAAAAGGAGGCAGATGTTTCTTTCTCTTACGCTCTCATGCCCACTTGTTCATCCCCTAACTTGCACTGCAGGTGATACTAGACTCCTACACACATTCCACAGAGGCTAAAGTCATAGTCCAAAGAATGTAAATAGAGGAATTCAGTGATAAAGTCTAAGTAATACGCAAAGTCACTAAAGACCAAAATTTAAAACCAAACCCTATCGGGCATTTAAATTTTAGATTTTTCTTTGCAACCAAAATGCTTAGTTATTAAAACATTACTAATACACATAATTGTAACATCACAGATGAAATCTCTCCTGCCTGTAACAAATGTGATTTCAGCTTGTACTTTTGCAATGAGTGATGAAGAAACTTCCAGATGGAGAGGTGTAATTTGTGAGATTTTCCCTCGTCTATTCACATTGGCTTTAACTTCCATTTTAAATTACAGAGAGAATTCCCAAAATTTCAAATAGCCCCAAGAGATCTGGTGAAATAGCTAATCTCTTTCTATGAGCATGCTAACAAAAGCAATTTCTTACCAAGCTATATGCTACCCAGTGGGACTGATAATGAATCTGCATTATGGTAACCTTTATAAGAAGGGAAGATAAGAAGACCTTTTGGGGAGGTGTATTTATTAGGTGGTGAATGTGTCTCTTTGCATGTGGATTCTTCTGTTTAGACCCACTTTTCACTGAACTATGCCAAGGCCTTCTGTCGTTCTGCCTTCAACAACACGTCGAAATTTATACTACCCATCCCATTACATACCACAATGTCAGTAAATATCAAACACCAATGTGCTGTAACAGCTTTCTCAGTGTTGAATTTCTCTCATTTGAAAAGGCACTAGATTTACGTCCCTGATTATGGGCTTGATACTAATTTCCCTCTAGGATTTATAAAAGAGTTCAAACTTGTGCTAACAGAGAGTAGTGTGTTTGTTTGTTGTTTGTTTGTTTGTTTATAAATTGGAAAAGGGGGGAACTGCATGCTGTCACCCAAATATAAAGAGGCAGCATTTACTGGGAGTCTCCTATAGAGGGCACCTTCACCTTATTGGAAACCCAACGGAAAGAGAAACTCAGGGGTTAGCAGAGAAATCGCTGAACCTTAAAGTCAGAAGCTCTCACTTGCTTCTGCTAACCAGTTTTCCTCTCTATGGTATCTTTGTTACCTTATCTTTAGTAAGAACTGGCATTCTCTCCATAATCATTCATAGATGCAGGCCAGTAACACTACCTTATTATTATGTTCAGCTCGCTTGTGGGTGAGCTGGAGACAGCTGTTCATATTACCTAAGAGGCAACAGATCAATGAAAGGAAGGGAAGGACAAGTTTTGAGCTGCCTTTTTGCAACAATGTCCTTTATACAACAGAGGATATTTTTAAAGCATTGTATCAGAAAACAAAGGCTGATAATAAAGTATAATGTTTACAAAACAAACTTTTGCTGTGTTGTTATGATTACCGAGAGCTTTCAGAATAAAATTACTTAAGTAGAAACAAAATGTAAGTATTTTTTGGATACCAAAAATACCATGGGTTATAGACTATAAATATAAAGAAAATAATTGCTATTTAGAATTCTGAAAATAGACGTGTGTGTGTGTGTGTGTGTGTGTGTGTGTGTGTATAAAGCTATTCCTTGAAACTGTTCCTGTGTAGCTAAACTATAAAAAGATACTTTAGTATTCTATTATTAAAATAATAATCAAACTGTAAAAGTAGAAACATATTTTCATAGAAAATATTCTTTTAAAAAATGTTCAGCATAAGTGCTGTACACATCGAGAAGACTTCAGATACAGCATTATTTTGACACTGATTTTGAATGTCTTACGTCTTATGATTGGTAATAATATTAACGTACATAAATCAAATATACATAACTTTGCACATTTACTTTTGACAATTCCTGACTCGGAGACTTCTTTTGGACATTCAATAAGCTACCAGATTTATTAGAACACTTTGGCTAAGAAACTGATAATGATTATTCCTGAATATCAAGATAAAAAGCAACATAGAAGACAGAGTTTATCTCTTTACATTGGCATATAAAACGCCCATCTGCTTAGTTACTGGATGTCCACCTAAAACTTATTATAGTTACAATGAAACTTATCAATTACACATTATGAATTCTTTACTTTTATATTGGGTGTTTAGAAGTAATTAAGTTTCCAATGGTTACTACTGGCATACAGCATTTGGGAACATTTTTGCTTTCCTTTAAGTTCTACTTTAAATAGACTTCAAATCATTGTAAATGCATTTTAGCTATTGAAACTGGTTTGATCGTATGTCTTTTTTAATGTTTTATTCAGTCAAGGTCTAAAGCTTCCTGTTAGGACCAAAATGTTCAGATTATTGGAAATTTTAATTCCTCTTTACTAAGAACGATCATCAATGTGTCAATCAAATCTCTTACATAAAAATATAAAAGTACTCCCCGCTAAGCGTAATGTTCGAATTTATGCACTTGCTGTTATCGGTGTGTTTCAAAATCAGTCAGATTTGTTTCTGTGGGAAAAAGACCCATTTTCTTATTCGGCTGAGTCAGTTGCCTTGTCCTGGAGAATGCCTAGGGTAGGCCCCAATCCACCTGCCCAGGCATTCCCGCCTCATTGTTGACATTTCCTGGTGTTCAGTGGTTTCTCCTACTTTGTTGCATTCCAGAGCTCAAGGCGCTTCTTTGAAGATACAAGGCCATTCAAGTCTTCTCTACTTTGCAGCCTCACTCTAAAAGGAGAGTAAATGAAAAAGCCACGCAGTTCAGACAATTTAAATGGGGCAGCAGGAGGGCTGTGCTATTGCTCTGTTGGGAATAGCTGTGAGTGATCCCTGAATCATCTCTTGGAAAAGAAGTAGAGTGCCCTTTCTTGAAGTCAGGATGAAAAAGGATAGGAGAAAGAGGCTGGATGGTCCCCTATGGAAAAGCAAACTAAGGCTGGTAAGAGACTACAGATAAGTAATGTGTTTACACAATCAACTGCTGGTTTCATGCCTGATTTTGCAAAGCACTTCAACAAATGACTTTTACTGGTAGGTGCTGCTTTTTCTAATCAAAGGAAACCAGAGATCATCAAAAAAGTCGAGGAACCCCAGGGGTTTTTGCACTTTGACTAAGTTTTTTAACATCACGTGCTAGTTAAGTATTTCTCTAGATCTCAAAATCTTATCCCTGAAATAACAGTATTTCCTCAACTCTTTTTCAGGATTCTCCATCCTCATCACGCTGCCTTCCAACACCCGAGTGCATACATTTGAGCAGCAACAGAGAACACATCAGTAACCCTGTCGGGGCATCTAGAAATTCTTTAAACAGTGGTAGAAACTGGCCAAGAACCATGAGGCCAGATCCAACTGTGCCAGTCTATTATTTTTGCAGTCCCCTTATCCCCTTATATATTGATTATATATATATATATATATATATATATATATATATATATATTTCCTCTCCTTACCTCAAAAAAGGTTTCCTTCAAGAATAGCTGGGGAAAAAAAATAAACCACCCTGAGGAACTGAATCTAATTCCTGGCTTCAGCCTCAACTTAGCTGTGAGTACAGAGGCAAGTTCTCATATTTTAACAAAACATGTCAGTTTCCTCTTTTGCAAGATCAGGGATGATGTGTAAGGATGAATCTAATGGATTTGGTAGTGAGAGGCTGCCTGCAAGTCTCCGCTGGGGAGGTTTCTGAGATTGCCTCGAGCTCCCAGGGAAGGATCTAAGAATTATTTGTGATGGGTGGTATGGTCATTGGATGGGAAAACGGCAGGAATAGACCTGCAATTTGGGGTTTCGATGATCTTCCAGGCTTCCCTAACACAAAATTTCATTGATGTTATGGTAATAAGACTCAACCGAGAGCATGTATACGAAGGTCTGATCAGGAAGAATATCTTTGTCTTCTTTACATCCTCAGGAACCAGCATCAAATCAGTACACAAAAATAGGTGTGCTTCATGTAACAGAGATTGTGTGCATTAAGGTGACAGCAGTATTAAAGTAAAGAGTACACCAACTATCGCACATGCTTCTGTTTGCTCACATCTGGGAGGCAGAATTTCACACGCGAACCTGCATTCCTTCATCATCTGTAGCAACACATCAGAATATACTGTCACTTACATTCCATTCTTTGTGAAGACCCCAATGGGTCCTCCGATGACTAAGGAAAGATTTCATTCTATATGAGACCCAGATACAAGCCTTAGTTATAGGGTTAGGATTCTCTTTTCTAGCTATTTGATCTAGTATCTCTGGATCTTTGCCTCAAGAATATCTCTAAATTAGTTGTATATTAGAACAAATCAGAGCATATCTAAAATTTTGCAAGTCTTCAATATCCTGTTCGGAATCAAATGACCTACGATTTGAAGAATGAGCAGTCAACACAATTTGGGGACGAAGGAAAAGGGTGGATAATAGAGAAGCAGTTTTAATCACATAACATCCAGCACAGGCTAAACATTACCCTAGCTATCCAAAAGGGACAGTAATGACTTGAGACCACTGGAAGAGAAATATATCAACAAGTGTGAAAGCATAGATAATTGCCTTACTCGTCGAACTCCATGGAAGTTACAATACTCAGGGATAAATCTGCAGAGATTCCTGGATGTGCTGAATCTTGAGCCAATTGCTAAGTTCTAAATGCTGACTGACATAGGAAATGGTCTTTTTCTTGAGTTCCTTGGCTCAATACACAAGGAAGGCATGCTGGCCATGTGAATGAAATGAACTCTGGTTCAAAACCAAAATGACTTTACAATATGGGAAGAAAGCATGTGCCTGAGGACGGCAGTGGTGCAACCTGTCCCCCTATGCCAGAGTACTGCTCGGAGCCTGTGCCTTGATTATGTTAAACAAGAAGAAAGCAGCCTGTGAAGAATTCTTAGGAAGTGGTTTCTTATATAGCATCCTGCCAGCATCCATAATGCTCTCCTGGAAACTGGTGGAGTGAGGAATTGATCTGGGAAAATGTATCCAAGTAAAAAAATAACAACAACTTAGAGCCAGGCACAGGCATTCCTAGCAGAGAGGTCTTACTACTATTTGTACCGGTAATGCTCAAAACGGTTCATTTCTAAATTTAAAATGGGCCAGTTACTTTCTCAGAGCCATTGTGTTCATCCTTTTCCATTCCATTGTTAAAAAACGCACCTTTGTTTCAGGATTTAACCTTTGCTAAAGCTCAGGGATGAAACAATCACAACAAAACACCTCCCCCTTAAAACTAGTACTTCAGAGCCCTGTTAAATCAAAAGAAAAATTCCTTCTCTCCTCCTCAGTCCCACAGCCCCTCAGGATTTTAAATGGTAATGACCAGTTCATTTGAGAAAATGGCATTTTAGTGCTCCCCTTCACAAGCTCTTAAGGCATATGAGGTGTCTCTTTCCCAGTGATGTGCACCTCCTTTTGTTTTCTGGCATTACTGGAACTGACCTGGCATGGATCACTGGGTGAGCAGGCAATCTTAAACACTTCTCATATAAATTACTGGTTCCTTTCCAAGTGCAATTGCTCACAGGGTAATACACCATTTTACAACTCTGATAGCAATGTCTCTTCGTTCTACTGGGTTCCCCCCCCCCCCCCCCCCCAGGAAATGAACAGACAAAAAAGACTGATGGAGATGTGAACCTTCGAAATGTGCAGTCTGGTTCAACCTTGAGTATGTACATACTGGGCGTTTGGGGATCCTTCAGATCTTGTATTTCCTTCTTTTACACCTCTCAAGTCTTTTCCTGCTTTAAAAGCCATCTACAAGAACAAAAATATCAAAATGACACACTCCACACATGTGGACATTATAAAAAGCTAGGCAGTAATAAATATGGACATATACGAAAAGCTACTTTCAAAAATTTTTCCAGGAAAGAAAATAATGCTCACACTTTATGGTGCACATTTATTAGGTAGAAATGACACATCTTGCTTCCATGCAAATGAGGCTTACCGTTAATTGAGCACTCCAAGAGTCACTGGATGCTAATGATGGCCACATTTTCCAAGCCAGCGTCTTTTTTCCCATGAACTCTAATGACAAGGTGTGTTTTTACTGACAGTTGACTCGGATCAGAGCTTGCAGTATTGTATTTCAGGTTGTGGCTCTGTAAAGCCCTGTAACTTTCTTTGAAGTTAAATAGTGTCAATCTGTTTCCATGTCTGAATAACTCTTAGAAGAGCCTGCCTGACCCAAGTCAACTCATTGAAACATACTATTTCCCCATAATTGATGTTCCAAATGAATGTCCTTTCATAATAAAATGTGCTGGAAAACAAAACAGCTTTGCATCCGGCACAAGTTGCATCATAATTAAATTTTATTTTATCCCATCGAGGCATGCTAAATGTTGAGCAAAATATAATTTTAAGTAATTTGTTTGTATTCTTATCTGTAGGAGTTGGAAATTAACAGCGTTGCTAGTTTGCGTTTACTGTTAAGCCTGGAGAGCAGAGAGATTGCTTTGCAAACATTACAGTTATTATGTCTGCAGTTGGTACTCTTTGTATAAATTATTGATCAGCCAGCTTATTTTTCTTTCTGCTTAATGGATATTATAGCATAGCCGTTTACAACGCTATAGTTAAGGTTGTGTCAGCACTTCCATTATAATAAACCCTCTGTTACAGGGGGTTTATAACTTGTTGTAAAAATTTGCTCTGGGCTGAAACTTGACATACAAGATCTCCTGCTAGAAGGTGGCAATTGTTATTCTTTCAACTTAAAAAAAAAAAAAACAAAAAAAACCCTCTTTGTTCTGAAGGGCAATAAATAAATAAACAGTTTATTCTTTTCTAACAATCCTTGAAATTTCTGACTTCAAATAGAACAATTTTTATAAGCTATTTGTTAGACAGTGACGTCTTCTTTTACTTAATAAAGCAAAGAGGAAAAAAGACTAAGATAATGAATTACAACAAGAAAGCAGTCAATCAACATAAACTTTAAAAATTGAGTTTAATACATTTCTCCTAACATTACAAAATTATGCAATAATTCATGTTCTAATATCAAACACACATTTATATGATGTAAGACTCCTTCCCACCCCCATTCCCAGCTATACACCCCTTAAACCATTCATAGGTCTTAATACTGATCTTTAGAGGAAAATGAGTTAAGGGTATTTAAAAAGAAAGATGCATGACATGTAGAAACTGCCTCGTATTAAAAGGTACAATTGAAGGTAAAATATTTACTAGAAAGCTGGGGCTTTAAATGTCTGCCTGACTTTTTGACCTTACTTCAATCCAGCCTGCTTTTCCCCTCACAATGGTCTGACTGAAGAGATGAAGGGAATTAATCTCAATTTATATTATTCTTGTTGCTGCTTCCTTTTACAATCCAACTCTAAAATGATCTCACTGTGTTTGTTTTTTTATCAAATATTTGGCTGTGCAACTCAATACCAACCCACAGATGGAATTAGGACACTTACACTGGAAGTAAAGAGTGATGGACAAGTATAACTAAATTATCAGGGAGAGTTGACTGCCTGTCATGGAAATGATGTAGTTTGGAGTCAGGAAAACAATTCCAGGATGATTTTTGTTTTCCTTTGTAATGATACTTCTCTTTGCCATTACCGTCTCTCTCCCCTGGCATGGGTTTCAAGATTTCTTAAAATATGCTCCACAACCAACAGAGTATTTTTGGCTCCATGTCACCTTCATTCTGAACCAGGAGAAAAGGAGGTAAGGATAGAAGTTTAGGGAGAGAGGAACAGTGGTGCAAACCCTGCCATTTGGCTCTGAGATTTACGCAAACAGGAATATGAAGAGATAATCACTATATGCGTTCTGTAAGCATATATATATATATACGGTCCATGCATTTCCATGCTGTTAAACAGGTCGGAGTTATTTATAACCATTTAAAGCACTTCTTCATTAAGGACAGAAGTTTGTAATGTAAAGTTTCAGTGCTTCAAGTTATAGTGTGTTCACCTTCAGTTCCCCACCTTCTGTCCTTTGGGTAATTTATCACGGAGCTCTCTGAGCCTGATTAGAGAGTGTATCCGTGAGATAAAAGCCTTGTTCTTGTTCTTGAGAAGAGGCAGGGAATTGGAAAAGAGGGGAAGACTGTGGAAGTGAGAGTCACTAAAAGTCAGAAGTTGGAACCCTACGTGGGGCAGGCAGAGGCAGAAAGTGTAGAAGTAGAGAAGTCTGAGCTTAAAGCAGTCAAAGTTTATCTGCTGAGCTGATTGGAGAGGCCGAGTGTCTAAGTTAAAAAGGCTTGAGAGAGTTACTTGGCATAATTTCTCCATCTTCAATGATTTACTACTGAAGTGCAAACATCAATTTTGGACTCTCTCCTGAGAAACGTTTAACAAAGTCAGTGAACTACTGGTACCCTGATATCTTTCTAGATTTGCCAAACTTGGATAGCTCTTTAATAAACCTCTGCCTGAAGTTAATTTCAGTTTTTTTTTTTTCTTTTTCCTATTAAGGAAACAGGTCCATTAGTAAATATGCAGATGTAAAAATGATCTTCCTCTTTACTTCTCCGTTGTGATATATCTTAGAATTGTTCAGAAGTGCACTCTATTGTTAAAGCTATTTGTGCCGGGTGCGCTAATGCACTCTTTGATTGAGTGAATTAGCAGTCATAACAATCTGGCAGTCTGGCCATAGAAGTGTGCTCAAATTGATTTGTGTTATGGCTGGACTGGAAAATCTAGTGTTAGTTGTTTTTTGCCCTGGGGCATTGTTTGTACCAAACTCCACTTTTCATTTAATTTTCCAATACATTTTGAAAGATTGAAATGCTTGTGATCAACATTTGATCCACTTGCATTATTTAAAAAAAAATTCTGAAAGTAATTTCAGATTCCAAAAAACCTTGCTTTCAATTAGAGTAAACATAATTAGAGTGACGTCGTGCTCAGAATGGTAAATCTCCCTTTGAATCTATTAAGCGTGTTATCTCCTTGTCCTGTCACTGAGAGGAATTCAGTATATATCTGGAGAATATATCTGTATTTTTTCTGTGCATGCTTCTAACAGAACTTGGGAAAAACTTAAAAGAATAAAATTGTAACGAACCTTCTCTTGTTGCCTTTGTGCATATGCCCAAATTGTTTCTGTTTCACTTAGTGATGCTATAAAAAGAGGATACTCAAAGCTTTCAGGAAATCTTGAGATATACAAGAAACATGTGCAGATACGTGTTGTCTTTAAGTTACCCAATCATTTGTTTTTTTTTTTATATTTTTCATGAAATATGCATTTTCAATCTTTTTCTTTCAAGTAAGTATATCAATTGCTATACTGAAACTCTGAAGATTTAAAGACATGACTTATCTTGGCTTTTTCAATATTGGTATCTTTCTTACAATCTTCTGCTTTGCAGTCATTTACCAGAATTATAATGCAGCATGAATAAACCTAAAAAATGACTATTGATTACAGAGAAAGCTTTGTGAAATCATTTAGTCAGTTTCCCCACTTGAGAAATCAGTGAATAAAATAGGTCAATAGAAAAGGATGGAAAGGATGTAATACAGTGCTATGCCACCCTGGGTTATAAAAAGGGTCAAAAATAAATCCCCATAGAATTCATGATTTTATACTCATAAAATAAAACGATACTTACCAAATCCCAACTATAAATCCTCCTTCCTACAGATTTATTCTTCTTTTTTAAACCAGAGGTTTGGAAAATACATTTTTATGTTTCCCTGTTTCAGTAGAAGCATTTCCTTGTCACTGCCCCCTTTTAACCAAATAGGATGCCCTCATCATCGAGCTAAAGTGCCTGTTGTCATCCAGGTATTCACCGGGACTTGAGCTGCAACAGCTACTCTGCATTTCCCTACTGTCTCCTACAACCTCACAGCTCTTCTGAAAACTGCATTTCATACTGCACTGAACTCTGTATCCTGTGTCGATTTTTGTTAAGTAATAGATGGTGAGACCTGAGACCACTCTGTCTATTAGTTCCCATTCATTGGGATGTCGTCGGGGGCAAGGGAGGAGCGGGGAGGAGAGGGGTGGGGCCAAGAGGGGGCAGAGGGAGGGAAGAAAATACCTTCCCTGAACTGGTACAAGCTCAGCTTCAAACGACATCCTAGGAAAGAAATTAAAGACTTCTTAATTAGTGCAGCAATTAAGCTTTCTTGGTAGCATTTTAATCAGCACAGGCCCTATCAAAGGACAAACAGAACGATTTGCAGGTCTTTGAATTTTAAACAGTCTTATTGATTTCAGCACAATACGTCTTCACAAAACACAGGGAGAAATTTCTAATATCAGTTACAGTACTTTGAGTTTTGCTTATGCAAATTGAGTGCAGGTTGGAAAAGATGAGATGGAGGAGAAGGACCTAAAACAGCCAGAGATGTAAAACAATAAACAACAAGACAAAAGCTTTGAAACCTAAAGATGCAGTGGAAAGAGTGAGAATTTGAAATCTCTGTGGAGTTGATTTATCTGCTGTTGTTAAATACTGTTTGCCTTAATAATTGGTAACATTTCTCAAAAAAGAAAAAAAAGGGAAAGGAAAGAAAAAGAAAAAAGGAGAGAAAGAATCTTAAATCTTAAAATATTTGAGGTCTTTTTCCTTACTCATTTTAATTTGCATTATAAGCTTTTTCTAATCCTATTGTTTGATCAAAGGGGCAAGTGGTAGTTCCCAGAAAGGGATGAGAGACCTGAGGTGGAGGGAGTGAGCTCCCATTCAGGTGGAGGTAAATGCCCCAAGCCCTACCCAGGAACAGAGCCTGTGCTGGGAGGCGTAGGATTCCCTATAGAAAATTTGGAGTTTGCTTCGAAGCTGGGTGGGATTATGCCTTGGTCAGCTATTATTACTTCCTGCTTGTGGCTTCCGAATATAGCAGGTATTGGGTGAGTGGCGGTTTAAGAAAATGTGAGAAACGAGAATGGGAAGGGCAGATTTTCAGCACTTAATTCCAATTTTTTTTCCAATTTCTGGATCTGGAATTTAAAATGAGGAAACTATAGTTTAGCATTTCAAACTATTTCAGAGTTTATTAAAGTTGTGCATGCAATTCCAAAATAAAATTAGTATTTCGGAGCTCAATATCTTCTCCTCCTCCTCTCATTAACATAGTAATTTGGCATTTTTAAAAAAGGTAATATTTTCCAAAACATGTGTAAACACTTAACGTGGTATTTTGATATATGTGATATATATCGAATCCCTATTTTGGAGGACTGATAGGAGGAGTGAAAAAGTAATATAAATTATTTCTGAGTGTATTAAAATACACTGGCTAACCAGGCCAAACAACTGTGTAAACTTCAGCTATCTTTGTAGAAGTTTATCTACTTTTTGGCAACAATCAATTTTCTGAATCCTTATTACTCTGAAAAGCCTCCTGATGTAACTGCTGGGCCCCCAAAAGTTTAGCATCAACTTAGACAAATTAGTCAGTGGTGCCATATTTCTCTGTAGATCTTTCCAGTAACTTCTGACACTAAACTTCAAAAAGTTTAGAGAATTAAAATGACAAAGAGAAATGTGATAATCATTTCAGCACCAAAATGGCAGAATTTCATTGTGAAATTTCCCAACACGGTGAACCTGGTGCTAATAGTTTACTTTTTAAATATGCCCAATGCTAAAGCATTGTTTCTATATTGTGACATTAATAAACATGTGCAGACAGGATTAAAGCCTAATTATTTAAGATTCTAGAGATACAAACAGAGAACAAACTTGACCTATGCTCAAATCATATGTTGGTCAAGAATCCTTGAAAAAAATAGCTCCATGCAACAAGTTAGAAAGGGAAGAAAGAGAAGGAAAGAAGGCAAAGAGGAAGAGAGTCCGTCTAAACTCAGCCTAGTATTTTAGCACCCTTTCTGCCTTTACAAGTCAACTAGTGAGCTTGTTTTGTTCTTCTCCTTATTTACAAAACACATTTGTACTGACAAACTGAAAAGGACTTTCTCCAAATACACTGGAACTTCTCAAATATGAAAGAAAATGTGTTACTCAACTAACACACTGGCAATTAGCATTGGGTCTTAAAAGATGTGAGGATAGTTGTTTTCTGTGCAAGACAGGTGAATTAATTATAGAGTTTTAAGTAAGAAAAAAATTCAGTGTTTTCTTGTTTTCCACTTTCTAAATCTTCCAGGATGTCCGATCTCCTTAAAGTCTCTAGGTAAAATAAGCATTTCTGACCTGCCTTTGAGGTGAAAGTGAAGTTATTCTGAAGGATCCACATCGTGGCAAGCATTTCTTTCCACAATCCATCAGGAAATAAGAAACTGAATACAGAGGATTCCATTATTCTTAAGTGACTTCAGACTGACTTTCCCCCCACAATTTGAAAGCTGTCCTGGAATTTTCACTATTTTTAAGCTAACAAATCGCTAACAAATAATCTAATAAATAGAGTAAAACAATCAGATGCAGAAAACGTAGGCTTTGCTTACATGTGAATCTTCCTGAAAATAATTTCTTAATAGTCATCAAGTGAGGGGATGTGTTTTCATTTATATCTTATTGCAAAATGAGCGGAGATGTATCCTAAATCCTTGAAGGAGAGCTCAGAGCGCTCTGACTCCTCTTTAAGTTGGCAGGCGATTGCTTAGAAGGTTTTGGAAAAAATTACGAGTCGTCGCGGACGAAATGGAATATTAGACATGCAATCTAACGGTAGTAGAAGAAGAGAAGTAGATCATCTCCCTCTCCTTTTCCGATCGCCACTTCTGTGTCCCCGGCTTTTCCTCTCAGTCCCTCGCATAGTTTCTTCCTTATCCTCCCCCTCCCCTCCTCCTTTTCTCCCTCACTCGCTTTCCGTCTGTGTCTCGCGCTCTCGGAGTGTCTGCTCCGAGTTCCTGGTTGGATAATTTGGGTTAATACTAGTGAGTGAGGTTTTTGCGGCTTCAAAGGGTATTTCAAGTTTCCGGAGCTCCTCCCCTCTGCACCGTGTGACAACAACAACTCGTCCAGCCGGCAGCCTGCACTTTTCAGCTCATTTTCTCTCTGTCATTCCCCTCTCAATCTTTGATCAATGTACTTGCCAGGGAGAACCCAAGTCCTTCAAACCTCCTCCTTTTCACCTTCATCCTTAACTTTGTGCTAGAGCGGGACCCACACAACAACAGCCGACCCTCCCCCCCCCCCCCCCCCCCCCCCCAAACCAGCCCCCGATCCCAGCCCCCGGAGAGGACTCGCATTTCGACTTGCGGGACACTTTTGTGCGTTTCTCTCCAGAGCGCCTCTCGCGCTCGCCCCTCCTGCACTCGCTCTTTCTTACCCTCACCTCCTTTTTTCCCCCTTTCTCTCCCTTTCTCCTTCTCGTTCTCCCCTAGAGTTGTTGTTCTTGTTGACCCCTAGCTCCTTCTCCCCCCTTTTCCCCCTTCCCCTCCCCGGGGTGTGTGGCAACTTTTCCCCTCGCTTCTCCTTCTTCTGTTTCCCCTTATATGTGACCATGGCAGTGCCGGCGGCTTTGATCCCTCCGACCCAGCTGGTCCCCCCTCAACCCCCGATCTCCACGTCTGCTTCCTCCTCCGGCACCACCACCTCCACCTCCTCGGCGACCTCGTCTCCGGCTCCGTCCATCGGGCCCCCGGCGTCCTCAGGGCCAACTCTGTTCCGGCCGGAGCCCATCGCTTCGGCGGCGGCGGCGGCGGCGGCGGCCACAGTCACCTCCACCGGCGGCGGCGGCGGCGGCGGCGCGGGCAACGGAGGCGGCGGCGGCGGCGGCGGCAGCAACTGCAACCCCAGCCTGGCGACCGCGAGCGGCGGCGGCGGCGGCGGCAGCGGCGGCGGCGGCGGCGGCGGCATTAGCGCTGGCGGCGGCGGCGCCTCCAGCACCCCCATCAACGCGAGCACCGGCAGCAGCAGCAGCAGCAGCAGCAGCAGCAGTAGCAGCAGCAGCAGTAGCAGCAGCAGCAGCAGTAGCAGCAGCAGCTGTGGCCCCCTCCCCGGGAAACCCGTGTACTCGACCCCGTCCCCAGTGGAAAACACCCCTCAGAATAATGAGTGCAAAATGGTGGATCTGAGGGGGGCCAAAGTGGCTTCCTTCACGGTGGAGGGCTGCGAGCTGATCTGCCTGCCCCAGGCTTTCGACCTGTTCCTGAAGCACTTGGTGGGGGGCTTGCACACGGTCTACACCAAGCTGAAGCGGCTGGAGATCACGCCGGTGGTGTGCAATGTGGAACAGGTTCGCATCCTGAGGGGACTGGGCGCCATCCAGCCCGGAGTGAACCGCTGCAAACTCATCTCCAGGAAGGACTTCGAGACCCTCTACAATGACTGCACCAACGCAAGGTAAAGAGCGGGGGCAGCCCCGCCGCCCGCGGTCCCTTCCCTCCCGCCTCCTCACCCTTCCCTAGCTCCCTTCCTGGCGCCGCTTGCTCCGCGCGCCCGCGAGCCGCGCGCCCTGGAGAGCACGGCCCTCTCCTCCCTTTCCTCGAGGCTCGCCAGCTGCTCCCGACCTACTGAGAAGTTGGCACCTCACCCTGCCCAGATCTCGCTCTTCCGCCCGGTCCGCACCTTGCTCGCCTGGGCTCAGGGGCTTGGCCGCTGTGGGACGCGGGAACCCCAAGCCTCGGGGCGGAGGGGGTGGGAAGGAGGAGGACGGTGCGTTTCCAGGAGCCACGGCCCCCTTTCTGGGCCGCGCCAGCGTCTGGAGACCCGTTTCAGCCGCGGCTGCCCGAGTGTGTGCTCCTTCAAGCCCGGGTTCCACCGCGAGCCCAGGGGCACCGGTGGGGTTGGTCGGCGGCGCCAAGCCGCGTCCCGGGGGCGGGGAGAGGTCGTGACCCTGACCGCAGGGTTCGGGAGCTGGAGTTCGCGCCCCGGGTGAGGGGCCCGCAAGGAAGCCGCGGGAGTGGGCCCCTTCGGGGTCGGAAGGGGAAAGACCTCCGAGGCGGAGAGGCCCGGGGCAATCCCGAGGGACCCACAGCAAGCTCAGCCCCAAAGCCCTGAGGGGAAGCCCGCTGAAGGGAGGGGTCTGTGTGTGCGCGCACGTGCGCGTGTGTCCGCCTGTGAGCTTGTGCAAAGAAGATAAAGGGGTACTTTAGCCCCGGGGCAGATGCAGGGAACCGGCAGGTTTCCTTCTGTAGGGGGAGGTGACCGGGTGCCTGAGACTCTTGGAAGCTGAACTGGAGAGATGAGGAAAGAAGACTATAGCGCACACTCTCTCGCTCTCCAAACTGGTTTTCATTTTCTTTTTTTTTTTTTTTTCTCCTTCTTCTTCTCCCCCCCCCCTTTTTTTAAGGTTAGTAGCTCACGCAATGAACAGGTGCAAGCTTTGCACTGGGATGTTCTGCAGACCTGTATGTCCTTTGCCGTGGCTACCACAGCCGGGCAAAGCGCGCGAACCCTGGAGGCGGGGGGACCCGGTGTCTGGCTGGACCGGTTTTATGCTAATGAACGATCACTGGGGGGAGGATCTACCGAGAGGGGGCGGGAGTGGGGTAACTTGTCAGTTTCTCGGGGTGGAAGATCCTTCCACCCGCCTTAACAGTTCTGCCTCGTACCCGGTTCGAAGCAGAGGGAAAAGTTGAGAAGCCGGGAGAAAGAGAGTAGGGAAAGTTGGATACTAGAAGCGGGCGCGTGGGAACTGCGCGCAAAATTTGCGCAGACACTTCGGTACCTTCCAAACAAGTTTTAAGACTGGGAGAAGGAACGGAGTTTTACTCTCTTAGGGTGTGTGTCCACTGGTAGTGCTAGGGAAACTGAGGTGGGAAGGAATGAGAGGTAGGATGAGACCAGAAGGAAGCAAGGTGAAAAGTCCCTAGCCGTTTCTTCCTTAGGAGACTTCTGACTAGTGCCCAGGGAAGGCTGTAGGACGGAAAAGGCTTCAACTCCAACCCTGCAAATGACTTATTCTGACCCAACCAGAAACTCTTTTCCTTGTTTGCCATTTTTTGCATGGGGGCATGGGTGTGGGTCTGGGTTTAGAACCTCCATTTCTATTATTTTTGGGTGAATGCTGAGAGCGTGCATGTGTGTAGGCGCGCGCACGTGCCCAAGAGTATGGACAGGTGGCAGTAAAGATTGAGGGGTAATCTTGATCACTAAACGTCATTTACTGAGATAATTGGAGTTCTTGGACGTCCAGACGATAAAATATTTGCCAACAATCTATTGTTAAAACTACTGGGATCAGGGTAGAAAATTGTTGCAGAGTTGTTACAAAGAATGCTAGTAGAAATTTGAAACCAGTTCAGATATGATTGTTATAAAATTGTCTACCTATTCAGTAAATTGGGGAAGAGCTACTGTTTTTCTCTTTAGTAATCAAACCACTTTGCTCTTGAAATCTCTTTGTGTGTTTCTTACAGTACATACTGTACTTGATAATTAATGATCATTTCACATAACACAAAAAAATTGCTAGCGAAACTTCCTTCAATGACAGCAACGCTATAATCAACGTAAAGCAGCAGGTAGTGTTACATCTTTTACAATTATTCCCTTGATTTTTTTTTTTCCTGAAATTTTTGCTTTGAGTTTGGAACTGAAGTCCTCACTATATGGTTGGAGAATATTCCTAAAAGTTATTAACAAAAATGTTTTAATTAGTTTCTTTTCCCCTGCAGTTAGCAATAGCTCTGGAGTTTAAACTTTCACAGAAAGATAAGTCCAATGGAACTGTTTTATCCCTTCAAAAATATTTCATTACTACTCTAATTATATTTCCATCACCTGGTCGTAATACTTTACAATTTATTGTGTTATTCTAAACCTCAGTTTCAGGTTATTTTTAAGTTAAACGTAAGTTTGTTGATTTCATCTTGCATTTTGATCTTTTATCAACTACAAGGCTTACTCAAACCTAAATACATGCAAATACTGCAGTCATTAACCTTAGAAGATGTGTAATTGGAGATCTCTACCTAGGTTTTCCTAACTCTGCCACTGACTAAAAAATAGAAAACTTATCATTGAACTCTATCTCACCAAAACATACTTTGTACATTGTAGTATATTATTATTTTAATGATAATTACAAGTGTTACTGTCTTATTTCTTAACTTTGAAAGCAATACCTACAGTATCTTTTATCTTGAATTTCCAAAACTAAAATACCTTTTTCCATTCAAGTCCAGTTTACACCTTTGCTGTTAAGATCCTTTTTCATTCACCTAGGTATATTGATTCCTTTCATTCTGGTTTCTTTCTCCTCTGGCTATTAAAGAGACTATCTGAAGGAATAATTTATGCAGAAGATAAGACAACTGAGCAGAAAGGCAAACTATATAAAATGCTATATACATAGTGTGCAAGAAACATCAAATATTAGCACTCTCATCTTTTCACAGAACATATATCTAATTCTGTCTCTTAATAGCATTTAGATACCAGAGAATCTGAGAAACCAAAATGACGTTAAGGGAAAAAAAGGTTCATAACTTGCTCAAAGTGGCTCGGTAAGTTGGTGACAAACCTTAGAGTGGATTTAATTTGCTTGAGGCTATTAGTAGATACTGAGATAGCATATCTCAGTATGCTATCTATAAAAACTAGAAAAAATGTTGAAGCCATCTGTCACTACCACAAGGAGATGAAACAGAGACTATCACCTGCTTGATAGTAAAGCTAAAAGTAAGAGTCTGAAAAATGAGAGAAAATGTCAGGAAATATGTTTATAAAAGTTGTCAAAGGACAAAGTCTGATCTTGATCAGTTTCCTTCAATTATTATTTTTAAACTAAACATTAGTTGCATGAACTTGCCTGGTGCAACAGAGGTCACTTAATTAACTGGTAACCAGTAAACAACAACAAAAGAAAAGTAATTATGTACATGGTCAAGTCGGTGTTTGTGTGAGTCAGTAGCTTGTTTGTAGATTTGGGGTTAGGATTCAATTTTCTGTGAATTCAGGTAATAAAAAGTGACTCTGCTGTATTTTGTTATCTAAAATGTTTATTTTTTGAATATTGCCAGAAGGTGATTTTGTCTCAGGATCTATCAGACCAGATTTGGGTCTTATGTAGCCCTGGATTTGTGGAGTTTTTAACTTAAATAGATTCCAGTTAATTTCATCAGACATTTTATATGCATATAGATATATTCGCAATCAGTATTCTTTTGTCTTAAAAGTCAATACCACCCATAGACAGCAAATTGAAAGACTTTTCAAGTATTTTTTTCTTTTTTCTAGGAGTAATATATGGATGCAATTTTAATACAAGAAGTATAAAATATTTTCCAATTCTTGGTTCTGTTTTTTTGTCAGGACTTTTAATAAAGATGGCAAACTGAACCAATCTATAGTTACTGAACATTTCCCCCGTTACATGTTTTTCAATGGCACGGACTTCTGCATTTCTACATTGGTAATAGAAAGTTTCAACACACATACAGATTCACTTCTAACAGATAATTACAATGCTTGGCACAGATAAATTAAAAATTACTTCAAATGAAGAGAGACTATGCTTTTGAAGTTTTTGTATTACAGCCGATTAATGGCTCCTATAAAGTCAAATGTTTCATTTTACAACATTTCCTAAAGATTATGACGTAATTAGAAGAGTAAGGCCTAAAAATATGAAAGTTTAAGTTTGGTTCCACCACTTATTTCTGAATACTTTTAAAAGGTTTGTCTATTACAGTTTAATAACTAACACATAAATAATATCTAAGGCTATTTCTAACCTAAGATTTACTTTGGTCTATCAAATTATACTGCATTCATACAAATTCTTGAATTATTTGGGTATTTTTCCAAACCTGTTGTTTTTCTTGGAGTTAGTCTCCAATAATACATACAGTCATTATTGTAAAGAGTGCTCACAGTTATGAGGATGGTTTACTTTCTGAACTGCAAAGATGTCTAGTTAATGTTCTGAGATACTTATTCTGATTTGCACATAGGATATTTTATTTTGTGAAGCTGCAAAGATTATGTAAAATAAACAGGCTATTTTGTTTCAGAGTTCCCTTCCTTACATAAATTTTTTGTATCCCATTTAATACAGAATTTGTAAATCTTCGTCTTATTAGTCCAAATCTGCTGTTATTTTTTGTTTAATCTACATTTCACGGAAGTTGCATATAAATTACTGAGACCAATATTAGCCACTCTCCTTCTGCCTCAGTACCTCCCCCAACCTCCTGTGATGTGACACCCAATATTGATTAAAGTCTTGGCTGGATTTGAGCATAAATCACTCTACTCTTTGGTGATTTACCATGTGTGATTCACCAGCATAGGAAAACATAATATGCTTTATTGTTTCTCATTTGATGTTTTGTTTTTGAAATGTAAGTAGCATTTGTAAATTAGCTTAATGTGCAACGAAGTAGTTGTTATTTTAGGAACAATTTGTGCTTTGACTATCAATTAGTATTATTTTATCTTTCCAAGTTATTTTACTGAATTGTTTCATACAATTGCCTTTGTTAATCAGGTAAAATAATCATTTAAATTGCATTGTATTAGCAACATAGAACCCATGTATTGCAAAATACAATAAGAAATGCAACTCTCACAGGTTGTAAACTGTTTCCCTTTGAATCGTTGAAGAAATTAGTTTGAAGTAAACCTTCTAAATAGGTACAGGTGAGTCTTCTAGATTTCACTAAGCATTTTGATTTTAAGGGTTTTGTTACTTGGTTCTTAAAAAAGTTAGAGCTGGGCTGAATTTTATCTTTTAAGAATTTCATTTTCGGATTGTTTACAAAATGTCACATTTAAGTATAGGCCTTTAAAATAACAAGGGAATGTAAAAAAGTTGCTATTAACTATTTGGGTACTTAAATATGTAATGAAGGTAAAATTTTATCACTTTATGTTTGAATTGTTAAAAGACGAGAATGACCTTACCAGGTATCATCATGTGCCATTCTCTTAACTACTGAGTTACTGCATTGTGATTGGTCAGTTATGTATTTACATATATATGTGTGTGTGTTAGTGTGCGTGTGTGTATTATTGTTTAAATGTTACAACTTAAAAATTTTAGCTAAGAATATATTAAAAATACATTTATATTTATATTTTTAGGCTTTGAGACTGCATTAAGGGACCTCTTTTCCATTATGTTTGTTATGTTCAGTAGTTTATTTTTTAATGAAGAAAGCCCTGAATTAAAAGCCCACCAAATGGGGCTCAGATAAGTGTTATAAAAGACTCTGATCTTCACATTTATGTGTTTCAAGCATGGCAGAGACTCTGTGAGCCCACATTGTGCTCAAATTCCTTTACTTTTCTTCTTCTCAATTTGTCTGAAGTCTTTCCAGTCAAAAGTAATTTTTTGCTACAGTGACTGTCGTTTAAAGTAACTTTTAATTGTTGATACATGCTTTTTTTTTTTAGTATATGCCACTGTACAGAAATAACTTCAAATAGTGAAGTTAGTTTACCAAATTATTTCTTTGGGAAGCAAGAATACCGAGATTATTTATATTTGGTCCAGTAATTAGTTGTTATTAGATTAACTGTTGGGTCACTTTATTTTGATGTACCTACTTACTTTGCGAAGGTTTCTAAGACTTTTTTAGAGTGTACGTATTATAGCTCATAATTAACTTTATATTTAAATGTACAAATAACTATGAACAGAATTTCTATCCATTCAGTATAAATTAGGCAATCAATCAATGAAATCTTATTATTTTTCAAAGTGATGATAGAATTAAAATTAGTTGACTAAAATAGCAGATAACTGTCAATTTATATATGTAGTCATATATACATATAAATATAAATTTTTATATATATATATATATATATATATATAATCATATAAAGAGAATAATTTAAATCACTACTTAATCCAAAATCAGGGACCTTGAACCAAGTACACTTGAAATTTATTGTGTATTCTGGCTTGGATTTACTTTATATGCTAAGAGGATTCTAATTCACCCATTTAAACAAATTCATCTGTAGATTTTTCTAAATTGCATATTGAAGTGGCCAATGACTGAATTTTGTTAAAGGTGTGGCCCTGTTGCTTTCTGATTCAAATTAGCTTGGAGCTTGGCCAGGATATCAAGCTGGGATTCTTTTACACATTTAAATGTACGTGACTTGAGTGAAAGTTGTCAAAGACAACTTACTAAACTGGAAAACTCACTATATCATTATTTAACTGCTCTTATAATTTTGTGCTTATAAGTGTATTGATGTGTCTAATACTATGCAGCATAGCAACACACTGAATAGCTACCTGCTTTAAAAAAAAAGTTTTAGAGAGCAGTGATTTAAAAAGAAGACAGCTTAGCTGAAGCATCTAAAACATATTATTATATGAGATGAATATGATACCTGGAATGCATGGCATGTTTCTAGGAGAGAGTCAAAACTATTTACTATGATCTGAAGAACATAAATGCAATTTAATGTAAGAAGACTTATAATAATCCTGCAGTGGATTTTGAAGGTAGTATATGTTTGACCAAAAAGAAAAGGATATGCTTTTCAGGCATTATTTTCACAAAGCATTAATGAAATAGGCAACTAAGTATATTGGTTATTTCTGGTTAGTAACATTGAAGAATTGAGGAATGTTTCCTTTCCTTAGAATAAATGAATGGAGATGTAAACAAAGTATTAAAAAATCACAGTGTATCAAATATTTCTAAGTAATTAGATTGCTCTTCTGTCACAATAGGAAAAAAATAATACTTTTCTTCAAGGACAAACAAAACATTCAGGAAAGTAAGAGTACTAGTTGAAAGAGAATTATTTTATGGATGCACAAAGAGAATTTGCAGGAAATACTTGCTAATTCAACTTAAGGGATACTGGTCATTGCTTAAGGAAAGATAATGAAAATAAATCTCTAGAATATGTTAATCAAGAAATACTTTATTATATTCACATATGAAGCAGACAAAGTACTTTGTTAAAATCTTAAACTGATTGTATTCTGAAATTTTATTAATAGCAACAGTAAATGAACTGTATTATTCATAGCCTTATATTATGTATGAACAAAGCAAATCACTGAAGGTGTAACAAATCTTTGAACACATCACAGCTCTGCAGAAATATACTGTTATATCCAAAAGTGCTAATTCCCATTCTATACTTAAAATATCTTGTAAATAATACTTATTTCTTGAGTTAGGCAATTTGTAGTTTAATAGGGCCTTTGGATTTTGAATGAATAATTTAGAACACTTTTAATTGTCCTATTACCAGTCACACATTTTATACTAAGATAGATGTCCGTCTGTATGCAACAAGTGTAAAATTTTTAACAGTATTTTAGTTGTCTTTGTGGTGGATATCTTTCTTATATTAACCTAGCCCATTTGTAGTGTATGTTTTTATTCTTAAATAATTATAATACCTTTGTTAGAAAAGCTTTTACGTTTATGTATATGTGTGTATGTATTCTCTCTCTCTTTCTCACATACACACACACACACACATGCTCACACGTGCACACACACACACACACACACACAGATCTGTAGGATGTAGGGCCAGAGGACAACCACCTCACCAAAAAATTGACTTTAATTTTCCTTTCCATAATTTCTTAAAATATAAAATAACACTGAAAAAGAGATTCTACTTTACTGAATGACAACAGAAAATATATTTTAAAATAATTTTAGCATGAAAGAAGTAATTTATACTTAAGTATTTTAAAACATAATTATAAACAATGTTACATGGTTATTAGGACAGTGACTAAAAACTTACTTTAATTTTCCTATACCTTTATGTTTATGATAACTAAAATGTACTTTTAATTCTCTATGGAAAATATTTATATCAGAGAATTATCTTACTTGTATGAAACAGATACTAAGCTATTAGGTACTAGAAACTGTACATTATGGAATAACAGTTAATGTGCTTGATGTCATTGCTCCATTTCTATTATTAGTTTATTTCATTGCCGCTTGCACTTTGGAACAAGCATATTCTCTGAAATCAGTGGATAAAGGATAGGAAAACAATTTCATAACTTACAAACATGATTGCTCTTCTAGAAGCTTTGCCATCAATGAGATGAGTTAGGAATGAGGTCAATAGGTTAATCTACAGGTCCACATAAGAAGATGTGTATTACCACTTCTTGCAGTGGACTGTAATTGTCTTTGAAAACACCTGGTAGAGGTCCAGTTAAATTGAAATCAATTACTTTCTCAATCATTCCATGGCATTTGTCAAGTCATTACATCATTGGTAAAAGTGCAAGAATGCATGGATTATTATTTTATTTTTGTAAAGTAGAAAAGAGGTTATAAAACAGTGACTACTTAAAAAATTCTGCCTCATCTAAAGCCTGTGAAATTAAAAAAAAAAAAACTTGCACGTAATAAATGCAAAACGACATTTGGTAAGAAGTTCGTCTTTGCATTTTGTTATCTAAAAACTTATTCCATACCACTTTTTTGCATTATCAGATATTCATATATATTTATAAGTAAGTAAAATGGTTTCAAAATATTTTGACTTGTGAGCTCTGACACCTTTATTCCTACCCTCCAAAAACCTTCTGACTGTGCGTATTGTAATCAAAGATGAATATATGTCTGCTGTTCATTTATTTTTTTTCTTTACACCATTGATAGTACATGCAGATTTGAACTTGTAGCCAGCACCAGTGCTTCCATGCTTCAAATTGCCAAAAGACCCCCAGGGATAGAAACTTGACCTGCTTTTATGAAACCATAGAATTACATTTATACAAGTTACCCCATGGGAAAGGAATGAACCGATCCCAATTCAAACCTTAATATTGGAGCCTTCTGGGTCAAATTTGATTTTTCTTTCTGTTAACACCTGTTTGGCTACCAAATTTAGTAACTGTATATTCTTAGGAATTTTTAAAAATATCATTCATAAGCGATACTTCGCAGGTAAGCCAAAGTGCCATCAAAATTTTACAACTATTCAAGTTTTCACAAGGGATTAAGATGTTACTTTTTAAAACAAAATATCTACCTTTTAAATAGACATTCTAGATATAAGTAGTTTAAACATAGATTTGCTTAATTGGACATTTATTTTGTATTTTTTATTAATTTCCCTCCACTAAAGAGTCAGTCCAAGTAGGGAAGGAAACTTTGTTAGTGACTCTTTCCCTGTGGTAACATTTCAGAATAAGGATTTTCAATCGATATATTTAATTTTCTTAGACTCAGATTTTAAGAGGTTATATTCCATATTTTATTTTTTAGTTGGACTATATGAAGGGGTTTCCAGAAAGCTGCTTTTGCCACTAATGGTAACAAATGAAGGTGGTCAGTGATAAATTGGATACATAAAAGCTATTTCTGTTTTAGTTGGATATACTTTAGTGATGTGGATGGGCCCAAGTTGAAAAACTTAAGTTAATCATGTGTTCAAAATGAAGAGGAATTTAGATGTGTAATAGTTTGCTTAATCTCTATGATATGAAAATGCTATATCACATTTATACAAATGGATAATGAATATAAATGAGTAGATTTATAATATCTCTTTGCTTATAACTGATGGTATTAAATGACCATCATTTAGACTATAGACATACTTCTCCACATAGAATGACTTGTTCTCTTTCTTATATACATAAAAACACTTCATAAAAGGTAAAGCAACACACATACATTTATACCCCTACTCAAATATCTGCTGTTACAATTACAATGATTGAATAATTCACAATAGGATTTTAGAACCAAGGTTAGCATGTTCCTTTCCCAATTCAAATTAAAAAGAATTTTAAGGACTTTTTACTTCTTTTTTCACTTAACATCGATAAAACCATTTGGATGATTGGTTATTTTCCTGCAAGAACCAAACATAAAAATTCCTAGTAAGAATGCTTACAACAAATCAGTTCTTAGCATAAGGAAAAAAAACCTTGAAATCTCCAATGGAAAAGTATACTACTTGCCTTACTATTATAAGTCATGATAATCAAGGAGAAAATATTTAGAGTTTTAAACTTACGTTGTTTTTTTCTTTTCTACTGGCTGTTATGTTGCAAAAAAACTTGCTTTTACAAGCTAACATTTTTCTGCATTGTCTTGACACATGAATGAAGCTGAAAAATTAAATCAATCATTTGGATGTTCCCTAAGATCACTTTGATGCCATATTTATAAAATATCAACATTTGATTTAATATTTAATTTGGAAGTTTGACCCAACTAGTTTGATGTTGATTTAACATGGCTCTTGGTCTTCACTTTCCCTTACTGTGATGAAAGGAAGGGAAGGAGGTAGATCACATGACCCAAACACATTATGCTGTTCTTACAAAGAATCTAGTTCAGGAGAGGCAACCTATTCTGACTTTTGTAATGGTGATAATATGAAGTTTCTATGACCTTTTCTGCTTCTAGCGGCACTTTGCTGCTCTATTTCCAATAATGATTGATGGTATACCACGTGAACTGCAAAACAAAACAAAACAATTAACCTTAAAAAATATTGCTATAATATGCATGAGAGATGGAACTTTTATATTTTAGATAATTCTTTATGAGTGGAGTAATCCTTAATATTGGTACAAGATTCTACATCATACTGAATATAGGAAGCCTTCCAACACTAAAGAAAATTACATCTTCTTAAATATCTTTGTCATCTAAATTATCCACATAATAATCCTGCTACTTTTTTTTAAGAAACTCTAGTGAAATTGTGCATGAAAATATAAACACTTATGAAATTTACCTATTAACATCTAGCCAAAAACAGAACAAACTGGGGTTTTGAGCTGTTGAGATTCAGATCAGATTCCCCAATTTCAACAGTATGAAAATATAATATTTTGAGATGTATTTTGTTCCAAGTTTAGGAAATAAAATTTAAAATGGTATATTTGATCTAGAGTAACTTCTTAGCTCTTTCTTTTGGGGAGTAGGTTAAATAAGGGTCCATGACAGGGATGCTGTTTGTTTTTCACAAAAGTTGTTTGTGATTTCAGGTACTCTTGGGAAATCTCTTGATCAGATTCACATCTGTTCCTGTCAAAGTGGGTGCTAAGATACCGGTCACCCAGCAACCATGTCCAAGAGGGAATTGGGCCGATAATAACTTCAAAAAGGAATGACAGATGCTAGATTAGGATGAAAGACAAAACGCATGAAAAATGAGCTTGTTAGAATCAAAAATTTGTTCAAGCACCTTTATGCAAATTAAATGAATATTGAATATTTGCATGCAGTAATTTCTACTTTTTCATTTGATTGAAAAGAAAAGAATAGTACATTTAAACTCACAAATGTGATTTCTTTCTTTTGCACTCATCAGCATACAAAGCCAAATCTCTTTTAAAAAAATCAGATTAACCACCTGGGTTCTTATATCTCTGCTAAGTATGTTACAGTGTTTTTCTTATAACAATGGTACTCTTTGGGACAACTTAGTTTATCCAATTGTTTTCATAATAAACAGTCTTGTATGAATTAAGATTATTTTAGATGAATATAAATCCACTTCTTGAGAAAGCATTTTAAAAGTAACCTTATCCTATTGTCCTTGAAATTGGTTAATGTACATTAATAAAAGATCACTCAAGATGAGTTCACACCAAAAGCACAGGCTTCTCATTGACTGGTTAAATAACAATGCATTAAAGTCAAGCAGGGTAGCATCCATGAAATGAAAAGTAGACAGAAAGATCTTTCAACATTTAAGATGCTTTTTGATACGTTACTAGTTTTTCTATTGAATTGTTCACATACTAATCAGAACTTAGAAGGGCCTGATAAAGTGTAGTGATTGAGAGAGGTTTCTGAGTCTTGGTTTAGCAGTGTCTAATGTGGTCACGTAGAGAAATTGATTTTCTTCAGAAATTAATTAATTTTTCATATCGCCCTAAGCTGCAGTTAAAAAGAGTGCATACTTGTCTGTTTTTTCCAGAAATATTGCCTAATCATATTAATACCATTGCCCCAAGGATGAAAAGATAATTGTACAAATGCATTTGGAAATATGTATCACTGAGTATTTATGATTAAATTATGCAAATGACCCAGCTCTCATCCTTTCCAGACCCAGATTGTCTAATTAGGATTGATATGCTGAATAGATGTTCCAGAATTTGAATACAAGCATGTCCAAGGAGCAGAAAATTGGAAATGACAAGGCTGAAATCCAAAGAAAAGTGTCTTTCGTTTCTATACTTTGTTAATGTGCTGTCAGCAGTTGAAGGTTTTTTTCGGTCCCTTTGGCTATTTTGTGACTCATATGTCCTATTAGAAACAAGTATGCAAAATGAATTGAACTTTAGCAAATAGCGTTTCATTTCTACTTGGTGCTTATTTAAAAATAATAATCTCCTGGCCATTCAAAGAGAACATCACTATTAAGTTGCTTCCAACAATGGAAACTTGCCCTTAATTGAGTGACTTTTTTTCAAAAACTTCCTCCTTAGTTGGTATCATAACTTTATTTCAAAGCTTGCTCTCCAAACTTAGCGGTATACAAACCAAGGCGGTATTTTCCAGGATAAGCTTTCTTGAATCCACTGTCCATTCATTTATTTATTTGTTTACTGAAATACCTATCTTTTTTTTATATTGGGAAAAGTTCTTGAAACAACAGTTCTGATTATGAAAAAAAAAAAAAAAAGCAGCTCTTTAAACATAACAATGTTTGAATTTGAGGTCCTCAGCAGGCTTTCTCCCTGATTGATTATATTCATTCATCTTAGATGGAGGGGTGGCCGTGTGGGGCTAGGAAGGGACTGAACTGTCAGGGCTTCGGCCTTTGTTAAGCAGCGGGTAGTCACTGCCTCTGAACTGGCCTGGCTCCTGCTTTCCATCTGCAAGATGATGGATTGCTATGTTTAATACATTTCAGCTTTTGTCTGTCATAGTGTGGACAGACAGTACTATCAGTGATTTCAACAGCGATTAGGGAACCTTTTCAAACCACTCCTATTGGCCAGACAGTTTCCAGGAGTGTCTGATGAAATGCACTCATTGGCACTCTCACCGTGTAAAGTGTGTACCTTAACTAGGCAGAGATTGTCACTCACCGTTTAAACCCATGCAGAACCCACAGAGAATTTTACTAGATTACATATCCATTTCAGAAAAGAATTACAATAGACAATATTGTAAGAACATTTTGGGTCTCCAGCTAAAATATTCATCCCAAGTGGTCCCAAGTTAGAATAAATTTGAACTCTTTAAATAGTAACAACACGTGCTTAAATGGCAGAACTGTATCCCGTAGACCATGATGTCACTTGTTATCCCCATCAATATTGAGCTGTTTAGCTATATTGGGAGGGTAGAATGTGAGGACTGTGTAAAAGCAGTAAGACATGACATGGCATGTGCTATGCTGGGATTTGTTGAGCTGTGGGTGCTTTGTGGTTCACAAGTCCAGAGAGTGAATGATTTCAACAACCAGAAAGCCACTATGTACCAGCTCAGTATTTTCCCTTGAGGGTCTTACTTTATTTATAAAACTGGTGCTAAGAAAATACAATTAATTAAAGGAAAAGAAAATATTCTGTTAAGTCATTAATAACATAAGCAAGGTTTTATTTGGAGAATGGGATTTGTATCTGAATAAAATGAATTTTACTAGTTGTCTTATATCATCCTAAATGTAATTAATTTATAATGTACATTTTAAATGTATTATAAACATGGTATTTTAATTCTCTCAATAAGTAGGTAATTATCAAATACTAATCCAGCCAAAGTTTTGAAACAAAAATCCAAATCAAGAGGAGCCACTCACTTTCAACTAATCTTTTCTAATAGGGAAGATGAAAGAAAAAGTTCTGGTAGGTAATAGCAAAGATCCAATGAAAAAAGAACTCCAGATCCCAGACTATATTTTCCTTTACTGATATGGTTCTTATGCTGCAAAAATTTCGCCCGAGATCCTTCCAGTAAAGGTTTCTGGTTTTTAATATGTGATTACAAATATGCAAACACACACATCACACCACAAATACACACATACACACACACCATATTTCTTTTGAACTAGTTCAAGAGCTAAATGTGCTGGCATTTTAGCATTGCTGATTTAGTAATAAGGACAGGTGGTGCTCTACCTCCTGGGAGAGTTATAAAAACATTCATATATTTTGCAAATTATTTTGTTCTTTGTTTTATTTTAAGCCCTGTTTTATTGAAACCGTGTTCAGCTTAAAAAATGTACATTCATTCAGCATATTCTAAAGGAGTCATTTGTCAGAGTTAATCAAAGGTAGAGTTCATGGTATGCTTTTGTACAGAAATTACATCACTGGGCTTAAGTAAATCTGGATTTCTTAATCAAAGCTATTCACAATTTATATAGCACATATGTGGTGAAATAATGTACTACCCCTCAACATTTTTTGTACTGCATAATCATGCTAATGTGTGGCTGTCAAATCTTCAACTGTAGAGTACTGCACATTCATTTATTGCATCCATAGTGTGGGTGGGGGGCAGGCAGGGAAGTGGCAGAATGCTGATTCTTTTAGAAAAAGAAGAGGTGTAGGGGGCAGCTATTCTCCTATGAAATCACTGTGATGTGCAGAATCTCTATTAAGTCAAAGGCAAATGCGTAGTTGAGGCTACTAGAGTTAAGATTCCTGGATTTGAGCTCTCAGCAGCAGAATGAAGGAAGGAAACCGAGGTGTCAAGTCAATATTCTGTTCTAAGTAGAACTGATTCATGGAATGGCACTACCTTAACTATTTGTTCATCAATTTTAAGGAGGTCAGTAGAGACTTAGATAAAGGACCTGGCCGGGGGGATAGACTTTAAAGAGAGGAAAGGAATGCTTGTACCATATATAACCTGTAGACATTTCCTCCAAAATATATTATAGAAAATATAACTGTTCATAAATTTACATGTGTATTTTACCCATAGGTGAATCTTTTGGGGCTATTCAGAATTGGATCTTGTGTAACACTGAGACTATAATTGTGTGTGTGTGGGTGGGTGGGTGTGGGTGTGCGTGTGTGCATGCGGGAATCTCTATGTGTACACGATAGGTTGCCAACCCTTGTTATGAACATTGTTGGTCTTATGTTTAGTTAAACACCGTAATTACAAGGTAATACAAGTCATTCGTCTTACTGTGGTTAAATAAAGAAACAAAAATGTGTGCTAGAAATGAAATGAATGAGTTTCTCATGAAGCTAAATGAACAAGTTTGCTGTCTACAGATGTCTCAGAGTGAAAGGAGTATTAGAATCCCCTTTAATCTGTCCTTCCATCTCTAGTCATGGTGTGAACTCACTGGCTTCTGCATGTGTGCACAGCAGCCTTGCTCTTAGCTGTTACTGTTTGGTAGATCCATAGACTGGGGGAAGTAAAGAGTGAGGCCAGCAGGTTCAACTTCTTATTTCTCAGTAGCTTCCTATAATGATTCTACCTCTAATGAGGTGAATTACTACTGCATGAAAAAGGAGAAAAAAGTGTTTTGGCCATCTTAGCTAATAAATCACATTGACTGCATGGCTGATCAGATCAATTGTGCATAAATCAGTGCCTTAAAGAGTCTTAAACTAAGATTCTACCAAAGACCAATTGATCTACTGGCTTGTGTAATGGCGTGTTCTCTTGCCCATAGCAAACTGAACAGGAGTCCACAATATTGAGACTGTTAATATGCTGTCAAATGTTGAAATGAATGTTTTCAGAGCTCAGTGGCGTGGCGGTGACAAGTAAAACAGTTGTGACTGTGTTGAGTCAACTGACAGATACATTTTTGTCTTCTCTAGTTCACTTTTGTTCATTAGGTTAACAAAAAAAGATTATTTCTCAAGACATATGTGAAAATTCAGCTGTGAAGTCTTTATTAACAAGCATAACTTGGGAGAACTGTTTCCCCACGAAAATATTTTAATATTATTTCCAAAAGAAAGCATGAATATCCAAGAGAAGTATTTCATGACCACAATAGTTGTAAATTTGAAATTTGCTCATCTGTAGACAACTTGAAGTCATGAGAACAATCAGGAAACTTGATTTCAATTTCTGGTGATATCAGTTACTTGCTGGGAGATGTTGGATTAGTCAGTTGGAACCTCCATATGGTCAAATGTAAAATAGGGGCAATGAAGATAACTTTTCTATTTATTTCAAAAGAAGGTTGTGAGAATAGAAATGTGGTAATAGTTATTTGAAAGCACTTCAGAAATGGTAAGGTACTTTTTAAGAGTTGTTATCTCTTCAGAATTCTCAATTACTTTTTTTATTGAGATATAATCTACGTATAACATCCTATAAGTTTAAAGTGCACAATTATCTACTTCAAAGTTGCTAAGATACTAGATCTTAAATGTTCTCACCCAATTATGTTTTTAAACTCCTTTTACCAGAACCGCTTACAAAAGTATAAAGAAAAATCTACTTTGGTTCTTGCTATCACACTTTTCACCTCTTTTTAAGGAAGTAACAGTGAAGTCATAACAATTCAAACAAGGAATTTGTGAATTTGGAAAAAGTACAAAGTTTTTTTGTAATATAATATTATTAAAATTTTATTGGCATTGACTTTCAAATAATGGCTAACATGGTTAAATCTTTGAAAAATAAGAAAAGACAAAATACAGCCATAGCATATGAAAGGATAACTTACCTTATTCTGCAGATAATGAGATTCAACATCTCTAGTAACTGCCATGCAATTCTCTGAGAAAGCAGAGATTCCAAAGGAGTTTATAGCAGGGTTTTTTTTTTTTTTTTTTTTTTTATTCTTTCCTCTTCCCTTATGCCAAAACAGGTACTGTTGAAATTTTGCTTTCTTTTTAGCTTGACTAGAGCATTCTAATATAGTTAAGTCTCTAGGATTTTCTTAAACCAAATGTATAATTTATAATTACTCTTTACCAAACATCTCAAAATTCCCCAAATGATTATGTTCTCTAGTCACCTGTTTTGAAAATAAATTTAGGATAGACATTCAAGCACCTTAACATAAAATTTCGTGTCTGCCAAGTTTTTGTGAACTCATCAATATAATATAATGTTCCCTATTTCAGAATACCATTGTTCTGCTTTTGTTTGTAGATTTATGACAATGTCTTGACATTTTTGTAAATTATGTAACATTGTTTCTCCCTTGTTATATTGTGAAATTTAGTAGGTTGTCAAAATTGGATCTGATTTATTTTCTCCTTGGCATTTGTCTACAAAAGCATTTCATGTCTAAAATTCACGAAGGAGGAGAAATCCAGGTGGATTTGTTTTGCTGCATTTTTCCTTTATGTAGCCAAAGTCTTAAAGTATTTGTGATCAACTGTTAACAGTTTTAAATATTGCTATAGAAGTTTTTGCTGATAGAGGATGGTCTGGCTATTTCTTGAACTCTTTAATTGACTTAAAAACTTGAGTAAGCTTAATTTCTGGTGAGTAATAATTATCTCCCTGGGATTATTATAGAGGATTATGTCGCATCTATTGTTGTTAAAACTTTCAGGTATTTTTCTGGCATAGAGTAGACACTCATTATAAATGTAATTGGCTTTGTAAAAGAATTTTTGTTTGCATATTACTGAATTATAATAAAACAATCTTATGATATTCTTAATTTCAGAGCATTTTGATTATGATCAAGAAATTAAAGCATGAACAGGAATGTTTCAGATTTTTATGTAGAAATAAAAAATAACAAAATAAAAGTATAGTTAACATTAGGTCTTAAATATAGTAAGAGGTATCTTTACTTCCGCAATGTATCCCATGTTCTCATAGTACATAAAGCACATGTATTTGAACTTTGTATATGTTACACACATAATTTCATAAGATTGAGATTTTATCTTTATGTCAATTATTAATTAATGTTTATCAGATTAATTATGAAAGGTCACCAATTACATAATTTTTTTTAAAGATTTTATTTATTAGACAGAGAGATCACAAGTAGACAGAGAGGCAGGCAGAGAGAGACGAGGAAGCAGGCTCCCCGCTGAGCAGAGAGCCCAATGCGGGGCTCGATCCCAGCACCCCGGGATCATGACCTGAGCTGAAGGCAGAGGCCTAACCCACTGAGCCACCCAGGCGCCCCCATAATTTTTGAAGTACCTAAAATTCTAATTGAGTGGCCAGACCAAAAGTAAGAGTATATACATCTGCTGTTCAAAAACACCACCAATGACAAGAATTATAGCTACCATTATTTGTGATTATTATTTGTTAGAGATAGGTGTGTTCGGTATGATATCTCTTTCTGTTCCACTCCCTAGAGCAGCCAGAAGAGGCAGGTTCTGTATGGTTTTAAAGAGTGATAAGAGCACTGAGGATCAGAATAGTTAATTAATTTGCTCATGATTACACAGCTCGTGCATAGCAATCGAAGGGAATAGAAGTTAACAATTTAATTCTAGAACTTTATTTTCTATGTTATGTTTTTTTATTCAAATAATAGCTAGCCGATGACTCTAGTGTAGATTATATTTGAAGATTACAGATTATTTGGGAAAAAAAGTGCTAATACACATTTCTTAAAAATATTCAAGTTGTATGAGTGTCTTCATGTGTTAGTAGCAATTTAACAATTTTCTAGGAAAACTTTAAAATTGTTTATAATTCTAAGACTTTTAGAAACATTTTTACATTGAAGATGTAGAACAAGCCAGTCATAATTTATTTCTTCATGAGAAATGAAGAAGTGACATCAAGTTTTATATCCATTAACATTGTAGATTAATTCTCATCATCTTTTTAAGATCTAGAAACCTATTGTATGCTCTTCCAAGTACAAAAGTATATTCTCTTACTCCCTTTTTATTTCTCCAATCTCATCACAATGTATTTTTTAAATTCTTAAGTTCATTATCATCAAAGGGAAACTTACCAAATAACAAGCTATGTAGTAAGGTCAAATTTTACTCATAAGATAAAATTTAAAACAATTACAGTATTAATTTATTAAACTAATTCATGCCTTCAGACCAATGGTTATTGGTGGGGAGAAAGAAATATGTAAGAATAATTGGGTTATAATCTATTTTAATTCCAGTCCTTTCCTGACAGAGTCTTATTCACTCTCTATGCTTGCTTTACAGTCCCACTGAGTACTATTATCAGAGTAAGCCAGTCTTATTACTTAAAGGTAATCATTCCTAGTAGTTACAAATAGGTTATTTTTAGACGCTGGAAATTCATTCATCTGGGCAAATAGTTGGGATTTAAACTTTAGTTGTGTAATAGAAAGCCTACCATTGGCAGAGTTTTACCAATCACTTCCTGGTTTTAAACTGGAAAGTAGCCATGGAAAGTTTGGGGTTCGGTCAGTTTTCCTTCACATGTATTTTGGAATAAGCTTCATCATCCCATCTCAATTACCTACCTGGATGCCTTCCTCTGTCCAGGTAGTTTGCTATTCTTTTTGATCCTCAGATCTTTAATTTTTTTTTTCCTCAGCAGTAAAGGTACTTTGATATTTTGGCGTCCTCACACTACATATGAAGAACTTGTTGTTTATCAGATTGGCATATTTCTGTGATGTGCAAATTCCTTGGTAGGCTGGGTATGTGCGTCACTTTGCTCGTTTTTATTTATTCACTTTAATCAAGTGTGGGAAATAATGTTTTTTTAATCAGGTAATTATTATGTGTGGAAAGTGATGGAACTCTTATTCTAGGATATCTACAGTTAAGGTAAGGAATTAATTGTGGTAGAGCTTAATATGTTGAATTTTTCTATTAATGTTTAGTGTCCCATCAGAGTCTTGCATGTTGAAAAATTGCATAAATTGAGACAAAAGGGTATCACTTATCACTAATTCAGATGAGAAGGTATACAGTATTTATATATAATATTTAGCAATGATTCCTGTGTTTTTAAATGGTTGTTTGCTGAATTACATCAACCGTGTGTTGAAAATGTGGCATGTGCCTTGATGGTTCTAAAGATTCGCAGAGCCGGGCGCCTGGGTGGCTCAGTGGGTTAAGCCGCTGCCTTCGGCTCAGGTCATGATCTCAGGGTCCTGGGATCGAGTCCCACATCGGGCTCTCTGCTCGGCAGGGAGCCTGCTTCCTCCTCTCTCTATGCCTGCCTCTCTGCCTGCTTGTGATCTCTCTCTGTCAAATAAATAAATAAAATCTTTAAAAAAAAATAAAACAAAACAAAAACAAAAACAAAACAAAACAAATAAAGATTCGCAGAGTTCATCAGTGGACTAATTACAGTGCCTGTCATTTGCCACCTCTCTACCCCTGCCTTGGTTGCCTGTTCAGGATGCTTTGAACAAAGTTATTTCAAACGAACAATATTATATGAAAGAAGTAAATTCATGGAAAATCTCAGTAGTTCTGCTTTAAAATGACAATTTAGGGGCACGTGGGTAGTGCAGTCGGTTAAGTATCTGACTCTTGGTTTCTGCTTAGGTCATGATTTCAGGGTCATGGGATTGAGCCCCAGGTCCGAGCTCATGCTCAGCGCAAAGTCTGCTTAAGATTCTCTGTCTCTCTCCCTTTCCCCTCCCTCCCCCAATAAGTAAATAAATAAATCCTTTTAAAAAAATGATAATTTTAAGCACACCCAAACCACTCCGTTTTAAATTTTATTTGTTCATGCTCTTGGGAGTGTCGAACCTACTTCTTCCTTTGTAACTTTTAGAGCTAAGATTCAGGTGAGGAGGGGCGCCTGGGTGGCTCAGTGGGTTAAAGCCTCTGCCTATGGCTCTGGTCATGATCCCAGGGTCCTGGGATTCTCTGCTCATCGGGGACCCTGTTCCCCCCTCTCTCTCTGCCTGCCTCTCTGCCTACTTGTGATCTCTGTCTGTCAAATAAATAAATAAAATCTTAAAAAAAAAAAAAGATTCAGGTGAGGGACTTTTCTATGAAAAGACAAGGATGTGCTGAAGGAAATAGTCCCATTTTCACTTCCTCTAGAGACTCTTGTCTTAAAGATCTAGCTTTGTCCTTTTTCTCCTGTGAAGTTTGATTCTTGGCATTTATGACTTCCCTAGGGCAACTGTCATACCGCTTTGCAAACAGTATGCCCCTTTAAATCTTTATAAGGAATAAGTGTATCAGGTTTAAGCAATGCACAGAGCTGCCTGTCCCTTCACAACACATGTACTTTTCCAAATGACTCCAATACAATGCATGGCCCATGGACTTTTTCTTTGGTTCAATATGCTATCTCATCCAGGAGCACTGCAATTGAGTGTTGTTATATAGTATATTGAAACTGAACTTTACCTTCATTGGTATGTGTCTAATGAATAAAACTTTCTTTAAAAAATGTAAATTTCGGAAAAAAAAAAAAGAAAAAAGAAAAAAAAAATGTAAATTTCGGGGCACCTGGGTGGCTCAGTGGGTTAAGCCTCTGCCTTCAGCTCAGGCCATGATCTCGGGGTCCTGGAATAGAGCCCCGCATCAGGCTCTCTGTTCTGCAGGGAGCCTGCTTCCCCCCCTCCCTCTGCCTGCCTCTCTGCCTGCTTGTGATCTCTGTCAAATAAATGAATAAAATCTTTGAAAAAAAAAAAAAGTAAATTTCACTGTAGTGTGGCAAATTCGGAATTTAGAGTACTGTTGTTTTTTCGAAACAGAACAGAAGCATCATGCCTATACTTTAAGTCAATTTCAGGTAATGTAGGACAATTAAAAAGGAGCCATACACATTTTTTCATAGTGTAGTAGTTTTAATATCGAAAGGATAGACGTGCTTCTAACCCACTAACTATGAAATTTATCGAAAATTAAGAATCCCTTTAAATATTATGTCCCACTTGAACACTTACCTTGTTAGCCGGTGTTCTAACAAGACACACCAGAAGTCCTCCACAAGTCAGAATAGATAGATAACTTTTGACTGGGAGATCACTTTTCAGCCTGTTATCAACCATACTGAGTATACTGAAGGAGAAATACTTTTAAATTTAACTTTGAATAATGGGTGAGTATATCCAAGTATCTCCTGTTTTGTTTTGTTTTGTTGTGTTTTTTTCTCATCTCCACCAACAATTCCTCATAATCTTTCAATTCTTTATCATCTTACTTCCAAGTCTCATTGGAATTCATGCTTTCCTTCTACTTCTCACTTTACTCCACTATCAGCGTCCTCCACATAATTTGCACCATGGGATGGTTTTCCCTTTTCTGTTATCGGTATTATTTTTTGTGCACTTCAGAAACTAACTTGAATACATGTCTTATTTCATGTAATCCTCATAATAGTCCTATTTCCCATTTACAGAGGAAGGCGCTGAGTTACAGAGACATTAAATAAATCATCCAAGGCAGTGGTGTTCAATGTATTTGACCTCAGAACCCACCCTCTTTACACCTCCCCTGCACTCCTACCCTGGGACAGGTGCAAAATCCCACCTGAGCTTCAGTTTTCTCACTTGCCAGTGAAGGAGCCTAACACCTACACAGCAAGATGAGGATTTAAGGAAAGGAGATCAACAAAGGAAAGTTAGGGGCACCTGGGTAGCTCAGTCAGTTTAGCATCTGCCTTTGGCTCAGGTCATGATCCAGGGGTCCTGGGGTGAAGCCCCTCGTCAGGCTCCCTGTTCAGCAGAAAGTTTGCTTTTCTCTCTCACTCTGCCTCTCCCCGCTGCTTGTATTCTCAATTGCTCTCTCTAATAAATTAATAAAAAATCTTAAAAAAAAAAGAAAAGAAAATGTCCTAGAAATCACAAACTATATAGAGGTTTAGTAGGAATTCAATGAAAGTCCTGTACCATTTTCCTTTTCCCTGTGTTCCAGATTGTACTTGAGAAAGAGAAGTCAAGAATTAACACCTACTGCTAGTCAGTAGAAAAACCGTGGTGTCCAGCTTGCGACCATAGATTGGTTTCCCATTCCTGAACATTTCAGTCCTACTCAGTTGTAGTACTTGTTTGTCTCCGATGTCACAAACAGATGTGTTTGTTTAAGTGAGACAACCAACGTCCAGAGCAGACCCCAGGCTGGCGGCTGTAACTAAATTTAATTTTCATCCACATTTCACAGCTTAGTCAGGGTGAGAAGTGCTTTCATTGAAGCATCCTTCCAGCGGACTAAGAAAAATGGGGATATCTTGTCACTGACCGAGAGCTTAAACTTTTGGGTTTTGCTAGAGATAAAATTCAAGAAGAAATTGCTTCCTCACTAGAATTATGTTTTTAATGTTCTATTTTGAGTTGCTGCACCATACATATTAATATTACATTATTACATTAATGCTCTTAGAAACCTGTGAGGAAAATAGTGCAGCACATACAAGGCAGATATGTGAGACAGTAAAGACATAAACACAGTGATTTAATATTTCCAAACATTGTCTAGTTTAAAATCTTGTGATTTCATGACATCCACATATTTGGAGTTTCAGGAAACATTATGGCTTTTTGGAAAATGAAGGCCCTCTTTATGAAGATTACTCTGGAAGCCTTCGAAAATCTGCTGTAAAATATTGCCTTCAGCATAGAGGGCAACTGTGCCTCCATAATCTAGACATAGGCTAAGATTTTTTTGCGTGTTCTCCCTTAATTTTACACATGCTCTTTATCTTTTTTAAGACAGAAAGAGAAGTGATAAACTCTTCCTTCAAGTCTATAAATCACCTCTCTCTTGAAATCCAAGCATAAAGACATGAACATGAAGAAAATTAGAATCAAATTTATCTGCTCAGATATTGGTATGGCCTTTAGAACTTTACTGTGTTCTTTTTACATACTTTATTGGCTTGCTCTATTTTCATTTTATCTCTTTCTTCTCCCTTTATTCATTTTGCATCATTCACTATTCTCTACCCTAATTTGGTAGTTTTAGCAAAGGATACATCTATATTCATGATTTTAAGCCTTCTGAAATTAAAACAAAATAAGCAGATATAAATGTGCAAATGCCTCAAATCACAATTAAAAAAAAAAAAAAAAAGACTCATCATTACCAGGGCTTATAGATTGGCCTGGCTGGAGATTGGGATATACCTGTTAATCAAGGGTGGGAGATTAGGTTGCAAATATAGATATTGGCAGTTCAGGAGGCTCCCTATGTGATATGATGAAGGATTTGAATGATATATGGTAATGATGAAAATTCACTGGAAGATGTATTTCTATTGGAAGATTCTTTTTTTAAAATTTAATTTAATTTAATTTTTTTTCAGTGTTCCAAAATTCATTGTTTATGCACCACACCCAGTACTCCATGCAATACATGTCCTCCATAATACCCACCACCAGGGTCATCCCCACCACCACCCCCCTCCCCAAAACCCTCAGTTTGTCTCTCAGGGTCCATAGTCTCTCATGGTTTATCCCTCTAATTTCCCCCAACTCACTTTCCTCCAACTAACTTCTCTTCTCTTTCTCCCATTGTCTTCCTTATGCTCAACAAGTAAGTGAAACCATATGATAATGGACTCTGCTTGACTTATTTCACTCAGCATAATCTCTTCCAGTCCTGTTCATATTGATACAAAAGTTCTTAATTGGAGAAATGATGTGATTGGATTTGTGTTTTAGACAGAGAACTTAGAACTTAGAAGGATGAACTGTAAACGTTTTAAACTGGAGACTTATAGTAATCCAGTTTGAAATAACTAAGGCTTTACTTTAAGGCAGCAGTAGTGGAGATTGAGGGAGGAAAAAAGAAGAGAAATTAAATTAAAATAGATTTTAGTGGAATGTTTGGAGAAAGAGAAGTGAGTTAAGATGAACTCTCTAATGACAGTGTTGTGTCATAAAACCACGAAGAGGAGAAGATTTTGGTGAATGTTAAGTAATTCCATTTTGAAGGCTTTGAGTTCTAGATCTTTTGAATTATCCAGATGACATCAGAAGCTTGTGTCTGGGATTTGATGGAACGAATCAAGAAAGAAACCAGAGATTTGGGTGTGAACTTCCAAAGAAATTTTTAGATGAGATTTAGGAGCTGCAGATTGTGGTCATAAAATAATGAATGGGATTTTCAGAAGGACTGGATAATTACTCCATGAATTGACAGTATTTTAATAGTTTTTCTCTGGCATTAAAAATGCTGTTTTTATGTCTTCTGGCTTCAAATATCTTTTTGAAAACCACATATCAACTTTCAAAAGAAAAGATATTCTTAATTTCCAGAGGTCAAATATTATGTTTCCATTATGAATTATTCAAAGTGAAATGGAAGTCAAAGACAGAGACCTGCAGAGAGTAGGTCTTCCTAAGCTGCTGAGTCATGATTAGAACTCTAAGAAATACCTTTATTGTGTTTGATTCTAAGCTTGTGATAATAACTAGTGTCAAAAGATGAGAACGTTCTGTACCGGAATTTGAAAAATACCATTCATTAAAAATGAAAGCTCTGTTAACAGAGTTCACCGAAACTCTCAACTGACCTTTCCGTAAGAAAGCTGCTGCAAACCACAATGGTAGGCTCCATGGAAGGCAGCGACAGACTGAGGTTGCAGAGTGAGTTTGTAGGCTGACCCAAGGTGATTTAATCCAATACTAGGAGGTAAAGCAAGTGGTAAGGACTGTACTTTATTTATTTTTTTTTGAAAGATTTTATTTATTTATTTGACAGAGAGAGATCACAAGTAGACAGAGAGGCAGGCAGAGAGAGAGAGAGAGGGAAGCAGGCTCCCTGCTGAGCAGAGAGCCCGACGCGGGACTCGATCCTTGGACCCCGAGATCACGACCCGAGCCGAAGGCAGCGGCTCAACCCACTGAGCCACCCAGGAGCCCCAGGACTGTACTTTAAAATCAACACTAACAATTAGTGACAGCAAATGGCATATCATGATACCATGTCAAAAGTAAGAGACTGATCTAATGTAAATCAACCTCAATGTAAACAAACTAAAATTGCTTCGGAATTACCTTTTAACTCAACACTCTCATACCAGATTGCTTATAAACAATAACGCACCTTGGTTTTGGTGACATGTTTCTTTCAAGGGATTGATACCAGAATTTGTTTTCCCTCATTTTATTGATAATTCTGTTTATCTAATCTTCGATACTCAATCTAATTCTTAGGAGAAAGACTACTTAAGGGAAAGACTCTTGCCTTCACTAAACTGGTAACTTTTTGTATGCACAGAAATGTCTTTGTTAAATAAGAGAACATAACTGTAATCAAAAAACAACCTAGAGAGCTATTATAGTCACACCTATTAAGGAATAATTCATTGTTCTCACTGGGCTTCTTTTTGCTAATATTCTTCAAATAAGGAGACCCTTCAATACTCCACAAAAATACATATTAAACAATGCAATCACACTTGAAGACTTCAAAATATATGTCAACTCCCTATTTACAACAGTGATACCACTCAGAATAAGAGTCTACTAGTTTGTATTTAGTTTTAGAGTTTATATTTTTATTGCATCTTTTATTGTTAATTCAGTGCAATATTCTCATGGTTTTGAAGTTCAAGCTCTAGGGTTTTGTAGGTAGGCACTTCTTAAGACATTTTATATTGGCATCTGTCTCTCCTGCCATCACTGTTTTTCTCTAATAAGGTCTTTATTGATTTGGTTGGAGAAGGAGTATAAGTACTTTTAACTTTTTTTGTTGTTTGTTTGCTTAGTTCATTTTAGGGTTTACCAAAGTTGACTTCATACCTACTTGGGAGAGAGCAGTGACAACTGAGAATAGTAATTACCCAAATTTCCAACTTAACTCTTTGTCACACTCTCACCACTGAACTTCAACAGAATGTCAAAAAACCCTATATTTTAGACATACTACTTTACAAATGAATAAAGAATACCTTTCCTGAATGTGTGTAAATACAGGATATCTTAACCACTGAAGCTGGTGAAATCTAAAAGCTGTTTCATAGGAGGTCTACCCAAAAGTGTTCAAGAAAAAAAGTTTTTGTATTTTATTTGTAAAGTTCTTCAATGCATAGAGATTTCCTTTAAAATAAATTCCAAATGAAGAAGACTATTTAGTAAATACTACCTTAAATTTGCCTCTAGAGAATGGTGCATATTCATTTTATCCTTAATCTTGTCTTATTTCACATTATTATTAGTCTCCCTTTATTGTTCAACCTAAGAGAACTCAAAGTAATATGTATGCATATGTGTTTGTGCATGAAGTGATAAAAAATTATCATTCATCTGTTTATTCAGTTCATATTCATTATGCACTTAACATGTGGCAAGCAGTCCTCTGGGTGCTTTGAATCTAGCAGTGAATGCAACAGACAAAAAGCCCGGCCTTCACAGAACTTATTATATTCTAGTGGTCATAGTCATGGTTTGGGGTAAAGAGATAGGCAATAAATAATAAGCATAATAAATAAATTACATAGCTTTAAGGTGATACATACCTGTGGCACCTGGGTGGCTCAGTTGGTTAAGTAACTGCCTTCAGCTCAGGTCATTATCCTGGAGTCTCAGGATCCAGTCCCAAATCAGGCTCCTTGCTCAGCGGGGAGTCTGCTTCTCCCTCTGAGTTCTCCCTTCTCATGCTCTCTCTCTCTCTCATTCTCTCTCTCTCTCAAATAAATAAATAAAATCTTAAAAAAAAAAAAAAGGTGATGCATACCATAAAACAGAGATCAGGGTGGGGGAGTTGAGAGCGTGGGTAGTAGGACAGTTTAAATTTTAAATAAAGTAATCAAAATAGTCCTTATTGAGAAGATGACATTTGAGTCAATGCTTGAAGGAGATGTGAAGTGCTGAAAGGCATTTTAACAAAGTTTATTTCTCTTTGCATTTCCTCTGGCTTTGATTTACAGCCTTGTAAAAGAGAGAAGTATGGGTCAGAGGTAGTGCAATAGGCTTTTCATGATATACAAGTAGGGAAAGATTAAAAATTTATCTGTTCCAAGGTACAAGAGTAAACTATGCTATAGATAAAAATTGGGTTTTTTAAAGCTTGCCTCTAACATTTATAGCCTCTTTGATATTAGGCAAGTCTTTAAAGCATATGAGCTTCAGTTTACTCATCTCTAAAAGTGGGATAATAATATTGTATTAAAATAAAATCAGGTGCATTAAGCACTTAACGCAGTGTTAATATTTTATTTAATGGTTGAACATTGTTTTTCGGAAATAGTGTTTCAAAGCTTCAAATGAAGCTTTCTTTCTAAAGAGAAAATACGTGGTACCAAGAATTTTCTATAATGGTACAAAATTTTTCTATATGGTCAGAGGAATAAATGTATGATTTTGGAGTACTTTGGATATATGTATTATGAGGTAATACCTGACCAAGCAGGACAAGGTAAGACTGTTACTAATACCCTCAGCCAAATACATGAGAAAAAGTCTGTTTTCAAGGATTCTATCCTTATTTGGAGTTTCACAAAAATGTTTTAATTTCATAAGTTGGTAAATAGACTGCAGTGATTATCATCCATTTACTTCTGTCTTCATAGATGTTAATGTTCTGAATACAATAGAGAATTTCCAGGGCTAGGTGATTTTAACAGTAGAACAATTTCTAGTAGAATATTGGAAAGCCAGCCCATTGTGCTCTAATGTAAGCTTCTTTATTGGGATATTTTCTTTGCTAAAAGATGAACTTTCAACATCTTTTCCACCATTTCCAGGGTGGCCTAGGTGGAGCCCCATGAAATTAATTAGCCAAGCTGGAACACTCTTGAGTATCAGCAGAGACAGTATTAATACTTATGTTGGGACAACATGTGAAAATTAAGACTCCTGGGCAGATAGGATGGACAGCCACGGAGATACAGGACACCTTATTTCACCAAGACATAGAGGTTCTACCCAGCAGTTTAGGGATGAGCAGTTTTTAAAAAAGTATGAGATAATTGTTACCTCAGAGAAAATTTGAGTAGACAAAACAAAATTACCTTACTTGGAGTCAGGCCAGGAGAGCAGAGTTCTTACCCTTGTTTTTTATTTTCATTTTAATAAGGGTTATAGAGTTTCTCATGAATGCCAGTGGTTACAAAATTGATTAAAAGCTCATTTCCATTCAGACTTCTTCTGAAGACACCCCTCCCCCCTTTTTTTTCAGTTTACTTCCAGTCTTTTTACTCTGTTTCTTGTATTTCTATACATCTCAGTAAACAAGGCCTTTATTTGCCTTGGCAAGCTCTAGCTAGGTCTCTCATTCGCAGAGAGTATAGGCCAGTTTGTTTTCAAGTAGGCTGGTAGTTACTGGTTTCAAATAGGTGCCTTTGGTCTCTTTTAGCCTTACTGTGACCAGAGGAGCCAGCATTCCCGAAGTTTTTGCCATGGTCTTCACCAGCCAGTGTGGTAGAAGAACAGTGACTTTTGGTAGGGAGTTGCGAGCAAAATAGGAACAATTTTGGCAGGCCTACTTTTTCTGTCTCCTTGTGTTCTGTCTGACCAGCAAGTTTCTGGGCATGGTCTCAACATTAAATTCCTCCATCGTGCCTGGACAATCACCGACTGAAAGAAGAGGCGGACAAAGGGAGGAGTAGGAAAAGCAGAGGTAAAAACGCCATCATGGGATTTGCAGAATGCTAATAGGGTCTCAGTATCTCTTTAGCTTCCAGAACTGATGCTGCTTCTCTGATTCTCAGATTTAAAAAAAAAAAAAAAAAAAAGTATGCATTATTTCTATGATCTCAAGTGAGTGTAATTCCCAGTATCCTAATAGTCACAACTTTTGAAGGGCGGGAAAAACCAAACCAATTTTAACAGTGCTTCTGAAAATCCCGTGTCATTGAAATGATAAGATGGCAACACCCTTTCTAAAAGGGAGAGAATGGGTCAAACGCAGGCTAGCAGGAGGTGTGGTGAGATAAGAGACACGTAAAAAAGTGTGTGGAATTATTTGCTGAATTCTTCAAGTTCTGACTTCATTCTTGGGACTACTTTCTTTTATATAGGTAGCGATTCCAGAAATGATGTCCCATTATAGTATTTTTAGAGGTGCTCTTGGGCACAATAGCTCTAGATAGTGGAGATTAGGTGGATATTCAGGGTCTTTCAGCCTGGTTTACTTCACTGGCTTGTTATATGAGAACCTTGCATCATCCATTTTGCCTCTAATCATGTTTTCCATTTCTGGTGTGTGCTTCGCTCATAACCCCAGTTTTATATCATAACACTTGCTGTATCAGCACCCGTTCTCTTTCCAGTGCTCAGTTTTAAACAGCCTCATTATGAAAAATATAGTACTTAAAAACATGGCACAAATGTGTATTACTTCAGCACAAGATAAAGAGATTATTGAGAAATGCACTGCCTGCTGAACTAACTTTATCCTAAGGGGCATTTCACTATTTTAATTGATTTTTTTTTCCTGTCCATTTTTTTAAAAGCATCCTTGGAGAAGGTAAGTGGTAGATTACTTCAGGAAACAAAGGAACGCTTAATTTATTTGTATGACTACCAGTGTCTCCATACTTTCGTAAAGTTAAACATTTTCTCCTCATTTCGAAATAGCTTCTGCTGATGAATAAGATGATGAGGGCCAGTTAGTTCAAACTCTAGCTCGGATCTACTTGATTTTAAAATATGTGCTAGTTGGGGAAATTAACAAAAGTTTTACTTAGCAATGGCAATTTTTGGACAGGAATAGGGATCATAATTTGTCATATCAAAAATAATAACCATTAAAATATTTTCTTGTTTTAGCTTCGGTAAAGCCATGCCTAGCCAAAATCACATGATACTATCAAAGGTCTTCAGATGGACTCAGCCCTGCTCTAATTTACAGAAGTGTAGATGAGTAAATAGTCTTTTAAATCACAAAGTCTCAAAGGCTTGAAAATCTCTCAAGCCCTATTGCCAGATCTCAGAGCTGTTATGGGCTCTGGGTTATGTATGATATTATAAAAGTCAGATACAGTTAAATTCCAACACCATTCACCCGCTTTGGAAATTTGGCTAACGTAAAATGAAGAAATCATAATGTTACATATCTCTTTTGTATATCATGGTTTTAGATGATCAACAATGCTGTTTTCCACTAGACCACTAATAACTGCAAGTGATGCTATGCCCAAATTAGGTTTATGGACACTTTCAAATAAAATTCTGCAAACATTTATTTTCTTCTCATATTCTTGGGTCTTTGTTATGTAAACATAGAGACAAAGTCTCATGTGGGAAAGTACAAGGTCTTTACATGCGTCTCCAAAGAACCCAAGTCTGTGTTTGAGAAAAAGCCATCCATGTTCACTAGACCACAGAACCCCTAAGGGAGAGTCCCGAGCCCTTGCGGCAGGCGCCCTCCTGCTGATTCTCAGCCCTTCTGGCCCAGGTGCTACAAATGAATCCAGTGCCCTGGGACTCTTCAACATCCATTTTGGCTCTTGCTTACAAAATATCTTCTTTCCTTCAGGAACCCAAAACTGTCTCCTCAAGTACACCTAAGAAAGGAACATTCTAAAGGGAGGACAACTTTCTGAAGCCATATGGGGTTCACTTTCTTAAAAAAAAAAAAAAAGAAAGAAAGGAAAAGAAAGAAAAAAGAATTCAGATTGTTTATCTTTATTGTCTCTCCAGAAAAAAAAAAAAAGTAAGAAAGAGGGAAAAAGAAAAATTAAGAAACGTTCATTGCTCCTCTTTTTAAAATCGATATGAGATATTTAAGTGTAAAAACAAAGGAATCCCATGTTCACTCTCCTGCTTTCCTATTTAACTTAAGCAAGTACAATTAAAATGAGAGTAAACAAAACAGAGGAGCAAACAGATTCAGTTGAACCTACCAGGCTGGATATCATGCTTTCTCTAACATTTTTATATTTCAGTTAGTGGAAAGTTTCTTATTTCAAGAAGCTAAATTGACCAAGATTATCATTTGAACAAGTTCCTCTTCTATCATAACGTTAAAAAAATTAGCTAGTTCTAAATCTAGCTAGTATCTACATGATTTAAAAAAATCGTTAGCTATTTGGTAAAACGGAGCACAGGTTTTACTCATCTACAGCAGTTTTTTGACAAGAGTGGAGATTGCAACTGATTTCATCAAACGTTGCGATTAAAACATTTTCTTGGTTTAACTTTTTCCCCTGCTTCCCAAATTAAAGAAAAATAGCAAAGCTTACTTATTTTTTATGTTTATGTAATCCCCGGACATTTTAGCTAATGCTTACTTTTGACAGGACCTCACATGTTAGAGTCAAACTATTTTACTTTTGGGGAGAGCAATACTCTTATTTTAAAAGTGAGTTGTTGCCTCATTGTTTGTATTCAATAGCAATCTTATACGTTTAGAAGAAATAAATATTCTCCTTTGTCAATAAGATATCCACTTCATTTATTCCTATTTAGTTATCTTCTTTTTGTCAGGATTTAGACTAATGAGAAAACCTCAGAAAGATCCTTTACTGTCTAAACACCAAACACGCAAATGCTTCTCAATAGAAATAACACAAGAAAATGCGTTCAAAGACAATGCGTAGCTTGAGAAATTCTTGTGTGCTGACAGCTCTCCAACAGTGTTGTCACAGCAGGAAGACATCAGTTGAAGAAACAGATAGTGACCTCAAAAAAAGTCTGGTCAGCAGTGTGGACAGGGTTTCACAAGATTATAAATCACCCCAGGGTCGCTCTGTTCCCACCATAAAGAGAGCATGGTCGTTTTATTGTAATCTAATAAGAGATGGGAGCAAAGGACAGCTCCAGTGTGTGTTTGCAAAAAAAAAAATTCTTGATTACAGTTTCAAAACTATACAGTTTCCCTGCTATTGAAGTGCAGATTATAGGGGTTAAGGCCATGTTAGGATTGGATTACCTTTTATAGCTGTATGTTATCCTCCAGTTCATGAATCAGAAATACTTAAATTAAACTGAACATTTGGGAGTAATCCCAGTATGTGGCATGGTGGTAGAAAATTAATCACGATTTGGTGATAGATTATTAAGCCTTTCATTTGAAGGGGGTCTTTCAAAGAATCAGAAAAGTAACTCCCTGGTGGATATATATATTAATATGGAAAAAAAAAAAAAAAGAACCCTGAATATAACAAGTTATGTTAGGATTGGTTTCAAAGGGGAGATGGTTTAATGAAAGAAAACATGCATTTATATAAAAATGTGACGAAGAGATACAAACTAAATTACTAGCAGATTTTACAGCTCTTGTATTTTTATTTTTTTTTACACTATTGTCTTTGTTAGTTGCCGTGTTTATTTTTATATAATGCTGTTTCACTAAACTAAATAGGTAGTAGATATTTTAAATAACCTATTTTGACACGAAAAAAAGCCAACAATTCCATCTTTAAAATATTTAGGACTCAGAAAATGGCTCTAATTAGATTAAGGGTTACTTGATGAAATGGTGGTCAAAATTTTGAAGTAAAACACTGGCTTTGATAAAAATGATACATGCTTCTTCGTTTGCCCTCGCAGCACTTCATGTGGTGGTGAAAAGAAGATTTTAACTTTATTCAGTCATTTTATCATTTGTACTTAAGCTTCTTCTTCAGCACTCTTTGATCTATATACATTTCTGGGACCATAATCAGGCGTCCTACCATTTAAATGGATTTTATTCCCTAACCTATCGCCTTTGCTTTGTCAGTTTGTTCCTCTGGAACCATGCTGACATCTAGAGATAAGTCCTATCAGTCTTTGGCTATTGACTGAATTTTGATTGTGAAGAAGCCATCACTTAGGGTAGAGAAAAAGAGAGTGAGGTGTTATTTTATGTTATGTTTCCAAAACCCAAAGGTAAATAAGACGGAGTTTGTGGCTCTTCATTTTTTATTAGGCATATGATAGACTTTGCAGGCTGTTTCTGTGGTCTGTTTCTTTTTCCCTTTAGGAGTCACAGGCCCTGTGGTTTTGCTCTCATTTACTTTCTTGAGCAAAGATGAATGTGAAAGGGAATACTGACTCTCGAAGGATATTAGACTGGTCCGTTGAACATAGTGGGTCTTTAATTCATCTCAGTTTATTTTCCAGTTGTCAATTTCCCTTTGTTTCTTCCTCATTTATATATGCTTAAGTAGGTGAGTAGGCACATTTCAATGTGTCTCTTTGCCTTAGTTTTTCCAGTGCTGCTAAAAATGCTACTTCATGAACTGGAAACTGGACAGATCAATATCCAGGCAAGTTCCATTTCTTTCAAATACAGAAAACAGTAATTTTGTGACTTTCTCAGCCTCTGTTGGCTTACATAACAAAAGTTCTGAATGTCTGCAAATTCAGGCTGAAAATGACCAGGACAGTAGTAACCAAGTTGTTACTGTAACTTATTCTAAATTTACTCTGCTTCCCACTGACTGCCTTGGGAATTTTGAAATATAGAAATATATAATAGAGAGGTAAGATTTGGTCTATCTTAATTTCTCAGACCTCTTCTGAATCTGTAAATGTTGTAGAGGAATTTCTTATTCTTTCTTCTCAGTATTTGTAATACTGAAAATGTAAATGAATATATCCACTTAAAATACGTGGTGATTTTTTTGTGAGTAAGCTATTTTGATTCCCTTAAGTAGAAGTCATATCTATCATTTAGAGCAGAAATGCTCCTTTATGTCTACCCCCTTCCTAGGTGAAGCTTACAATTTAATTCTCAGCAACTGCCATCCAACACTGAAATTTCTCATACAACTCAGACTCTCATATAGCCATCTGTTTTACATATGTATTTTTTCTTGGTAATCTTTATTACTAGATGCTCTCAAATAGAAGGTACATAAGTGCAAATGCCAACATGTATTTTTGTTAGTGGCACTGAACAGACTAGTTAAGGTAGAAAAACAAATGTACTTACTTTGATTTATCACTTGTGACATTAGCATGTACCATACTGCTCCCCGGGAAACAAAATGGTTGCACCTGAGGACAGTGATATAAACACTACTTTGATTATTTGAAACAAACCATTAGGCTTTGATGAAAGAACTATTACCATGGTGGGATCCTGTATAGGGAGAGAGTGCTTGGATATAATGGATGAGCAGTCTGCAATTACTTGTTCAGAATTTAAAGAAGTCAAAGCTTAGTTTTTAAGGAGGAAATAGATATAGAAAGGGAATTGAATTTTATATGAATTTATGTGGTAGAATTTTTACAGCTCGTACATACTTAGTTGCAGTAACTTGCTTATCTATAAAATCAGGCTATTTGAAATTCGTTAAATATTATTCTGAGGTCAAATGAATTTTTAAATTATGCCTAAAATTATTCTATTACATCTTTCAAAAAGAATTTCGTAAATGGAATTTCATTAGTTTGCATGCAAAGACTAGATGATATTTTCTTTTATTTGTACTGTTAAATGCACACACATCCATACACAAGCACAAAACCGAGGCTGATTATGAATTAAATACCTATTTATCCTCTATGATTTATAGATGGACATTTTGCTTGAGCAAAACATGTATGGAAAATACATCCCCCAATCACCAAGCTACTGTAATTCCCCCCATAACAGAATTTTATTTAAAAGGCATAAGTGAAGTTGAAATATTTAAGCTCCTAAGGAGATTCACTTTGTTATGTTAGTACTTTAATGGGGATTGAATATCAGATTAGATAATTGCATTCAGTCTTGTACACAAAAACCCAGTCTTCAGGGAACTGGACTTAAGTAAGTTTATATGGGAGGGGGATATGGAGGACAGGAATGGCTTTGGGGTGGTAATTACAAACACCTCAGCAATAGCTTTAGAAGTGGAGGGTAAGGGACCCCAGAGATGAGCCTAAAAGACTTCAGGGCTTCGGTATTGGAGAACACAGGATAGAGATAAGGGAGAACAGGCTATGCAGGGATGAGCTACTGCAAAAGTGGGGAGAGGGACCATCCAGCTACCAGAAAAAGGGCGGAACCAAAGGAGGATCACATGGTGAAGAAAAACCCAGTCTTCTTCATAACCTACCTCTGTAAACAGTGAAGATAGTGTGTCTAATTAAAATAATTTGCTTTGTAGATGTACATTCTGCTTTTGCTAATGTTTTGTGGTCAGATTTATGTTTTGGGACTATACCCTACAGTTTGCAATCTAAAAAGTGTAAAGGTTTAAAAGGATATTTAAAAGCATCGTTGTGTGTCGTTAGTCTGCACTGCACTTCGAGGTAGATGGCACAGGTACAATTAGCTTCATTTATCAAGGAGGAAACGTACGTTTCATAGAAGTTAAAGAACTTGCTTAAGGTCAAGAACAGTTAGCTTCAGAGAGAGAAGCAGAACCCAGATCTTATCTCTTGGTCCAGGGCCTTTCCGTTACTCTGTAATGCAGCTTTCTACTTTTGAAAGATTGTGGTTTCCCGATTCGCAGGCTTCAAGTCTTCATCAGAGTAGTTTAGCACAGATAACAATGCAAACAAAATTTCCCTTTGTTTTCAGTGTGCTTCTATCTTCTTTATGTATACATCTTGTTTGCAGAGAATAAGAAGGATGGCTTTTGCTTTGTGGCCTTGAAGATAACCAACTCCTGTTGCAATTCCTGACACAGCACCTGAATTTACCCATCTATATTGCAGAACCTCTTCTTTACTTAGTTAATCAAAAGCCATCAGAAGGATTATAAAATTACAAATAAACTCAGGTGACTGTTAAATAATTTCACGAGGTTAATGGCACTCTTCTTTGTTACTGTCCACTACACAATGCAGTTGCTCTAAAATCCAGTTTCGAGTTTACAAAAAAAAGAGCAGAGACAATTGCCTTGATGAAAGATTTGCTATTTAATCTGTACCTTAGAATCAGGGAAGTTGGAAACCCTAATCATCTCTTTATTTATAACTTTTACCCTATTCTGTTCCCACTATTTCAACTAGCGTGCGCAGTCTGAAGTTTTATTATCAGTGACATAAATTAAATTGTAAATGTTAAAAGGGCAGTGTCCCATTGAAGGTGAATCCAGTGTTTTTATAAACTGAATAAGGATCGTTCTATCAATGACCTTATTCTTCTGTAGTACGTTGACAATCCTTTGATGTAGTCATCACTCCTGTGCTCTCAGCTTCTGTCCCTCAGCCTGCCTGGTGCTTCTGCTATTATGGAATCATTTCCTGGTTGAATGAATGTTTTCTAAAGTTTGGAACTCAGTGCACAAGGACGCCTTGCCAATTAAGTTGCACATCTATTTTGTTCTTAGCCAGCTTGGCATTAAAGGTTGTCTTCTTCAAATTAATGAAGCTCATGTTGTAATTTAGCTTTGGGTTCCTGAAACCCATGTGTTATAAACAGAAGATGATCTAGTTTAGGGTGCTCTAAGCTTGTAGGCTCCAGATCCAGCCTTACCTACATCCCCCAAACCATGATTATAACTTCTTTCATTACTGGTAGGTTGGAAGTATTCAAACTGTGTTTAGGGGCATAAAGAACGGATTTATGTTCTGGCATTTGAAATCTAAGGCTTAACTGACCAACTTTTTCCTCTTTTACTCTATTATTTTATTTTCAATAAAACATCATTTCAAATTTAGATGATACAAGCAAACCTAACATCCTCGAATCCATTATCATGATGATAATAATCCCATTCTCTTGGATGTTCTTAATCACTGTCCTAGTGAAATTTGAATGTCCTATGGGAACTGTCCACAGATTTAATTGTAAAGCATTTGGAAGACTTAGGTTCAGGGTTTCTAATGCTTCCTTAGTCCAACCTATATTTAATGCAATCAGCCTCAGTTGTCAACAGACATTCTGCGAGTGTCTTCTCATCAGGCACTTTCTAGGTGCTAGAGATAAAATGGTAAATAAAGTACCAGTTTCTGTCCTCATGGGTCTACTGTGGAACATAGCTATATAAACATGTAAATAAAATCCCGTATATTATGTGCACTTTTGTATGTGTGGGTATGCATATATGATAGGCATAGTTACGTATTATAAACCACATTTTGTTTCTTAACAGCTTTATTGAAGTGTAATTAATATACGGTGACACCTATTTTATGTATACAATTTGATATGAAGTTTCAGTTATGCACAATGAATACGTTCTAGAGATATTATGTACAACATAGTGACTGTGGTTAATAATACTCCACTGGGCACTTAAAATTTGTAGAGAATAGATCTCATGTTTAGTGTTCTAATCACTTTTTATTTTACTTGCATCTTCACGCCCAAGAGCCGTTATAGATAGTTATGGCTACAGAGGAAAGATGGCAAAAGAAATCTCAGGGGGCTCATGTGAGAATGGGAGGGACGGCGGATGATATATCCTCGTGGGTGAGGTGATACCTGAACCAAGTCTTTAAAGTGAACCAAAGAGGGGATGGCATCTGGGTACTCAGGATGGCATAGGCACAGGCTTGCAGATAAGAAACAGTTTCGGTAAGCTTGCAGAACTGTGAACATTTTGAGGTAGACAAGAAGAAGGAAATTCTTGAAATGGGGGAAAGTTCCAGATTAAAGAAAGTTTCTTTTCTTTTTTTTTTTTTTCTGGACTGATTTAATTTAGAATCATTAAAAAAAAAAAAGAAGAAGAAGAAACCTAATACTAGGGTTTGTCTTAAAAAGCAATATGCCACATACAATGAAGGTTGGGAAAGGAAAAGATGAGGTTGACAAATATGCTTTCTATTGATATGTAAATACTATATGCAACATTATTTTGTTGCTATAAAAATGTTTCTTTTAATATTAAGCAGTCAAATTGACATTTCAATACACGTTTTTGCTTCTAGTTTTTAAGGTGCAGAATTTGGAATCTAGTTTGATATGCCAAAGGCAGTGGACTCGGGGTGTTAATTCTTTCCATTGCTTTAGTTTTACATGTGCATGGATACAGCTGTTTGTGCAATCGCCAGATGTCAGACTAGGGGCTTCAGGAAGCTTTTCCATATATCAGCTGTTTCCCAGAGGTAAAGTATTATAGTGCATGATAATATGTTTGAAATATAAAGGCAAGTTGTCTTTATTTTTAGGTGTCAGTCAGAAATATATTGAATAAATATATGTCCACACAAAACGGACACGAGTGTTCACGGCAGTGTTATTTGTAATAGCCCAAACAAGGAAACAACACAGATGTCCATCAGCTCGTGAACTGATAAACAAAATGTGGGCTATCCATACAACCCAGTATCATTCAGTATTAATAGGCAATGAAATGGATACAGCCTGCATCATGGATAAACCCTGAAAACATTTGCTAAGTGAAAGAAGTCAGTCACAAAAGACCACATGCTATATGATTCCATGTATAGGAATGGACCAGAATAGGCAAAATTACAGAGATTTAAAGTAGATTAGTGGTTGCCTAGGGCTGCAGGGTAGGATGGAGAAGGGCGGGTTGCTAATGGGTAGGGGGTGTCTTTGGGGGCAGTTAACATCTTATACAATTAGATTGTGGTTATGTTGCACAACTTCATATACTAAAATCATTGACTTGCACCGTGTAAATGGATGAATGTGTGGTATGTGCATTATTGCTCCATAAAGCTGTGGGGGGAAAAGAATAATATATAGAATAGCTCGGATAAGGACATGAGTTTAATAATGGAAAATTATCAACTCTTTGTCTCTTCTTTTTAATGTTCTTAAATAAAATACGGAGACTAAATCCGTCAATAAAGGAACAAACTAAATGTGGAGAACATAATTAAAAACACATTTAGGGGCATCTTTTCATTGTTTCACTTTAAATATTTTTTAACCTTTAATCCATCAATTTGGGTAAGACATGAAAATTAATAAATTAATAGCTCTCTTACCTCCCAAGCCAATCAGTGATGCATTTCCCATTTTCTTCCTCCTGTGAGAGTCTCCTTAATTTAAGACTTGATTATTTGAAACATTCTTTGAATTTAATAGCATGTTTTCCTTCAATTATTAAAATAAAATTTAAGCAACAGTATTAAAAATCCCACATATACAAATGTACAAAATAGTGATAACTTCGACCTTAAGTTGTTCAAGGAAATGAATGCTTTTGACAGAGCATCTCCTTTATTGACTTCATGATAGGAAAAAACACATGCATTTTAGGGCAAATTCCCCCATTGTGTAAACTCCTCCCTGGGAGTACGTAAGAAATTATATTAACTCTTTTGATGAAGTAGTAATTGAAATAATACCCTAGTGACTTAGAGAGAGTTATCTTCTAAAGTTGATAAAAGAAACCAAATGGGGAATTGTAGTTCCTGAAAACAGGAACTCTAGCTGCAGACCAAGAAGAGACTACATAAAAATTAAGTCTGCCATGGCTTGGCTTGCCCCATGAGTTCTTTTCTTCCCTCTTTCTCCGTCTTCATTTCCCCATCACCTCCATCACCCCTCACTCACTTATGCTGGTCACACATTATTCTTACCGTGGCAAGAGTTTCACTTCTCATTACTTAACATATTTGTGCTGTTTACGCAACATTCAGCTATTGATTATTTGCTCAGAGTATCAGGAGAAGTTCCTCTCCTCTTTCCCTAATTGCAGTATGTCAATTTGTTGTACGAAATGGGTCACATCACTTTATTCCTTCATTTTCTGAGTATTCAATCTTAGATAGACCTTTCTGAGTCCCAGATGAGTCACCTCATAGTAATAATAATAGGAATAATAGGAATAGGAATACGATCCTCATGGTTAGTTTGCAGATAAAGTTTAGTAATTTAATATATAGAGCTTAAATCTTGGCTCATTGTAGACAGTTACTGACAACACTTTATGGAAGGCCCTCCACATTTATAATACCATTCTGTTTAATAACAGTGTCAAAGAAATATGCTACAGTCTCAGATCAACTTTTAGAAATTTACATTCCTTATTATTTTTAAATTTAGAATAACATAACTTTATACTTCTTTTATTAGTGCAAAGTGGCAACAGGTTGAAGGAATTCTGAGTTACTTCATGTGGAAAGAAATCAGTGCCATTTCCGTTTGATATTCCTTGAAATAATGGAATTTACATAGCAAATTTGGTTGTCTTGGTTTTAATTCCTGATAAATAATTAGCCTTGTTTTTTCTTTCTTTTTTTTTTTTTTTTGTAAAGATTTTATTTATTTATTTGACAGAGAGAGAGATCACAAGTAAGCAGAGCAGCAGGGAGAAGGAGCGGGGGGAAGCAGGCTCCCTGCTGAGCAGAGAGCCAGATGCAGGACTTGATCCCAGGACCGTGAGATCATGACCTGAGCCAAAAGCAGAGGCTTAACCCACAGAGCCACCCAGGTGCCCCAGCCTTCTATTTTGAGTGGGGAAAATGTATTTCTATAATTGTGCATCATTTTTTGCAAATAGCATAAGCTTCCAGATAAATAGCCTTTTAAACTATCTTTATTTAGCCTCCATTTGTTGGACAATGTGAAACATTTTCATATGATTTGCATAGTGGTTATTTTATTCCTATTTTTATTACTATGTTGGCATAACAAGCATTTTGTTTTTTCAAGTTTATGATGACTTGAATTGAATGCTTTTTAAAACAGTTAAGATCAAATAAGTTTCATCTACCATCACTTCCTTATAGCTCTAAGTTTAATGCCACCTTCGGCTATCTGTGATATAATATGTTAAATGACTTTCTCAGCTGTTTCATACTGTAGGTACAGGTTTAACATCTAAAAGTATTTCATTATGTGATGATTTTGATCATAATACCAGAAATAAAAGAAAATGTATTTCTCAGTGCATCAGTGAAAAAGTTTAAAATAAGTTAATCACGTCTTTATGAGGCCTTTGATTTCATAGCTCGATAGCTCTTTAAAATTCCATTGTCATTTTTAGTGTCATTATGTGCATGCATCTAGAAACAGGAGGTTTAGCTAAGAGAGAAACCCTTTTAATTTTTTTTTTAAATAATCTCTACACCCAATATGGGGCTTGAACCCACAGTCCTGAGATCAAGAGCCACATGTTCCACCAAATGAACCAGCCAAGCCCCCCAAAACCCTTTTAATTTCTGATTTGAACACATTGACCCTTTCCTTTGTCTGAATAAGTAGAATAACTCTGTTGAATTTTTTTTTTTAATGGAAACACGGGATTGGATAATTTTACTTATCTTTATAGTTAACAGTCTTATCTTTATAGTTTGCAAAAAAGGGCATTTTTAGGAAAGTTATTTTGTTTATTATGTTTATACACAGAATAAGAAAAATAATTTCTTGAATTTTTAAAAAATTTATAAACACATCTAATTATGCTCAGTTTTGCAGAAAATTATGAGTCAAGACATGCCACCATTTTTGGGGGGTACTATGTTATTGTTTAGGATAGACCCCTCCAAAGACACATTTTCTGTAGATGCTTTATACCTATAAGCTATAAATCCAAATGTGAATAAATATATTTGCTTTTGTTCTTTATGAATAATATAACTTTTGAATTATGGTTTGATTTCTTTTCTATTTTGCAAAACTGTTAAATTAATAACAGTGAAAACAAGAGGTGTACTTTGTTTTGTTTGGATTTTTTCCTTTAATTTTTTCCCTCTTTCCTTTGAAATTACATAAGGCCCCAGTGGACTTTAAACCACTATATTCCAACATGGAGACTTTGAAAAAATATTAATCCTAACCTTCCTCTTAAAGTGTGGTGTCTAAAGTGACAGGTTAATTTCAAATTCAGCTTTGATTGAGCATATGCCACTTTTTTTTTTTTTTTTACATGCTTTACATAACTAAAATAGAGCTGTCTTTAGAAATCCCTCTATTAGGAAAATGAACTCTAATCAAGGGAAGTTTTCTTCAGTCAGTGCCTTTCCACATTCAATGCCATTTTTTGGAAACATGTAGTATGTCACATATGATAAGATACACAAGTGTTATGAAAGCACAACACCAAATGCAAATAAGTGCACTTTTTCCTTAATTTAAGGAACCTGCTAGAAAGGAGTTAAAGGAAATAAAGACATGCATGCTTCATTTTATTTTTCCTGTCTCAAAGGAAGTTGTAACAATATTAATCCATGTAACATTTTGCAAAGGCAATTTTGATCTTTGGTGGGTAGCTTTGTTCACTACAAATATAGTGGAAGTCTCATTTCTTTCCCATTTATGGTATGAGCTAACATGACATAGAATATTTTTGTAAATGAAACTATAAGAATCCTAAGCATATTTAGGATTGGATGTCATTGAAATGTATGTAAGCGTATAATTTTGTTGGTTTATATTTTAAGAGAGACTTTGTTTGGGTTGACCCTTCAACAGTGCAGGGGGTAGGGCCCCCAGCCCCAAGCAGTTGAGGCCCCTGTATAAGTTTTGACCTCCCACAAAACTGAGCTACTGATAGCCTACTCTTGACCATAAGCCTTATCAATAACATAAACAGTTGATTAACACGTATTTTGTATGTTATATGTATTATATGCTGTATTCATAGAGTAAATTAAGCTAGAGAAAATAAAATGTCATTCAGAGGATCATAAGGAAGATAAAATACATTTACAGTTGTACTGTATTTATAGAAAAAAAATTCACATATAAGTGGACATAGACAGTTCAAACCCATTCAATGGTAGATGACATTCCACTTGTTCAGCAGTTAGCTATCAAAAGGAACTTATTAAACAACACTGTGGTAAAGAGACTGTGAATATAATGCCTTAAACCATAGAATGATGGTTGGAGAGAGGAGCAAATCCCACAGTTGTGTACTATTGTAACTTAAAAAAATAGCCATACTCTCATCATCTAAGAGCATAAATCTAAAAAATATAGATTCATTAGCATTCTCACCTTACAGGAACATTTCAAATAGAAATTAAAGACTGCATATGTGCAGAAAACAGAATGCGGCATAATTTGAGGAAAAAAATTAAATTGACAGGCTATTCGATTTTTAAAATCTCAGGATAAACAAACTCAGAAAGGGCCTGAGACTTGTCTACCCAACTTCCCTCAATTTACCTAGGCACACATAGTAATTTCATAACCCAAAAAGAGAAGAAAACTAAATGCGCTATTGCAATCATGGATGGATGTAGATGGTAGCAGTAGAGGAAAGAGCAAGATTTATTGTAATAAATAGACAATTTCATAATCATTGTCATGTACTTTTTCCTAACACAAGAATTCTATGGTAAAGGACTCCAGAAACTAAAGATAGGCTTCATTTTGCAAAATATTTGGAGAATTTAAAACTGATAACTCCACAAGGCATGGAGTGTCTTATGCTAAGTGAAATAAGTCAAAGAAAGACAAATACCATATGATTTCACTCATATGTGGAATGTAAGCAACAAAATAGATGAACATAGGAGGAAGGGAAAAACAAAAGAAAGAGAGAGAGCCAAACCATAAAAGACACTCTTAACAAACTGAGGGTTGCTGGAGGGGAGTAGGGTGGGGTTGGGGTAAATGGGTGATGGGCATTAAGGAGGGCACTTGTGATGAGCACTGGGTGCTGTATGTAAGTGATGAATCACTGAATTCTACTGCTGAAACTAATATTACACTATATGTTAACTAACTAAAATTTAAATAAAAACTTCAAACATTAAAAAATAAAAACAAAAACAAAATTAAAAAGAAGGAAACATTACATTTTTTCATGTATCTTGTCGTCAAATATTACACTTCCTTGCATCAGAAATACCCAGATATGGGGCGCCTGGGTGGCTCAGTGGGTTAAGCCGCTGCCTTCGGCTCAGGTCATGATCTCAGGGTCCTGGGATCGAGCCCCGCATCGGGCTCTCTGCTCAGCAGGGAGCCTGCTTCCTCCTCTCTCTCTCTCTCTACCTGCTTCTCTGCCTGCTTGTGATCTCTGTCAAATAAATAAATAAAATCTTTAAAAAAAAAAAAAAGAAATACCCAGATACAAAAGCATATGCATGTGTGTGCGGGTTTATGTATAATCATTCTGTCATTATTGTATGCGTAAGCTATCTGTGAAGCAATTTGGAGATGAGCTCTGCGAGCCTTAAAAATCAGTGCTCTCCAAACTAAATTTCAGTTCTAGAAATCTGTTCAAAGGAAATAATAACAATCTAAGTGTCTGAATTAAAGTACTGTTGAACACAGCAAAAAAATTGAAATAATCCAACTGCCAGCAATGGGCACTTGTTCAGCAAGTCCTGGTGCACTGGTATGATGGTGTATTATGTAACCACGAACATCTTTGCTTTCAAAGAATAATTGCAGAATGATTGTGCATGGCATAATGTGAAGCGTGGGGAGAAAAAGCAGGCTACAAAACTTGTTTGATAAGAAGTATGAAAGCAGGAACCTGGTCTGTTTGTTCAGAGACATACCCCTGTACAAAGTAAAGATTCATTAAATATCTGTTAAACTTGTGAATGAATATATGATCTAATAGAAAAATATACCAAAATAGCAATGGCAGCAGTGGCTAATCCTGAGAAATAAAATTGCCTTTGGTTTAAACAAATTAAAATTAAAAACAACAACAATAACAACAACAACAAAACCCTGGTAGCAGTTAGAAACTACCAAATGGTCAGTGGAAGAAAAGCACAGTTGTAGATAAAGTTTATGGATGATTTGAGAGCCAAGGAGCAATTTGGTGTGGCGTACAGCTACCTTCAAGGGCAGCTTTGCACATGATGATACCAGATTGTGGAGCTGGGTAGGACATTCACGGACAATTCACTATTTAATCCTATATATGATTTTCTAAGTCATCTCCGACTACCCCTTTGTTTCTTGTTTCACAGTAGTTTTGAGAATACGCATATGGTGTTTGCTCAACTTGTAGAGAAAAATGGGATAAGTTCTAGGTATATTGGTTATGATAGCTTACGAATTTTAGCATACCTTAACCTCCTCTCTGTTCCTCATGGGCTTTAAATATAATATAATTCCTGCTTCAGAATTGAATAAGCAAAGTAATTTCTCTATGGTATTTTTCTTTTTCCTTTTTCTTGTCTCAGGGTTCTTTTTTGGTTGTTTGTTTTATTTGGCTGGTGTTTATTTTTTTGGGTTGTGCTCTAGGGATGTGCAACCCTTTCTGTTTCATTGATTGGCATGAAAAATTAAAAATATATAATTCAAGTCGTGATAGTAAGATAGGCTGTTGATGTCAAACAGGGGAAAATTAACTAAATTGGATTTTTAATGTTAGTATTGAAAAAAAAAATCTCAGGGTTTCAAAATATGCCACACAGAAGCTTATACACTATGTATAATAGACCTCTGTGGGAAAAAACTCTTTGTTACTAGATAGGAAAAAATAACATATTACTATAGTATGTGGATAGAGTTAGTCATTTTTCAATTGTAGTAAAGTAGAAAAAAAAAAACGATTAACCCTAAGTCAGTTATAAGGAACTAAATACCATATAAAAGGATTAGTCTACTGAGGCCATGTTCACAAATCGGAGAAGTGGTTGAATTCTTTTGAATGGGATAATCACTCCAGGTAGTTTGATCAGTAGTCTGTAGGATACATCTTCTACTCTGTCCACTTATGAACTTTTCCAGAGTTGGTCCTGCCTTTCTCAGGCTGTGTCTTCATGAAGAGACAGATTTGGCTACTTTGCAGTACAGCTATGGGCTCCCAGGATCTAACGGACCTGTGTTATGGTCTAGAACTCTTGTATTAGATTGGCAAGTTTCATACTTTGGGAATTTTTTTCATTTGAGACATGATTGATGATGTGGTGAGATCATCAGAAGAGAAACATAAACCAACTTTCTCCTTCTTATTTTATGCTCTCTTATGGTTATTGCATTCAAATATAGTTGCCCTGACACTCTTCTACTCTTGTAGAACAGTTTTTAGGGAACAGTTGATAATCCTGCCCTTTATTCGTAGAAATCAGAGTAGGATAATGATCTATTACAACAGAACTTCTCTAATGCTCTTTCTGTATTGGAGGGTGGATTTCTAATTATATGTTAACTCTACTTGTGATTTGTATATACAAAAGGATATATTAATATTTTAATTTGAAATGTACTGAGTTCTGTTTTTTAGCCACGGTTTAATGAGTGTGTTAGTACAAAAACCATCCAGAGAATATTACATGAAACTTTAAATAAAACTTCGAAACCTCTAATGCATTCCTTAGCACTTGGCAAAGAATCCCTGTATTCTATCATGGCCTAGAAAGCCCGATCCAAAGCTTCAGCTAGATTTTGTGGCACATTTGGGAATTAGAAAACGTCATCTCATGGGCATCAGCATCCCCTCAGTTGCAGGAGGGTGATGCCACTGACTGTGCATGCCTCTTCTTGGCTGGTTTTAGGGTAAAGGAGGGATGGCAGATACTGGGGCTTCCTCGAGACCCTTGGTCAGCCCACATGCCTCTGACAGTGTCACAGATCCCCTGATTCTCCGTGCCTTTCTTTCTTCCACAGAAATTTCTGTCCCCTGGTATCTTCCTGTGAGTAACTTCGGTCTTACCATTTGGTGTGAGTTCCATGACATGGAGTCAATTCTGGTGCATTCTAACTGTTGCCCATATCTTCTCAGCCAGACACCCTTTGTTACATAATGCTACGTTGTTCTTGCTTTAGCCCTTACCAGCATCTGAAATTATCTGATTTGTTTTCTTATTCTGTTTTCTCCTCATTAGTATCTGAATTCTTCCAGACAGGGACTTTGTTCTTTCACTACTGGATATTTAGTGCTGGAAATATTTAACACCTGGCACTTTGAAAGAAATCAATTAATGGTTTGTTAAATGAATGATGAAACCGAACCTTTACACTCTCCAATTTGCTCTTATTCTATGGTAGTAGAGAATGAAGTTTCTACATTCTCATTATTTCTGCTGGTGGAAGGAGAGGAGGGTATAAAGAGAGGGTCAGTTCTTAATGTGTGTTTATCTCCACTGTGGAAGTACCTAGTGATACCTATGACTATGAAAAAGGCTTTTAGCTAGAAGCTGGCAATCCCAGGCCAGAACTACCTAAACTAAAAGGAGAGAAGATGCCACCACTTTCTGTTAAGTTCTGCGCTGGATATTTTCCATGGGCTTTTCCAGATCTATACTACATCCTTTGCCACTTGGCCCTGTGTTCTGGGAGCCAAATTTTTATGGACTGTCTTTTGGCCTCCCTTGCACTCTGTCTTCTGGGTGTGCCCAGCCAATGGAAAGTGCCATCTGGAGATCAGGGAGAGAGTGGGGTCAGGCATTTATTTCCCTTCCTTCCTTCCTGCTGCCTTAATGAGGTGTGGCCTCATCCCCTCCTGCAAAGTCCATAGTTCCTGCAGGGTGATCTCTTCCTATGTACGGCTCCTGCTACTTACTCTCCAGTCCCAGTAACTATGTCACATCCTTGCCCTTCGAGTCTCCCACTCCTGGCAGCCCCAGGCTGCCGCACTCTTGGGTTTGCTTCAACTCTGCTGGTCTTCCTGTGAGTGCTCCCTACCCCATGTAACTGTCCTCAGTTACAGCATTTGAGTGGATTCTGTGCATTCTGCGTTGAGATCCTGATGGAGACAGGCCCCTTCCTGGAGTTTCACAATCAGAGAAGATGTCCTGGGGAAACCAGCCTGAGAACTTGGAATGAAAATATGGTTTTAGAGCTTAGTATCAGTTAGAAGAGATAGAACGGTGTCTGAGTGAAAAGCTGCTTTCTTTATTGTCCAAACCAGAAAGGAGGATCCAGTTTTATTTATTTTTTTTAATTAACATATAACGTATTATTTGCCCCAGGAGTATGGGTCTGTGAATCGCCAGGTTTACACACTTCACAGCACTCACCATAGCATATACCACCCTCTGTCCATAACCCAACCACCCTCTCCCTACCTGCCTCCCCTGGCAACCCTCAGTTTGTTTTGTGAGATTAAGAGTCTCTTAAAACCGTGTCTCCCTCCCGATCCCATCTTGTTTCATTTTTTTTTCCTTCCCTACCTCCCAAACCCCCCACTCTGCCTCTCAAATTCCTCATGGGAGGATCCACCTTTAACAAATAAATCTGATTTCCTTTGACTTTTAGCTAGAAAAGGAAGGTAATGGGAAGGTAAAAATACTGCATTTGGAAATGTACTAGTGAATATGGGTTAATATTGACACCTAACCTAGAAGACGGATTGTTGATGCTCAAGAAGAGAGACAGGATGACCAAAAAGGAAGTGGTGTCCTTACAAGAGGCAAGACCCCACAAGAGGTAGTTGCTTGGTGAGGGTCACAGCCTGGGGGTGACTTCCCACATAAGCCAAAGGAAATCCCAGCTCCTTCCTGGGACTTTCAGACTTTGCATTCAGACAGGCTTGTCTCCTATCTCTCTCTCTCTCCGACATCATGGGCAGTCTAACTGCACCCACAGTAACCTTCTTGACTTTTGCTTTCACCAAACTCAATCCTCTTGTCAGCGTGTTTCTCATTAAGTCTCTGCTTTGCTCTCCACTCTTCAGAGTGACTTTCACAGGCGGTTTCATCTAAAGCACCCCCACACCCTGTCACTTTCTATCAGGCCACCTGATTTTATCTTCATTATAGCGTGTGTTTATTTCATTTACTTATTTCCTATTTCCAACTTTTAGTTCTTTGAGGAGGGACTCTCTTGGACCAGTTCAGCGCTGTCCAATAGAAGTAAAATGTGAACCACACTGTAAGGTAAAATTTCTTACAGTCGTATTTTAAAAAGTGAAAGAACTCAGATAAGTTCATTTTAATAATCTATTTCTTTGGGCAAGTATATCCCAAATAGGTTTTTTTTTAATTTTTAATTTTTTTATTAACATATAATGTATTATTAGCCACAGGGGTACAGGTCTGTGAATCACCAGGTTTACACACTTCATAGCACATACCTTCCCCAATGTCCATAACCCCACCCCTCCCTCCCTAACCCCCCCACCCCCGGCAACCCTCAGTTTGTTTTGTGAGATTAAGAGTCTCTTACGGGGGCGCCTGGGTGGCTCAGTGGGTTAAAGCCTCTGCCTTCGACTTGGGTCATGATCTCAGAGTCCTGGGATCGAGCCCCACATCGGGCTCTCTGCTCAGCAGGGAGCTTGCTTCCCCCTCTCTCTCTGCCTACTTGTGATCTCTCTCTCTCTCTGTCAAATAAATAAAAATCTAAAAAAAAAAAAAAAAAGAGTCTCTTACGGTTTGTCTCCCTCCCCAAATAGTATTTTAACATATAGTCAACGTTCAAAAATTATTAATGAGATATTTTACAAGTTTTAATACACAGTCTTTGATATCTGGTACATATTTTATACTTACAGCATATGTCAGTCCAGACTAACCACATTTCGGGTGCTCATGAGTGAATGACTCTTGTCTCTGGTGGTCACTGTATGGCTCCAGGCAGCCATAGCTTCCTGCCAAGCTGCCAACATTACTAGGACCTAGAAGAGCGCTTGCCATTAGAAGAGATCAGTAGGTAGTCAACAACTGGCTTGCCAACCGACAGAATTAATGGCATTTAGAGATTTCCATCCATAGCCCCGTGGCTTGGGCATTTCCACTTATTGAGGCCATGGTTTGTCCTATTTATGGAGTGAAAAGTTCAGGCTAGCTGACTCTCAACGTTTTTTTCCAGTTTTAGTATTGTATATTTTTCTTTCTTTACTCTTATTTTAATTCACGTATCACAAACTTGCCTTTTCCCAAGATGTACAGTCCAGGCAAAAGTGGGAAGAAGGGTCACATGCCACTGAATCTTGTAACAGTATTATTTAACTGTGTCTAATACTTAACACAAAGACAGTGTCTTTCCCAAAGGAAGCTATGATAGGATTCATATTGTTATTGCATTATTAGATTATTAGTAGAGATGTGTAGATAAGTTTATTGACATATTTTTCTTTTTGATTTATTAGCTGTTTTCCAGATCTTATTAATTTTAAAACAATCTTTTGTTATTGTTGTTAATCTGAGCTGTGTTAAAACCTGATAAAAATGTTAACATTTTCTTATGTTGACATGGCCTATAATTCATGGTTATGCCTGTTCAGTATTCAGTATTATACCTATAATGTGAAATTTTGCTTATATCATTTGTTGAGTTTTATTCACTTGGGAAAATGTCAAACCATTTCCCTAAAAAGGACTTGAAAAATCACTCAAATCAGTGTTCCGAAAGGCAGTTAGTGGTTTTTTTTTTTTTTTATCACTGTATTCTTTAATACCTTTTCCAGTTATTTTAAATTCTGATATGCCTAGTTGTCTTTCTTTTTATAAATGGCTATAAATGTTATTACCACCTTGTTTGAAAATCTGTTATTTCACAGACTGTGTCTATATGTGAGAAAAAGTGCTTCCCCACTTCACCAAGTTAAAACACAGTGCTATTTTAGGCAATGGTAATACTGAATAACATTGTGCATTGAAGCCTGGCTCTTGCTCAGCTCTCCCTCCCCCCCACCTTTTTTTTAGAGCCCCATGAATACTTTCAAACCTACACCTAGAAAACAGTCTGTGGTGGTTTTTACTTGGACAGTCTTGCTCCAAGGAATATTTGGACATTAGCATAAAGGTTGCACATGTTATACAAAGTGTAATTAAAGAAGCTTTGATCCCCAAATGTCAACTAGCTTGCTAAGTGTCATAACAAAGTGTCAAGCATCTGGTATACAGTTAATTTGTAGTCATTAACTCCATATTGTTGATGTGACAGTTTGTTAGCAAAGCAAGCTTGACAGTTGCATTTTGTTCTTGATTGACATCTACAGACCTCCCCACCCGTTTAGTTTACATTCCTGTTGAGGTTTCCTCAGGTTGCATTTTTACTGCTTAATTTCCCCCAACTTATTAGTTGACGTGCTGGTAAACTTCTAAAAACACATGCTATGTTAGGACAGAATTTTTCATTTTGCTTCTAAAGTGTTTCAAATTTGTAAAAATGCTGGAAATAAGGAAGAGCTTGCTGATCTTTGTTCAGAATCTAAAAATTTGCCCAAGTAGTGTGACAACCCCTGCATTATACTGATGCATTATTGTCACAAATACCATATTTATAATATGACAATTGCTACGGCAATTAATCTAGTCAGCACTAATTTCTTATATAGTTCCACCAATATTTCCACTTTTCAAAGGCTCAGAAAACAGATAAGTGGATACTTCATCATATTCTTAATTGCATTGATTTGATCCAAAGAGTCCATTACAATCTAATTTCAGTCCTTTAATGTTTTAAAATTTTACTTGTATTGAATCATATGCAACTTGTTTGATGCCAGGTTTTTACCACTGTTATTAATAGAATCCCATTTAAAAATGTTTTATAAGATACTTCATTCCTTACACTTACATATTCCTTCCTTATACCAATCCTTCATTCATATATGCAGGATATTTAGTGAATTCTGTTTAAGAAGAATCAAATATAGTTCCAAAACCACAATATTATTAATATAATATAATATAATATATAATAACTAGCATATGAATTGATGTAAATAACTTATACTTATTTAATTCCTAGAGTTTGGGATGGTTGTATAGCTAAACTAAGCAAAATGTATGATTTATAAACTTGTACATAGTTGTGGCAACAATCAGAAGGTTTCATCCACTAAAGGTCATTTTTTAACTGCATATTTTGAAAAACTAGGCTTTCTAGACAAACACAATGAAATTGACTGATGAGGAAGATTTTAGATTTACACGCAGTTCATCTAGTTTGTTTTCCATGAGCAGATAAGGCCATAGTCAAATCATTTGTTGACAGGATAATAATCCATTTATTTTACCACTTGTATCAGTTTTATCCTTTGCTCTCAAATAATTATTATAAGAAAGCAGCATCACAGTATAGAGAGTTCCTGGCTGAGGGCTTATAGTCTGATTCCGGACCTTCATTTTGTCTCCCAAGTGGCCATATAGATAACTTCACTTACTTAGGCTTCATGTTTTTTGATCTGTAAAATGAAGTCACAGGGCTAGATACTCTCATGTTTCTTCCAACTCTAAAAATTATAAATTTGCATGTTATTTTACATTATGATTAGGAAAGGGCTAGCCATTTAAATAAGGATATGTTGTGCCCTTCTAGAACTCGTGCTTTTGAGTATTATGTATTTTAGCCTACCTGCACTTTCTGGTCTATCACTAGTCTGTAAGATGACTTGCTTGAGAACTAATCTAATGAAATCATACAGCAGTTTTGCTCTTAAATCTGGTGTGGTTGCTTTCCTTTCCGCGTTGCACTGCCTTTGAGTCAGAGGAGGAGTGAATTCTTATTCAGAATGGAGAAAGGAAACCTCATTGTCTCACGGAAGGATGAGAAGATATATGTAGATGGAGAGAAAAACATGCATCTGTGTGTCAGGAGAACTTTGGCTTGACCACTAGCTTGATCACATGTTAAGATGTTTAGGCAACTGTAATTGAATGTAGCTCAATTCAGAGGATCCCCTTTTCTTTATCCTAAGTGTAGAGTAATATCTCTACAGCAAAATTTTGTTATTAAATGACATAATGATTGTGAGTAAAACCTCTGTTCCTTGGTAGGCGCTCTAGAAATGGTGGTCGTGATTACTAACTTAGTAAACGTACATGACTTTCAAGTCTCTCCTTCTCTGTGAAAGAAAAATAATAAAACCCATTACTTAGGATTGGCCTGCATGTGATGACCAAGTGCAGTCCCTTAAACGTAGCAGGCACTCAATTAATATTTCTTTAATGTATGAAATCTATTATCTTTGTTTGAAAATTTTGAGTATTTTTAAAGAGCTAGGCATATCAGACAACATTTTAGTATAGGTCAAGTGTAAGACTTACAGGACAAAGTTCAATTTGGACCATAAATGTGTGAAAGAGTAGCTATAAGTTTTCTCACAACTAATGAAGTGGGCCTGGGGCAGATCAAGCAATTTGAAGTTGACCGACTGTGCTGTGATCTAGCATTTATGTGGAATCATGATTTAAGCCCTAAAGTGTGATCTCCTTGGGTAACAGTCCAACGACAGTTTAGGTGATGGAGCTCTCTGAGTTATACATTAGATCATGATGGTGGAAATAAACATTTTCCAGCTGTCTCCCTTTTTTTTTTGTGGCATGATTTTAGTCTCTTGTTAGGAGAAATCCCAAGCTAAATGGCAGCGTATATTTGAATGGTTAATATATTAAAATGTATAAAATGCACAGTGATAGGACATACCTAGTAAATGTCTGAATCAATTGGAAATGGACTTCAGGGAACTATTACCTAATTTATTTTAATTTATGTGGATGATGATACATACCATTTTGATGCCCCCTAACCACAATTGACCTATCCTTTACTACTTATCATAGTACATAATTTTGGAACGAAGGTGATGTCTTTAATCTAAACTCATCAAGATAAGAAGAATAAACTTCTTTTAAGAGTGGAAGTTCATTAAATACAATTAGAAAAATAATAAATTTTTTTTTCTAGGATGCTTAAGATAACAAATAAACATGAAAATGTAACATCAGAATCTACTCTGCTGATATATTCTGTAAGGGAGGCGAGAGGAGTACCAATGATCACGAGCAGTTCAATTTATATCCTTAAGACTTAGAAATATTCATTTTTTTATTATAGTACATATAAAATTGGAGCTCTCTGCTTAATATTTAAATCTATATTCCTTGAGTTTAATCTTTTGTGAAATCTATCAATAAATCAGAAACTCATAGAGTCAAAAATAAATTATGTGGAAGGTCACTATGATCCTTGAAATTAGTACTGGGAACACAATTTAAAACAGTTGTAGGCCAGGGTGCCTGGGTGGCTCAGTCAGTTAAGCATCTGCCTTTGACTCAGGTCATGATCCCAGGGTCCTGAGATCCAGCCCTGCATCAAGCCACACATCGGGCTCCCTGCTCAGCAAGAGCCTGCTTCTTCTCCTTCTGCCTGCTGCTCCCCACTGCTTGTGCTCCCTCTCTCTCTATCAAATGAGTAAATAAATAAAATCTTTATAATAAATCTTTATAATAAATAAAATATATATAATATATGTTATATATATTATGTATAACATATATTATATATAAAATATACAATAAAATCATTATAATAAACAATAAACAGTAGACCAATTTAATTTGTGGGTCAGTTTTTGGAAGATTTCAAATACACAAAAGGAAAAGAAATGTGTAAATGCATAGAGAATGAGGAAAGATACAGGGAAAAGCTGTTCATTGTTCTCTAACTTGTAAACACTGTAGATGAACTTGTAATAAAAGAATGGGTTTTTAAAATACCTTTTAACACCTCGTATGGAGACTTATAGCTTCTAAAAAATAGTCTTAACAAACACTAAGTGATTTGATCCTCACATGAAGATACTGTTAACCCTATTCTTTAGAAGCAGGAACTGAGGTTCAGGGGGTTATGCCAAGAGATACTTCCATTGCCCTCATGGTCCCTGCTGTTTGCAGCAATAGGGCAGGTGAAACAGGAAAGGGATGGCATAAGGCAGGGTACTGCTGGCTTGGTAAGTCCCAAATCTAAGCACGCTCTGAATTTTCTGAGAGTTTCTCTGTGGTTTCTTGGCATTCGGTTAGATACTCTCAGAGATGTCAGAGGTTCAGTAATTAAATGGTAAACTAATGGCGTGTGGTGTTCTCCGAGAGAGCTTTGTTTTCTGATAGACTATAAGTTGTAATGGGAAAATGAGATGGGCCCCATCTAGTATTCGGAAGTTGTGCCATTTTCAAGAAATTTATTATTTTATAGCAACTTGTTTTTTCCATTCAATCTGTAATATAGAACAGACGTAAAACATTTCTGTTATAGGCTTCTTTCGTTCAGTATCAATTAATGCATTTAAACTTCAAAAACTACTTTTAGGGACTCCTAGGTGGCTCAGTCGGTTAAGCATCGACCTTTCCGCTCAGGTCATGATCCCGGTTCCTGGGATAGAGCCCTGCATTGGGCTTCTTGCTCAGAGGGGAGCCCGTTTCTCCCTCTGCTGCTCCCCCTGCTTGTGTTGTCTCTCTCTGACAAATAAATAAATCAAATCTTAAAAAAACCCTATTTTTAATTATTTTAATGTTTTAGCTCTCAATGAGTCTGTCTAGATCTTGTTGGAGAGCTCTAGTACCAGTCTTGAAGAAAACATTTTATGTGTATATATGTAATACAATATCAATAAATTAATAATTAAATTTTGATACATTGATGATATGAAACAGAATTAATAAATTAGTAAGAAATTTCTTTTGGGGGGAAAATAAAATCAGATAACTTAGCTAAGGATAATTATGAGTCTAGAATCCTACAGATATTCTCATAGGTAGATATAAATGTAGATGCAACAACAGCTACAGATTTCCCCTTATCCTTATACACGGGAAGAATTGGTGAGTTAGTATGGAGGAAGGTGAAGCACTTCTCCTATTTCCTTCAAATCAGTATTTATAAAATACTCACAAGATATTATTAAAGAGACATTTTGGTTAAGTACAGTGCTTCTCCATACTGATTTTCCTGTTGAACTGGGACATTGGTAATCTATACTAATGAGTACAAGAGCCATTGCAGATGATAGTATTTTGTGAATTAGCAACTAAGCAAAACACACAAATTAAAGAATCAAGGGCATCATAAAATGTACTGCATCATAAAACCTACTTGTTCATTTATTTTGACAAGTGTAGTTTAATTTAAATTATTTATGGTACTTTGTACTCCACAAGTAACTGTAACATAGTGAATTTTGTTAAAAATAATGAAGTTAAAGCTATACGAGCTTTTAGTTATGATTGTGCTAAAAGATTAGAGCAATCAATTTATCTTCTCTACCATTTCTTCAAGCAAATTCATAGTATTTGCAGTTCTTATTCAGAATAAAAAGAGTCACCTGAGTCCACTGAATATCTTGTCAGTGCTTTTATAACTTACATCTTCATGAATTCTTTGGGAACGAAGCTCTTTCATAAACATTTCGTATACAACAAATTTCACCCAGATCCAGTGATTTGTTCTAGATGTTCAGTATTTTACTAAGTTGCATTATTCCTGTTAAGGTTTGTTATTCTGTTGGTTACATATGTTACAAATGTTCCTCTGAATGGATTCCCCTTTAATTATAAAGTGTAGTGCCACAGAACGGAGACTGATTTGGGCATTCATAAACCTGAATGCAAATCTTGGTCTCTCCCATGCCATTCAACCTTAGTCTCATCTGTAAATGTTTTCCAAATGACAATGTTTTTGTGAATGTTAGAAACATAACCAAAGAATTCAGGACAGTCCCTGGCATTTAATAGGCTTTCAGTAAATGTTGGTTGTTATTATATTAACTATTGTTAACCTCTGAAAAATTGTGGAATTCACAAAGTTGGTCGTCAAGTCAGTTTCCCCTTTCAACACTCTGATGTGTTATTTTTCTTTCAATGACAGTGATTCTGTTGTGATTTTACATCTCCATCCCATGACACATAAACACACACACACACACACACACACACACACACACACACTGCCCATATTCTCCACCATGGCCTTCTCGAATACTAGAAAACTACCAAACTCGTATTACTCTTCCCTCAACCTATTTTTCTGAAGATTCAGCCCCCAAGGGGCTGAGCATTCCAGAAGTAGGTGGGTAAATCTGTATCTTTTTGCTCTTCAGCTTCTTTTAATATTGGAATCTACATATTAGTTAATATTTAATTATAATGTCACCATATATTTTCTCTCCTTTCTGCTATAACCCTAAACTTATTTGTCCAATTAGCTTGGATAATGAAGAATATATCATTTGAATATATATATTCTGCTATAAAGTTGTTATTAAATAAGACACTGTCCTGTGTAGAAGGCAATGCATCTTTGTTTGGAAGGAATCAGAAATTGATATTACTCTATGTTTAGCAGTAGTAACATTAATTTTTTTCTTGTTTACATTTTGGGTAGACTTTTTTTCCTGAGTTTTATTTATTGATTAGTGGCACCATTTTCAGTTTAACTTTAAAAGTGCACATGTTGAACAATATTATGATTCAGTTTTCATGATAAAGGATTTTTTTTTCTGTTTCCACGTACATGTTTCTGTTGGAGGTACATTATGAATAGCACATCAGATAAAAGGTCTTGCTAGTCTAAGAATATAACTGATAAAACTTTATAAAGTGCAACAATCATCCATTTTATTCCTCTCTTATGAAAACATTTAAAGCATATAACTGGTCTATGCTGTAGAGTATCCTTCAGAATTACAAATTTGTTAAGAAATCTAATTTGTATGCACCAGTGTTCATTCCTGTGTTTGTGCTGGCTTTAAGTAGCAGCACAGCTTTTAATTGTGAGGCTTTAAGTTCTGCAATTAAAATTTACCCTTTTTACTAAGAGGGTTGAGTGATAGTTTTTGATTTACTTTAGACAGTTTAGACAAATTATATTTAAAAGAGCATAAAGATGCACAGAGCATTTCCTGATTCAGAGAAGGTCAAAGTGTCTTAGTCGCATTTTTTGAAAGTTTTACCTTGAATAACTAATGATTCTTCCTACTGTATTGACTAAACCTTGCTTAAGACATATAAGCAGGATGTCAAACTCCTCCAAATCATGGACTCCCTTGAAATCAATGACCAAATGACCTTGACAGAATAAGGAACATGATATTTTATACCTTATGATGTTATATTAAAATCACCTCTATGAAGGATGCAGAAACAGATTACATTAGTGCCTCCAATGATGCTTATGTTTCTTTTTTATTACTTTTGTGTTTATAAAAATAATGAAAATTCTTTGCAAACTACTAGAAAATTTGTTTAGAGCTTTGACCATTTCAAAAGTATCGTAGAAATTTTGCAGACAGATGTTTAATTTGATCAAGGCAGACCACAAAATGGATAATTCTGGTCCATAGTGAAGATTGAGGTCACAGAAACAGTTTTGTGGAATAATAACAACAAAAAATGTTTTGGAGACTTTTTAAAAGCAACACATTAACAAGGGTTTACAAATATGAAATAGAATTTAAACTAATTCTTAAAAAATCTAGAGATATCGGTGTAAAGCAGTGAGAAAAGCATTTCAAAGATGTAGAAATGTAAAAGAAAGTAGTTTGAGTTCTGCTTGGCATAGGTTGGTATGGTGGGCCCACTGGTCCAAGGTTGGGGGTGATATCAGAAATACAATAATAATGGTCAGTTCGTGAAAAGTCTATGTGTCAGGATATTAAACAGGGGAGATGTTGTATATTTGATCTGTGTATTCAAACTGTACAGATTTCTCTGGTAACATTATTGGATGGGGATGATATTAGCACCAGGAGACAGCAGTGAATCAATGTTAGAAGTTATGAGAACACTTTAGGCTTATTTTACCCAGGCGGTATCATTTGAGACATAGAAAACATGATAGATCCAAGAAATATTTGACATTTGAACTGAGAGATATTGCCAAATTGTTTGGATGGGAATAAAAATTAGGGTGTGGATTAATTTCTTAACAATACTTTTATCAGCTGATTTTTAGGAAATTAATCACCAAATGTTAATATTAACATCCATGTGATACATTTACCAAAGATAAAGTAGTAGATGCATATTTCCAAAAATATTTATAAGTGAAAGGAATAAGAGCTTAAATTAAAAACCTAAGTTATTTTTTGGCTTTAAGAGAAAATAAAAATTTACTTTGACCAATCTTAAAGCCACACACTTATGTTTTCTCTGTGAGTTTGTAAAGATTTATGAAGTTACCCGATTGTTAGTGGCAAATAACATCTGCTATTTTTACATATTCAGGGATTTTTTTTCTCTTTTTTGCAATCTGTGATAAATACTGGCAGAGCATTATAAAATGACAGGGGTGCAGAAAGCGCGAATGAACTGGCAAACAGGAGGTTCCACTATTTATTCTAATCTTACTGGAACTACCATTCTGAACTATTAATATATTAGCAAATACATTTATTGGCATGTTTTTGTGTCATTGTTTTTGGATACAAACCTACCATATTAATAGAAGACTGTTAATTTAGCATAAATACTATATGTGTGTATAGTACGTGAGCTGATATAAGGGAACTGATTTAACTTGTTCATTTTGTAAAAGCAGGGACTGCCTTAGGCAGAACTGCAAAGCCAGAAGGTCCCGTCTTGTGCCCTCCTACAGCTCCTTCCTGGAACCCCGCTCTCTCTGGAGTTGTCATGCTGCCACCATCTACTTCCCTTGCGTCCCGGGTGCCCATGATGGTGTTTTCTCCATACTTCCTATACTACCGTGTAAACTCATGTCTACTTTATGATTTTTAGATTCATGACCAATTGATGAAAGAAAGTGACTACTTGTGGTATGTTAATGAGACTCATGACATTTTGTATTGAATCCGAATAAACTGCTCTCTCCGTGGAGATTTTGAGGTGCTGAACAGAAGGATGCTGATCTCATCATAGGTTAGTAAAGGAAATACTTGGAGCCAAGCAGACCAAGAGTAGTTAATAATATTGTGAGATCATGGTGAACTTTGAGAGAAACGATCAGGAAGTTCTTCATAATATGTAATACTGCTTAGATTCAAATAATTTTATTTTGATTAGAATGACATTAACAAGTGCTGATATATAATAATAGGTAATGCCTAGGTTTTTGTACTTCGGTCTTTGTTCTTAGGGTAATTACCAATGGCTGACTGCTTATAAGGCAAAAACATTAAAAAGAATACTATAAAATTTTTCCTAGTTAAAAATAATGAAAAAGAATTAAATTGTCAAACTGTATTCTCTTAGACTCTAAGTGAATTTTGTGACAAGTTAGTTCTATTATCCCACTGTGTAACATCAATGCCACAGATCAAAAGGAAATTTTATAATTCAGTGCTATGATTCTAGAATGTCTCATGAAAACTACTAAGTCTCAGCAAAATACTTTGACCTTCATGGCTAAACACCTGGTCAATTTTAAATAATCTGGGATGACATTTCTTGGAATAGACTCAAAATTCTAATAAATGGAAGAGTTGGAAAATATATCTGTTTTAAAAATCCTTGATCATCTTTTGATGACAAGTCTCACAAAGAGTATAAAAATTAGAAAGTATTCAATGGATTTTATTATCACATTTCTTTCCCTGAGCAAATACAAGAACTGTGCATTTTCTACCACTATAAAAAGAAACAAAAATCTCCCAGTAAAAATTAACAAAATATCCATCTAATTAAAAAAACAAGCATTTTCAGAAGACTCTAACGGTAAACCAGGATATTCAGTGCATTTCATTTCTGTATTTCTGACATTTACAAGGACGACAGACAAAGCAGAAATAAAATGTTATGTGTTTTCTTCAAAAAATAAACCACAGCTGGTGGGTTTAATTTTATTCCTATCAGCCGTGACAGCAGCCTTTTTAAATATTGAAAGTGTGAATTAAAGCTTCTGTAAAACAGTTGCCATATAAATTTCCTTAACCACTATTAATTAAATATGAAGCAATGGAAAATTGTCCCAGCCTCGTTAAGGTGGTTTTTAATATGACAGAGATAGCAAATGATGGGTGCTCTCACCTTACCAAAACCTCCCAGAGAAGAGAGTTGAGTGCAGACATCAGTCTAGTCCCCAAACTATCAGGAAAGTAGTCTTCAAGTTCCCTCCTTGTTTCCTGTTCTTGCAGTGCTTTGTTGATAATTATTTATAAATTCTAATTATACTCTTACTGAGTCTCTACAAAGGTGCTATCTGATAGAATCTTCTCTGGTGATGAAAATATTCTAGGCTTGCACTATTTAGTTCAGTAGCCACTAGCCGTATGTGCCTATTATCACTTGAAATGTGATAAGTGCAATGGAGGAACTGAATTTTTAAATGTACTGAATTTTAAGTACTTTTAATTGAGACAGACAAATGCAGCTAGTGACTACTGTATTGCTGAGTGAATCTCCATAACTGTGGAAAGTACATAACTGTGTTCTAGAGGAGATAAAACAAACAAGCCAACAAACAAACAAAACTTCCTAAGTGGTGGGGAAAAAATAAGAAATAATTGTGTATAAAATAATCAGCTGATACAAACCAGAATTCTGTAAGTGGTTACACTAGGAAAACCAAAACAAGGTATTGGATCAAAAAGTAGGGAGATACCAATTCTAGTTTGTGATGGAGGAGAAGGGTGGAGGTTTATGAAAGGATGGAGGTTTGTGATGGAGGTTTATGAAATTAGTAGAAATTTAGAGAAGCTTTGGGTAGTGTCTTGCATTGGAGTTAATTTACAGAGGCATTCCAGATGTAAGGAATTTTGTGAGCAAAGTCAGGGTTTGGGAAAATAGAGGGCATATCATGTGGTTAGTGAGTGATACAATTTAGCTAGAGGGTCAAGAAAGAAGAGCCTTAAGTATTGGCAAGGGCTATCACATCAAGAGCCTAACAGGATGGGCAAAGAAGACTGATTTTGTTGACAAAAGGGAATCTTTAAAGGTGTATGGAGGCCAACAGGAGGTTATAAAATGGTCAGGTGAAAGGCATGATGCCAGAATTAGAGGCATTGTTAGCAGTGGTACAAGAATGGTGGTGGTGGTGGGGTTCCAAAACAGCAGTGTGGGAAGATCCTGAATTCACAGACACACTGAATATATAGCTACGTAGGATATTGAAGCGTTCCCTCTGAGAAAGACCTGGAAACTCACTGAACAGCTACTCTGCAACAAAGGATAAAAGGGCAACATCAAAACTGGTAGGAGAGGCAAAACGTGATCTTGCCAACAACTCCACCTGTTGCGCAACAATCCATGGTTGGGAGAGATCATGTGAAGCTTCCCTGAGGAGCAAGGGGTTTGTGCCCCAAACCAGGCACTCCAACCCTTGGGACCTGCACAGAGACATGAGCCCCCAAAATGTCTAGCTTTGAAAAACAATAGGGCTTCTGTCCAGGAGACCAAAGGGTGATAGGGAACTGAGATACTGCTCTTAAAGGGCTCACACACACTCATTCACCCCATGGCTCAGCATCAAAGCAGTAGTTTGAAAAGTGCTTAAACTATCATGAAAGAGATCTTTTTGCTAATCTTGAATAGGTGCAGGGAGCTGCTGGGACTCCCAGATGGAGGTGCTGGTGGGCACCATATTTGCATTCTCCATTTACCTTGCTAGCACAAGGTGGTACACACAGTTCCTACACTCTCCAGCTCACCTCCTAAAGCTGGTGACACACATGACTCTTGCTGTCTCCTGATGCCCTGTTAAAGCTGGAAGGCATGTCCTGCCCCTGCACTCTCCAATTGCCTTGCTAAAGCTGGGAACACGCTCAGACCACACAGGGACTTTCCTTGATTGCCTGGCACTGGTGGCTGGGGCTTTGCTTTCCTGAGTCTCATGGGGTTGTAACGTCAGAGAAACAGTTTTTGGAAACAGTTTTGAGACCCTTTGGAGGAGGAAATAAGTTGAAACATACATCCTATAGATAGATACTAGATTGAAACACATATCCAATCATCCTGTTAAATTAAAAAAAAAAAAAAAAAAAAAGGTCTATTTACTTGTCCTGGAGCTTCAGCCTGAAGGCAGACTTCAGGTTTGCCACACATCTAAAGGCTACAGAGGTGCTCCAAAGGAATGTAGGCCAGGGAACTTCATCTAGATGCTCTCCCTTGGCCTCACTACAGCTTGTTGGTACCTCCTGAAAAGGAGCTTACACTCATCTGGAGCCCTAATTTTTACAACTGGTGCCAAGGGGATACCTCCAGATCACTTGGTTTGGAGGTCAGAAGGGTCTACAACCATGGTCCCAAAGGATTGTATACACTCTCATACTTTAAAGGCTGTAGCCTAAGGGTCTGGCTACCAATCAGCATGAAACCAGGAGCTGATTGAGATCCCTCCTTCTGGAATACTGACAGATCTTGGCACAAGCTCAACAACCGGGACCTGTCAAGAATAAATCAGCTGCCTACACAATCACAAAGGTTCAAGAGATGACCAATAGCTAGGGCATGGTTGAACAACAAGTCCATTCCTTCTAGAATGTGAGAAATAGTTGCTTCATCTAACACAGAAACAAACACAGAGAGACAAGAAAACTAGGAAACAGAGGAATGTGCTCCAAATGAAAAACCATGACAAAACCTCAGGAAAAAAACCTTACTAAATGGAGATAATAATATACCAGATAAAAAGTTCAGTGTGATGGTCATATAGATGCTCACCAATCTTGGAAGAAGAATGGATGAGCACAGTGAGAATTTTAACAGAGATAGAAAATATATGAAAGTACTAAACAGAAGTCATGGAGCTGGGGCAAGGAAAAAAAAAAAAGCTGAAATGAAAACCATACTAGATGGGTTCAACAGCAAACTAGAAGAAAGAGGTGAACTAGTGAGCTAGAAGATGGGGCAGTGGATCTCACTCAAAGAAAAACAGTGAAATAAAAAAGAATTTTAAAAAATGAAGATAGCTTAAGGGACCTATAGAACAATGTCAAGAGAACTAACATCTGTATTACAGAAATCTGGGAAAGAGAAGGGGGAGAAGAAGGGGCAAAAAATGTATTTAAGGAAATAATGCTGAAAGCTTTCCTAACTTGGAAAAAGAAACAGATATCCAGATACAGGATACCCAGAGAGTTTGAAAAAAGATGAACTCAGAGAGATCCATACCAATATATTATAATTAAAATATCAAAAGCTAAAGGTAAAGAGATACTCTTAAAGTAGCAAGAAGAAAAACAACTTGTGTACAAGAACTCTCAAAAGACTATCAACAGATTTTTCAGCAGAAACTTTGCAGGTCCAGAGAAAGTGGCAAGATATATTCAAAGTACTGAAAGGGGAAAAACACAAAGACCAAAAAAACCTGCCAACCAAGAATATACTTCCCAGCAAGTTTATCATTCATAATTGAAGACTAGATAAAGAGTAAAAGTCAAAGGAGTTGATCACAACCTTAGAACGAATGTTAAAGGGACTTCTTTAAGCTGAAAAAGGGGCACTAATTATATGGAGATTAACCAACATACTATTGAACAACCAGTGGGTCAACAAAGCAATCAAAGAAATAAAGAAAATATGCTTTGACAAAATGAAAATGGAAATACAACATATCAAAATCTGGAGGATACAACAAAAGCAGATGCAAGAGGAAAGTTCATGGCAAAGCAGGCCTACCTCAGGAAACAAGAGAAATCTCAAATAAACAATCAAACTTTATACTTAAAGGAACTGGAAAAAGAAGAACAAAAGAAGCCCAGAGTTAGTAGAAGAAAGGAAATAACAAAAATCAGGGCAGAAGGAAATGAAATAGAGACTAAAAAGACAATAGAAAAGATAAATAAAACTAAGAGCTTGTTTTTGAACAAATAAGCGGGTGACAAACTTTTTACTAGACTCATCAAGGGAAAAAAAAAAAAGAGAGCTGAAATAAAATTAGAAATAAATGAGTAGAAGTTACAATTGACACCACAGAAATGTGAAGGATCATGAGACTACTATAAAAAATTATATGCCAACATGTTGGACAACCTAGAAGAAATGGATAAATTCCTACAAATATACAATCCATCTTCCAAGACTAAATCATTTAAGAAATAGTAAAAAACCTGAACAGACTGATTACTATTAAGGAGGTTAATTCAGTAATCAAAAACCATCCAACAAACAAAAGCCCAAGATTAGACACTTCACTCATGAATTCTACCAAACATTTAAAGAAGATTTTAATACCTATCTTCTCAAATTCTTGAAAAATTGAGAAGGAATACTTCTTAACTAACTTTCTAAGGCCAGCATTACCTTTGATACCAAAACCAGACAAGGACATAATGAAAAAAAGAAAATGACAGGCCAGTATTCCTGAGGAATATAGATGTAAAATCTCCTTAACAAAATTATTAACAAAGCAAACCCAACAACACTCGGAAAGGGTTATATATCACAGTTATGTGGGATTTATTCCAGGGATGCAAGAGTTGTTCATCAGATGCAAACCAATCAATGCAATACACCACATTAAGAAAGCAAAGAATAAAAATCATACAATCATCTCGATAGATGCGGAAGCAGCATTTGACAAAATTTAGCATCAGTTTATGACAAAAACTCTCAACAAAGTGGATATGGAGGGAACATAGCTCAACATAACACAGACCATATATGACAAGCCAAGAACTAAAATCATACTCAATGGTGAAAAGCTGAAAGCTATTCCTTTAAAATCAGGAATAAAACAAGAATATACCACTTTTCCCAACATAATATTGGAAGTCCTTTTAGTCAGAGCATTCAGATAAGAAACAAAAATAAATAAAAGTCATCCAAATTGGAAAGGTGGAAGTAAAACTGTCACTATCTCTGGACAATATGATTTTATATATAGAAAACCCCAAAGATTTCCCCCTAAAACTGTCAGAACTAATTAACAAATTCAATAAAGTTACAGGTTACAAAATCAACAAAAATCTGTTGCATTTCCATATGCTAATAATGAACTATCAGGAAGAGAAATTAAGAACACAATCCCATTTATAGTTATATCAAAAAGAATAAAATATCTAGGAATAAATTTAACCCAGGAGGTGAAAGATCTGTACACTGAAAACTATAAGAGATGAAGATACAAATAAATGGAAAGATGCAATCATGGATTAAAAAATTAATATTAAAATGTTCATACTACTGAAAGCAATCTACCTGTTCAGTGCAATCCCTATTAAAATTTTAAGGCATCTTTTACAGAAATAGAACAAATAATTCTAAAATGTGTGAAAAATTACTGAAGACCCAAATAGGCAAAGCAATCTTGAGAAAGAGAAACAAAGCTACAGGCACCACATGCCCTGATTTCAAACCACACTGCAAAGCTATAGTAACCAAAACAGTATGGTCTTGACTTTAAAAATGACATACAGGTTAGTGGAACAGAATAGAGCCCAGTTGTAAGACCAGATATATATGGTCACTTGAGTTATGACAAAGGAAGCAAGAATCTACAATGGGGAAAGTACAGTCTATTCAACAAATGGCGTTAGGAAAACTGGACAGTCACATGCAAAAGCATGAAACTACACTGCTCCCTTACACTGCACAAAAATTAGCTCAAACTGGATTAAAAATTTTAATGTAAGACCTGAAACCATAAAATTCCAAGAAGAAATCACAGATGATAGACTCCTTGATATTGGTCTCAACCGGTTTTTTTGGACCTGACTGTAAAAGGAAAGGCAACAAAAGAAAAAAAAAAACAAATAAATAAACAAATGGGGTTGCTTTCCACTAAAAAGCTTCTGCACAGCAAAAGAAACTACCAGCAAAATGAAAAGACAATTAATTACTGAATGGAAGAAAATATTTTCAAATCATCTGTCTGATAAGGGTTGATATCTGAAATACATAAAGAGCTCCTACAAATCAATAGCAAAACCCCCAAACAGTTCAATTAAAAAATGGTCACAGGAACTCAATAGACATTTTTCTGTAGAAGGCATACAGATGGCCAACAGATAAATGAAAAGATGCTCAACATCACAACTCAGCAGGGAAATGCAAATCAAAACCACAGTGAGGTATCGCTTGACAGTAGTTAGAATGACTGGTATCAAAAAGACAAGAAATAACAAGTACTAGCAAGAATGTGAAGAAAAGTGGACCTTTATCACTATTAGTAAGAATGTAACCTGACATAGCTGCTATGGAAAACAGTATGGAGTTTCTTCCAAAGATTAAAAACAGAATTCCGTATGATCCAGCCATTCCATTACCAGGTACTTTATCTGAAGGACACAAAAACACTAATTTGAAAATTTATATGTACTCTTCTGTTTATTGCAGTATTATTTACAGTAGCCAAGGTATGGAAGCAACCTAAATGTCTGTTAATGGATGAATTGATGAAGAAGGTGTGGTAAACATTTATATACAATGAAATATTACTCAACTATAAAAAAGAATGGAATATTGACATTTACAACAATATAGACTGACTTGAGGGAACTATGGTAAATGAAATAAGTCAGATGGAGAAAGAAAAATAACATATGATTTCACTTATGTGGACTCTTAAAAACAAATCAAACAAAACGACACTCATAGATACAGAGAACAGAAAGATGGTTCCTAGAGGGGAAGACATTGGGGGAATGGGTGAAATAGGGAAAGAGATTAGAGCTACAAACTTCCAATTATAAAATAAACTGGTTGTGGGGATATAACAGATACCCTGGTGACTATGGCCAGTAATTCACAGTGCATACTTGAAAGCTGCCCAGAGAGTAAATCCTAAAGTTTCTCATCACAAAAAAACCTTTTTTTTTTTTTTTTTTTTGTAACTTTGTATGCTGATGGATAGTAACTAGACTTACTCTGGGGATCATTTCCCAGTATAGAAATACCAAATTATTATCTTGTAGACTTGAAACTAAAATAATATTGTATGTCAATTAAATACTCAATTTTTTTTAAAGAAAGAACAACTTTTACTTCCCCTGCTGTCAATTCTTCCATGACTTCATTTGCTCTTAGAATAAAGTTTGAAATCTTTAAAATGAGAAAAATTTTAGAATAAATTTAAATAAAGAACTAAAGCGAAGGGCATGAATTTTTTGGGTGTATTCTGCTATGTCTACTTATGGAGGCATATTTTTTTAAATGGGGATGTAAGAGTCCATCTGTTCTTCCTGTGCACACTGTGACCTTCTCAGCTTAGTATCTAATTACTTTGATAGATATTTCTTGTAAAGTACCCTGTCCTAGGCACAAACAAGCGAAAGTAAGAATACAGCACGATCCAACACTTTAAAGCTGGTTTAAAGAAAGTGTGTTGAGATGTGAGCAATGCTTTTCACCATTAGATTACACTAACAATGAATGGGAGTGATTGGTTAGGAGGAAAAACAAGAGATACAAACTTCCTCTTTCTTTGTGAGCTGATTTAAGCTTGATTCCATCTTTATCAATGGTGAAAAAACTTTAAATAAAGGTATTTCCATGAGATGAATGTCCTATAGCTTTGATTTTTTTTTTTTCCATGCTTTACTTTTGAATGAGAATTTCAAGAATAGTTCAGGTAGAAACTTCTTACTTTTATGTGTAAGGAACCACTTACCCTTATGCGTGGCAGTTTACAATTTTTAAACTTGGGAAATTTGCATATTTACGGTAACAGGCAAATGCATGAAATTGGCATAAAGATTTGGCATGTAGGATGTATTGGCATAAAAATTGAAATTGGCATAAAGATTTGGCATGTAGGATGTATTCCAGTTTAAAATTTGTAAATATAAATTTCAAAAGTTCAAATAAAAGAAATGGAAACTCTAATTCTTAGTAACTTTTCTAGTTGAAAGAAAACATGTAAAAATATACATGAACACTTGTAAATTTTATCAAACTGTTAGGGAGAGTATTTGTTAAGAATCTGGTTGTGTAATGAAATTGCTAAACAGGATGTTAAAGCAGGAATCTTACAAGTATTCAGCATATCAGAACTCATACAAATCTTCAACTCAAAGTTTGAGCTCGTTCAAAAATACTTTCTGATATTAAACTGGTTTTTTTCCCCGCATAAATACATCTCGTATGTGTGCGGAAGTTTAAGGGAGATTTCAAAATGGTAGATAGAGACTTAGCCTGAAATGTGCCCAAATACTTTGAAATTTTACTTACAAGTTATTATTACAAACATTTTGCATGTAATTAGAAAAATTTATTTTTCATATATCCTGGATAAATGTTGGAGGCCAAAGGACTTTGTTTTTGCCAACTGTCTGCTTAAACACACAATTACATCACAATAATGCTTCTTTGAATATTTCTTAAAATTTCGCTTCATGTATTCCTTGGATTGCAAATGTGTGTGAGTTTTATACACCTATATTGTATCAGTTTTACCATTTTGAGTGTGTGTGTCTCATACTTTGAGAACAATTATATAGTTTTTATTTCTAATTAATTTTTGTTTTCATTGTTTATAAAAGATCACAACCCTTCAGTTATGAGATCTTTTTTGTCTTGATTTAAACATACCCCTCCCTAAAATTTTACGTATTTGTTAGTTTGTATTAATGTAAAGAATCAAATCTTTTTCTTTCTCTTCTCTGGGTAGGAGATTTGCACATACATGTTACTTTTCTGGTTTCCCTCTGTCCTTGCTAGCTTTAATCTTAAAGCTGAAAAATATTCTAACTCTTTGTCTTTCCTCCAGTAATTTAATTCCACCAGAACAGATTAAGTATGTCTTATTTATATTTGCATATAAATTAATAATGATCCAAACAATTATTTAACATATAATAGGGAAAAAAAGACATTAAATGAATTCACAAATCCAGTTGGCCACTGCATGTAACTCAGATACTGATAGCTGTATTTCTCCAAGTTATTTTCTTTCTCATGTGCCTACCTAAATTTAAAATCCATCCTGGAATATAAGAAAAATAAAAGATGGTGAATATTTGCTAAAAAAGCAGACAATCTGAAAGGATTAAAATGCTTTAATCAGACAGAAAAAAAAGGCTTTGGCCACTTGATTAGGGCTGATTTCCACCATCTGCTTATACTTACTGAGGATCTAGCCCTGACTGAACACTAATTTGTGCACTTCCTAGAAATTGAAATCTCTCAGCAAGCAAATTAACAAGAGCAGGGATTCAGCAATAATGGAGCTCCTCGGCTTTTGTTTCCCTCTGACAGATGGACAGGGTGTGCTCAAATTGAATTCAGCTTTAATTGCATTGTGCCATTTAAAATTTTATCTGCTCCACAGATTTTGTTTACAGGTTTCAGGATTCCAAACCTTTGGAAGTTCCTTTTTTTTTTTTTTTTTTTTTCTTCAGTACCGGGCGAGATAAAGAACATTGTAATTCTGTGTGACTGGGAGGTGTTCATTACAACTCCTTGCCCTGAAGGGTGGCACATTAAGAAAAGGAATTATGTTTTTTAAAGTCTGGGGCAAATGGGAAACAATTCAAACTTTGCATATGTTCAAATATTGGCAGCTCATAAATAAAAGTAATCAGAGATGCTCTGTCTTTCCTATCTAAATAAGAAAGTTATTCGCCTTGTCTCAATTAAAGCATTTCAAACTTTGCCTGTTATCAGTTTATCACTTGGAACTGCACACTCCTGAATTCTAGAGATAAACTTTTTTTTTTTGTCAATGAATCATGATATCTTAAAATTACTTTTAGTTTCTGCTTGATTGACAGTCTTCAGATAGAACTGACTTATATGAACTGTTCTTTTGAGCAAAGGTATAAAATACTAAATCATTTAGGCATGTCCTAAACATTCCTGTGAATCTAACGCTGAAGATGCATTTGTTACAAAATTGCTTGTCAGTCTACAAGCATTTCCTCATAAATCTGTGGCTTAGTAGGTACTAAACTCTGACATTTCTGGTAGCAAACAGAGATCCTGAAAGCTTGAATATACCATCATAAGATTTGATTTGCACCCTATTTATGTGAAGATTGAAGACTTTTCAACTATTGAGCACCTTGGCAACAATGACTGAATTTGCTTTACATGAGGCTGATAGTTCAAACTCAGGAAGTTGGGGGAAGAAGGGAGGCATGGGAAAAAAAAGGGGAGGGGCTCTCCAGAGTCTTGAAAGGGCGGCTGTGTGCTTCTCTGTAAGTTACATGTGTATACCGAGCACTGGAAAACTTCCCAAGACATACCAGCTTTAAAATCCAATTTCTACTTGCTTCATGTTCAGTTTTAGCCATCATTTCTTTCCATTTAAGACAATTTGCAAATGGAATATTAGTGATGGGCAATGTCTTCTTGGATATGGTATGCTACACATTTGTTATTGCAGGGTTCTCCTCTTCAAAGGACTTCTTAAATTAACAATAATAATTAAAACGACCAAAGAGCAATATTTGAGCACTTTAAATTGGCCTCTAAACTCTGTTGAAATAACGTGTACCTTTTTGGATAGAGCAATTTCATTCTAGAAAACGTTTTCTGAGAATGGGATGCTTGACTATTTTTCAGACCTCTCAGCTAAATGAATTCAAATCCTGGTTAAGTAATGAAGCGTGGGTGTTGTAGGGAACGTCTTAGTTTTATGATGTTTAGGACAATCTTTCTTGCTAATTCTTGATTTGTTGTGCCTACTTTCTTTACAGACAGTTGTGAAAAAAGGTATCTGTTGGAAGAGAGCAAATGCTAAAGGAGATAGCTTTAAAATCTAGAGGGGACTGCATTCTAAGATTTTTAGCTTTCCGTGCTCTTTAAACGGGGCCTCACTGAGACCAATAGAGAAAAGCGATCTATAAAATATACCTGCTCCTTTTTATGTGTTCCCCCTGTGTTTTTCATATGGTGTTTATTTATTTCATTCTTTTTAGCACTCTAGCTACGTCAGCTTAAATTTCTCAGATTTCTATTCCTCTTTGCTTCCTTGCCGCCATTGAAAGTACCTGCACGTTATTTTTGTTTCTTTCTCATGTATTGTTTGTAAAAAGGGTGGAATTTGTATATGATCCTATCATCTGAGAGCAGAATGGAACCTTAGAGATAATCTAGCCTAACATACTCATTTTACAAGATGGATAAACTGAGACCGAAAGAGAGTTAGAACAACTCACTCAAGACTACCCCACAAGTTACTGGAAAGGCCAGAATTAAGGCCTTATGAATCCCTTGTCACTGAAATTTCTAGATTTCAGAAGTTCTAGAACTCTCTAGAACACCACAGAGTTCCTGACTCTGACCTCCCCCACCCTCAGAAACCAGTAGTGAAGGATTCACTGTAAACATAAATAGAAAAATACCCACAAACTGAACCCTAACAAAAAAGAATAGAATACACACCCATATAGGCACACCTATCATCCAGAATTTCCCCCTGAGAACATTCAGGAAATAATGATTTCTGGTTGCCAGTACTTGTAATGCCTGCCTCATTTACAACTTGTACCCATATTTTTCTTTCTGGCCCTTCCAGCATATATCCTGTACCTCCGGTGTAAGCATGTATGGGCAGATTCATAAGCTTCGAATTTTGGCAGTTTTTAAAGCCACATGGCCCGATTTGAGGCACTTTTACTTAATTGGGAATTCCGTCATAGAGGTGCCAGTCAGGGTGTCGAATAAACCTCGTGCTCTGTTCTGGCCAACGCCGTGGCTGAGAGCTGGTATGTGATATCTGTCTTGAGTTTATAGTCTGGTACAATAATGTCATTGCCCCATGTGGCAAATGGTGTAAGGTATTGTAAAACTGTTTGTCTATGTGATTAAGACATTGCTGCAGTGTGCAGCACCAGCCAATTACTTTTTTAATTTAATTATAGCAGAAAAAAGAGAATAGCATAATAGAAATTCTTGTCATAGGGAATATGTAAAATGTAAATTGAAGAGCCATGAAAATTTCATGCATTGGCAGCCTGATTTGTTTTTATTTTCAACTTGTTATAAAGACTACATTTATTCAATGCCATAAAATAAGACACAGCAGCATTTAGTAATTACTTAGTTCTACATCAAAATAATTATATACAGTACGCACTTCTGATCCCCTCTGCTATATATGAATGTAAAAATAAACACTTCGGGGCCTTTATCAGTTTTTACTTTTAGACGGTGTAAATAAAGCCGAATCTTCAACTTTCAAATTAAAACTGATAACCTTGGGCATTCAAGGCTTTTATAAAGGAAGGGGGAAAACTTTAGCTTGCCTCAAAACAGGTTGTGTCTCTGGAATGCTTCTGGGACTAAAGAGATCAATTAAGTGTGTATAAACAAACAGTTGGAAAAAAGCTACTAAAACAACAGAGGAGAGAGCTCTCTATTGGGCTCTAGGGGCCTGGGGGAGCGAAGTTTCATTAACTGGATCTGAAGTCCTATGGCCTTCTATAAACAGGCATTAATTAAAGAATGTAAAAAATAAAGTTTCAGACCTTGCAATATGTTAATGATCATATGATTCAGGGCCTGGGAAGGAGAAGAGCAGCAGAGGTCATAAAATAAGCATGAAGCATTTAATATGAGTGCTTGGCAGGGATTTCTGCAAATTAGTTGGTTATTTGCTGGTCCAAAGCAAATTAAGGTGATTTTGCTTCACTTGCTAATTTTTTATGTGCATGCTTGGCAAAATGTTTTTCACAAATGGATGAAGGTTATTGTTAATGGCATAATGAGAAATATTAACATATTTAAATAAACCCGAAAATTCTGACACACAACACAAGCATGCAGTTTTTATTTAACACGGACACTGAAATTCTGTTAGGTTCTGTAGATGATCTTAGGTGAAATTATGGAAAACACCCAGTTATAATGTTTGGCATTATAAATGCACCTTAAGAACTTTTTCATACGTTTACAAATGTTTTTGAGTAAAAGGTATAAGCAGTGGATGTCTATACAGCAACTTCCTTTTAAAATCAACTCTGTGGTTCATTTACTTGAAAATGGAGGAGGGGGAGGGGAAGAAAACAGATGAGTCTACCCCCAGAGTGTAAGACATTAACTTTAAGGGTGGCTTTTAGAGAGGTAACGTTTTGGAAATTTGGGGCTTAGTGACCTAGGGCCTGCTCTCTTTCCTCCTCTACATCCATTTTTACTTCAATTTGGACAGGGATAAATTATTCTGTGTTTCTGTATCCCTACCCAGTTCCCCTTACAGGTTCAGTTTTATCTGAGTACTCAACAGCGGGGCTTAAAAACTGGAGCAACTTCTCTGAAAAACTCTTTTGAAATTGCAGTGAAACTGTTCTGTCACTTTAATTACCATGAAGTTGCACAGAAATACTGAATTTGGCAACCGAGCCTTCCATAGAAGGTGGTGCTGGAGTAGGGTGCCACTATTGACATTGCTCTGTTACAGCAATTTTAGATGGACAAATTGCAGTTGAGAAAATTTCATGACTCGGTAAAATGAGCAATGATGACATCTGTGGATGCGGGTCTGTTCATATCTTTGCAGAGCCTTTAGGGAAATAAATATCTCGGAACATTCGGTGAAGTGAAGCTCACTCAATAAATCAACCTGACACAATAACACTTCTGGCACATGAGCCCTCCTTCTCCCCGCAACACCTACCCCTCTGTGTTCCTGTGCTACCAAATGGTGTCTCCCCATAGGCCTTTAAATCAAATCATAGCACACAAATACAGTGAGAATTTATTGGGAATTGGTTTTGTTTGGCAAAAACATTACTTATTAGATGAACTGAAATGATAATAAATTTTGACCCTTTAAGGACTGAGCCAGTTCAGGTGATAGGCTGGATGGTGGAAGGCATCTAGAATTATCCTAAGAGTATCATCTTACCATGAGGTGTTTTAAGTTTTATTAGGATTCAATTTCTAATCTTCAGCGTAGTTTTCTCCTCTCGACATGACATTTGTCACCTCAAAATACCACATTTTCTTTTTGAAATCTTTCAGGGTGAAAATGGGACATTTGTTAGTAATGTTTAAAGGAAAAAAAAAAAACAAACAAAAGCTCAAGTGTGTGTGTGTGTGTGTGTGTGTGTGTGTGTGGGCTTGTGTGTGTGGTGTGTGTATGCATCTATGTATGTGTTAAAGCAGTTTGGAATGAATACAAATAAATATAGGGTAGCTCAATAATGGCAATATTGAAGTAAAGATTTTTACTATAATTAGTAGAATGATTATATCTGAGATAAGAAAGTGAGAAAGGAAATCATTAACATCCACAATATTAGAACTATTAATACATATGAAAGGATTTTATTAGTTTAGGTTTATCTGAGCTTTCTGTGTTTGAAAAAAAAGAAACAAGTGTTCACTTTTCTTTCTAGGAGGAAAACAGAATTAGTTTTCTATTTTCACTATGAATTTCTTTTACTCTTTAACAAAGAGGATCAGTAGGAGACACCAATTTCCTATCTCTAAATATCCTTAATCTCCTTTGGAAAATAAAATATTTTCCCACAAGGCAAAGTTTAATGGCGAATTTTCTAATAGAAGAATATGTTTACATGAACTGTCCAGCTTACAATTTAGTACAATGTATTACTTGAACCTCTAGACAAAGTGTGTAATATTGTCTCTATGTGATTTCCTAATTGGTCATAGTCCTTGGGATTAGTTTGAAATATAATGTTTCCTGTGTGTTTACCTGTGAAGTGAGCCACTTTTTACAATAAACATGTCTTGTGAGATGTCGGAAATCTTTCTGGAAGGAATGTCTGTAACCTTAAATCATTAAACTGAAACATGTTATGGCATTTCCAGTGGGGATTACTGATACTGAAAATTTGGTAGTAGTTCAAAAGCTTTGTCACAGCCAAATAAGTAGAGGTGATAATATAATATAATGCCATTATATATATATATATTTTTAAAGATTTTATTTATTTATTTGACAGAGAGAGATCACAAGTAGACAGAGAGGCAGGCAGAGAGAGAGGGAGGGAAGCAGGCTCCCTGCTGAGCAGAGAGCCCGATGCAGGACTCGATCCCAGGAACCTGAGATCATGACCTGAGCCGAAGGCAGCGGCTTAACCCACTGAGCCACCCAGGCGCCCTATAATGCCATTATATTATACTATTTTGATTTATGTTCTTGGAAAGGGAAAAAAAAGTAAATATGCTTTTTATAGTAGCCATAGATAGTTGTACCTGCTTACAGTTTTGATCTGTAATGAATAATTCTATTAACTATTTTTCTCAATGGAAAGAATGTGACATTCTTTATTTTTTTTTTAATTGTATTCTGATACAAAAAGACAAGTAGTGCTATTTGAGTTCCTTTTGCATGAAGAGAGTAACAGTACCCAAAGAACTGAAGCAATTTTGAAGTCACTTGCAGAATTAGGAAGGTTGATGATTATAAAATCTGAAAGCTAAAAGGGATTTCCTGAAATTGTCTTGTCCAATAATATAAGGCATTCCAGAAAAAAGAGTTACTTACTCCTGTCTTAAAACTCCTGGGAAAACAAAAGTCTACAGCTTTGCTTGGAATGTTTATAATAACTTTCTTAAGGAATAGTTCCTTAATGTTTAGTTTAATTTCTTCTTGCTGTGAGTTATTCATTCAAATAACTGTCCATTACACAAGCACCTATTACATGCTAGTTACTATGCAAGGCTGTAAACATTTTTTTTTATTTGCTCTTTCTAACAGAAAGATATTATAGTCCCCATATTAGAGATGCAAAATTGAAGTTTGAAGAGGTTAACTATCTTGATCATGGTTATTATATAAGTCTTAGAAGGCTTGGAATGTATATTTGGCTGACTCCAAAATCTGATTGGGTTTGGTTTTTGGTTTTGGTTAGCAGCACACAGTGCCCGGGTGCCCTGTGTTAGGCATTAGACCGACACACAGAGGTGAATGATGGTTTCTTTACTCTTTTTAGAGGAATCTGACTCTGAACAAATAATTTCATCGTAAAATGAGAAAACAGTGGGATTAAGGATTAAGAGTAACCAGCTCGGCCTTGAAGATATGGAAGTCCTTAGAGAGGAACTGGGATTTGAATGGGCTATGATGGATAAGAAAAAGGCAAATAAGAACCAGGAGACAAGAAAGTAAACATGGCCCGATATGGGAATATCAGGAGGTTCTGTCAGAGAATTGTGTAAGATTTGGGAAAAGCATTAAGAAATGAGGTTGTTAAGCTAGAAATGGGAATTCACTGCTATCTTTAACAGCATTCTTTAAGTACTTGAGGCCCATTAGCATCATATCTTTAGCTTAAAAGACCTCATTCCTTTATGATCTGATCATTTTTCTTGGTAAGTAGAGAAGACAATCTAGACATGTGCTTCTAAATAAGAAATAGGCTTTGCTAGGAAAGGTGGTATTATCTCATTTCATTTCTTCCATCTATTACTTGTATTACTAAGCAAAATTAAAAAAATAATAATATTAATTACCCTGGTGTTTGATTCAATGAAATTTCCTTTTTATTCTTTGGCTATGATTTAAAAACATTATATTCGGAATATTTTATTTGCTAACACGTTTTGAAATGGGATTAGGATTTCCTGAGAAAAGACCTGATAAAATGTGGTTCCCCTTTAAAGAGATTAAGTTTTTTTTGTTTTCTGTTTTTATTTGTCTGTTAAAATGATAGGACACTTAAAAGTTTGGTACTTGAGCGTCAATTCAAGATTTCAGAATTAATATAAGAAATTCTACCTGTATTTGCCCTTGAAAAGTTGTTGTTCATTGCTATCTTTTCTTGTTTCTTTAGAGAAAGAGCACATGGGGGAGAGGGGCAAAGGGAGAAGGAGAGACAGAAGCTTAAGCAGGCTCTACACTCAGTGTTGAGCCGGACTCAGGGCTTGATCTCATGACCTTGAGATCATGACCGGAGCTGAAACCAAGAGTCAGACGCTTAACTGACTGCCCACCCAGGTGCCCCATTCATTTTTATTTTTAAAGGAGATTCATAGGTAGGTGGATGCTTATGCAAAATGAAAGAACATCTTTATGCAGGGATAGCCATGTCAGTGTGCTATTTTGGGTCAGTCCTGGTACTTCCCAGACCCTGTTTCATGGAAGAATGTATGACCATGCTCTTGGGACAGGTGGTAGAGGAACAGGGAGTTTGAAGGCATAAAGGAATCCAGGTCATCGAACCTCTGGTTGCACAGGCTACCTTACTGAGTCTCTGTTTCCTAACTCTAGGATGAGTTGATGGAGAGCACAGCCTTGGCCTGGCTGGACTCATATCCCGCCTTTGCCACTGATTAGCTCTGGGACTTTGGGAAAGTTACTTAACTTCTCTGACCCTTTGTTTCTTTATCTGCTGAAAGAAAAGGATTAACAATTTGACCCATCTCACATATTATGGCAGAGACTGAATTATACTATGTTAAGCACTTAGAAAAATGCCTGCCTTATAATAAAGTCTCAAAAATATTTTTTAAAAAAAATTATTATTAATGGAAATGAAGGGGTGTTAAGATGGGAAGGAGGATCTGGGTCCCAAGTCTGTCTTTATTAGTTGTGTAGACTTGGTGTGACTTTGGTCAAGTTACTTAAACTTTCTGAGTCTCAGTTTTCTCACTCACAAAGAGCTCTCACCGGGTTGAAAAGTAAATAAAATAAATGATCAGGTGGTTAATTTGGTTCCTTTTTGCGTTTTAGTCAAGAACAAGGGATAAGGATGAGCAGGATTTGGATGGAGGGAGACTGAGATGGGAAATGCCTCATCCCAAGTGTCTTTGGGATACAAAATGAATTCATATTCTTTCTCTACTTTGACAGGGTTTGAAGGGTCATCTGTCACTTTTTTTTTTTTCCCTGAGTGTTAAAGATTTAGTTAGCCAGCTTCTGAATGAAAGTAATAGAAGTTCAGTTTCTCAATAAAGAGGTAATGACATCCATCCTAACAAGTTCAGCTTATATATAACTGAGAATTCTAGATACTTAAGTAAAACTGTTAACTAATTTTACTCTTTAGTCTCTTTTTTGCTGAACCATAACACTACTTTTGGAACAAGTTTACCAGTATTTTCTATGACCCTCGCCATTTAAATTAAACTTTAAAAAATGTATTTTCCTTAATACATTTGATATTTCAGTAATTAAAGGGGACTATCACAAAGGGTAAAAGATGTTCCAAGAGAGGGACTTTTAGAATAACATTCTGAGGCATGTAGTATTTTGCAGCTTTCAAATTACTTCATTTTCTTCTGTTTACCTCTTCCTGTCATTCTGTTCTCCCCCTTTTCATGAAGAGTCAGGTATAATTAATGCAAGAGCTCCTAGTTCTAGTTATCTGGTATTAACATTTGCTTGCAGTTGAATATGACATGTTAACCCTGAGAGCTAAGAACTTAGTGCCTCAAAAATAATATGAAAGACAGATGAAGTAGAAAGATGGCCAGCTACCAATAAGAGCATTTGTCTCTTTGCAGTGACATGATCATATATTTTTATCTCATAGAGGATAATATCAGGAGTAAGGTGACTGTGGGCTAAAATATATAAATGTCTCATTAGGCCGAATTCTCTAACATCTAACATCTCAATTTAAAATTTTTGCAAAGTGGGTTCTATATTTTTTGTTTAACATGGAGATAAAATACTTCTGGGATTTATTCTCTAATATCAAAACTAAAAGCATCATTTACCTTTAAAGAAAAAGAAAATAATTAATCACCATCTTTGGGATAATGTGAAGAGGAATTGATAATCATCCCTATTGGGTTATTTCCTACTGTCTATGTTTCAGGGGGTGTGTGTTGTGTGTGTGCATGTGTGCGCGTTCACACGTGTGCATGTATTTACTCAACACTTATTTTAAAAGCTAGGTTTCTTTTTTAAGTCCATAATAATCTTTGTTCTGATTGTACTTAATTATTCCTATCTACATCAAGTTTTGGAAACCAGAGCTGAATGTAACATCCATGTCACTTATTCAGGGCAATTTACTGGGCACAGAATTTATAGTAAATTACAGGGTTGTATATGAAACGTGAAGAAGGTTCTTCCAATAGTATAATCTGTTAAGGAAGCAAGATCTATAGGATAAGAAACTAAGAAAAATAATTGAAAAGTAAAACACAAGAGGAGTTACAAGGACAGACACAATCCTGTGCTAAGTGACTGACAGAGTTGAAGAACATTACTGGATGGAGGGGAGGGCGAGCTCTTGATGAGTTGAGGTGGTTTTAGGAGGTGGGAGCTAGAGCTAAACTTTACACTCATGACCTAGACTTGTTTGTTCAATATGTGAAATTAGCAAATTGTATTGGAGCTATCTGCTTCTCTCCACACTTAAGTTTTGGTTGGACAATGATGGTATTGATGAAGTTTTATTGCTCATCAAAATAGTTACACACCCATTTAAATTTAAGTTCATTTGTAGTGCAATTACTTTTAAGAAGGGCTCCACACTGTTATTTTAGAATAAATTACCAAGAAAAGAGTGGTTCAGGACTAGCAAAAGAGGTAACATGAATTCATCTAATATAAACCATTATTAGATGTCCAAAATAGCAAATGGGTTACATTAGGAGAGCTGATCCACATGGCTTGCTTTTATGAATAAGCATTGAAAGTCAATCCTAAAGAATAACCTAGATCAGACTAAAGGAAGATCATATAATATGCTCAAGCTAATTTTGACCATTAGGTATTAACACACATAAATGCTATGTTGGGAAGATCTGGAACTCATTGTCATGTCAGGGTTTCAGTCAGCTATTTGGTTTTTGCTCATTTTTAGGTGAAATAATGGGTCATTTGAAGACCTAATAACGAGTTTTGTTTGGAGAATTGTATGTTCATATGCTGTTGATGCCTCAATTACCAGGGGCTCTATGAACTGTTTTGTAAATTTAGAGATAGTTGCTTTGATCTGGCCATAGAATAAAACAAGAACACCTAACTAAATAGCAACTAAATAGCCTTTCATCTTCCCTTCAAAGCAAGAAATAAAAATAATCATTGCAAAGCAATGCTTTTCTTGTTTCTTAGAATTTAACTTCCCCGATCACCTGAAAGTTACTAATATTAGTTTGAGTTGCAAAGCCAATATTGGGAGAACTTCATTCAAGAAAGAGAGATTGGATTGAGTGAAATCTGTTTTTCAGTTGCACTTGTTGGTAGCTTTCAGTATAATCTTTTTATTTTCCTAGGATTTAACTCTTGTGTCTTTTTCTTTTAGCCTTATGTACCACATAACAAAGAAAAAAAGGTCTTCCTTAAACACGGCACCCTAATTGCCAAAAATTTATTAAACCTCCACGTCCATCCGTTATATCAAATGTCAAAGAGTAAACCTGTAAACCAGGTCATCAGGAGAGTCATGTTGACTCCCCTTTAATTCCCCTCAAGCCTCAGATGTGCATTTGCTGGTCCGAAGGAGGCATTTTAGAATTGGTCCTGTTGGTTTTAGGGGGACATTTCAAGCGGCTTCAGATAAAAACTTCCATGCATTAAGCAAATCCATGCAGTGAAATCACTCAAAGGTGTATATATAGGTTCAACCAGAGCATTCATTTGTTTTTCTTTTGCACTGTAAGGAAAAAAAAAAAAGAGTCTGTTTCAAATCCTATTTGTCCCTTATCTCTGTTTGTTCAGTTGTTTTTAATATCACATACTGAAAGAATTTCAATAGCAGTTTCACCATGAAGTCATTTGTTATCCTTCAGCAGGCTTTTGCCTACTGAATTGTAAAGTGGTTCTACTATTTGCATCCTCCAGATGGAGCGGCGTATGAACACTCCCAGATATTTCTGGTAAGTATGAAAAAATATCTTATTTGTCCTTTCTGTGAATAAATAAGAGAATGTCAAATTTTATAGACTAATAAATTTGTATGCCGGCAGTGACATTGAATCTGTCATGGCTTGCAATGTCACAGACCCTGAGAAACACAATTTTTTTTGTTGTTGTTTCAAATGAATACAAAGTCAAATAGAAGCAAATAGAAGCTCAATAAAAAGCCAGAATTTGATTGCATTGTTTATGTCTGTCCAATATTCTAATTCAGTTGCAATTTGCCATGAGGAAATGCAATTTACGTGTTTCCCAGGCTTATCGCCCAACAATCACTCTCCTATACATGCTCCTATATGTCAGAGGGAACTCCTCTAATGGGTTAAAATGCCCTTTGGCATTTGTCTGCAACAGCTGCTCCCCTTCCCTTAATTTAATGTTAATTTTTATAATACACTTTTAGAGTTGTGGACGCATGCATAGGAAAAGGCGACCTAAACACCTAAATTCTTACATGTTAAACTTCTGATAATATGTATGTGTTGACTTACGTGCACACACGTGATTGGCTCAGAAATAGTACTCTATATGAAATAGATCGAATTGCATGAGTTCAAGCAAATCTTTATGCACTTGTCCAATTTAGGATTAAATTTGTTTCTTATATTTAAATTGATATGCATAATGTAGGGTGTCTAATCTTCATATTCAGTTAAGTAATGAACCCCTGCAGTATCAGCCGTGATTGACAGTTTAATACTGCTTTTTGCACTTGCCAGTTTTCATATTACACCTTCTAGTTTCTTCCTAAATTAAATACATTGTGCTCCAAACAGAATAACATCTTATATTTTACAAAGGAAACAGATTAAATAATTGTACAGATAAATATGTCTATGAAGCACTGAGAATTTAACTTGGCTTACTTTACCTATGTGGGGGAAAAAAAAAAAGAGTGTGAACTGAATACAGCCTGATTGTTTTCCACTCTGGTTTTCTGAAGAAAGAATTTTAATAAGTAATACATAATATTTCTTTTCCTCCATTGGTGCAATTAAAACAGAACTTGTATCATATTTATTAATGTTGCTTTGATTTCTGGAGAATAAATTTCCCTAAATGAGTTTTAGCTGAATGAAAGTAAATCTACGATAGAAACATTTTAAAATCATTTTAATATTGCTTAAGAATGGGTATTTATAAGGGTTTGGAAACACAAATTCTTTTCAGTTTTTACAAAAACATGTCTTCATGCTTCTCCAACTATGACATGGGGGAAAAAAAGGAATTCAGCTTAGGTTCATTATTTTTATCATGATATCTTACCAAATGTTCTTAATTTATTCAAAAATAGCCTTTCTAAAATTAAAAGTAGCAATATATCCTACCCCCTAACTTTTACAAGCCGATATAGAGGTGGAAGAGGAGGTGTTTGTATGTGTGTTTAGTAATGTGTGCTATGGTAGAAAGTACAAGGTACTTCTTTACACATGTGATTTTTAAACTGGGAAGTTATCACTTTGATACTAAATTCTTTGATTCAAATTATATGTATGTGTGTATATGATCATGCATATATATGCACATTTATATATACGTGTGTGTGTATATACATATACATATACATATATATATATATATATATATATATATATGCACATACCCACTCAATGTCACAAGCAGACTTACAGTCTATGTAGACTAACAGAATGTACGAATTGGAAGGAACATTCGAGAGTGTCTAATCCATATTAGATTAATCTAGTCTAATCTAATCCATCTTGCTTTATAGATTGGTTATCAAATTGATTCTCAGAAGAGGTAAAATGGTAAAGCCTGGACTAGATCTCACATCTATAACTACTAAGTCCTGGCATATTTCCTCTACATTGTCTCTTTGATTCTGACATTTATTATGCCAGTGAACTTTTTTGGAAATTTTAGCTTCTGCCAAAGTATAATTGTAGTTTTATATATATATATATATATACACACACATTATAAATACTGTATACACACACACTAATATGTAATATATTATATATACATGTATGGAGTATAACATGCTATATAGTATACATGGGTACTATATATTACATATACATTATACGAACTATGTAAATAGTAGTTTAAGTATCACTAAGTTCTAGACACCACTGTATCACTGTACTTAAAAAAAAAAGTAAAAAAAAGTCCTATTTGAAGCCCATTTCAGTTCTTAAGTCTCTTAAACATTTATCTTTTGTTTATTGACATGGGCCTCCCAGATTTCCGTTCTTTTTGTTCAACTGGAGTAAATTTGGCATTAAAGGATGATATTCGATCCTTGCTTCCTTTATAGAGTTGCACCAAAGTCAATGAGAGTTTCACACAAAAATAAAGGATAAACGATGGCCTTGGAGTGCTCACTTAAGACCGTAGACAAGACCCACAAGTCTAAGTTCAGTGCCTGGTAAGGGGTTCGGGCTAAATTTAACCTTGCAGAAGATTTTCCAGCTGTTGGCTTGGTATGAAGGTGGGGAGCTGCTTTTATGACTGATTACTGTCCTCAGGAGGAAGAGGGAAGTGGAACGATGCTGATGCTAGGTCTCCAATGCACAGAGCATTCTGCATAGTCTGTGTTACTGATTTGAGGAGGCTCATGACTTTAATGCCTCCCTTTATCAGTTGTCATGACTCTAGGCTTTGAAAACTCTAAAAAGCTGGAAAGGGAAGAACAGGAATATGTGTATAACTTTCGATGTCGAAAATACTATAATAAAGTGAAATTGCCTTTTTTTAATTTCACCCCAGTAAGTCACTTGTGGTTTGTGACTCTCAGTAAAGTAACACAACTAGACTTTATTTGCCAGCTGTACTTAAAGATCTTGGTTTTATGTTTTTAAAAATGTCATCTATTCCTTCAATCACTTGTAAGTCCCCTGTAATCTCTTTTTAATGTAAGCACACTGGAGTTTTCCCTTTTGTTTGCTGCCCTTGCATTATTTACTTTGATCTGCTGTGAGAAAATCTGAAAGTGTGTTGTCCTAAATGCTAGCATCTCACCAACAAGATTTGAAGCCTTGTAGTTTGCATTGAAGAAAAAGGCTCTTGTGTGAAGACGCAGGTTTTGTTTAGTTCTCTCTCCCTGGTGGGAGCCTTAATTGCATTTTCTCTCTCTCACAGTGGCTGGCTAAGGAGTGCCTGCCTTCCCTGCTGATGCTGAAGTTTTCAAGCTCTATTACTCTGTGACGGAGAAAATTCCTTGGTCCAGGAAGAAAAGGGTCAGATTTTTTTTTAAAAAAAAGTGTGTTTCATTAAGTATTGTCAATTTACCGTGCGTAATAAACAAAAAGAAGAAGAAACAATAGAAAAGCTCAATGTTTTTCCCCAGAAAATCTTGTAGAAGTTTTACGTAACCCAGTTTATAAAATCTCTAATCTAAATATCATGAAGAAGCAGAGTCCTTAGGGCAAAGAGGTTAGACTTAATAATAACCAGTAAACATCCTTCTCCCCACCTCCCCCCATAACATTAATCTGTGTCCTTTCTTAGTCATTCTGAAAGTTCTCTGTAAGTCCATCTGTGTATGTGATTAAAATATATAGTCAAGGCTATTTCTGGAGTTACTATTAAGTATTGACATAGGTGCCATTTTCAGCTAAGTTATAAAGATCTAATTTTGTTAACCTTTTAACTTTCTATTTTGACTTTCTGAGTGTACAAGCAATATGCTTGAATCATTAGATCTGAAATGAAGATTTTAATTTTCTTCTCATCTGGTAAAGTACTTCACCTTAGCCAGCTTTGAAACTGTACTTGCTGTGTCTACTTCTACTTTCTGTTCTTTTTCATCCCTATAGGATGCAAGGCAATAATAGCATCTACTTAACATTTTCAGTTTTAAAGTATCTTAAATATGGAATCTATATTGATCTGTGTTCACAACGTTTGTTTAATTGTATGAGTTTTAAATATTTTATGCACTTATACATAAACTAATTGTGTTTTCTGAAGAGTACGGCTTGTTAATGACTGAAATGGATCACTCAAGTATGTATTTCTTTGGCAAGGCTTTCTTTTATTTTTACCGCCTATTCCTAAACCTTGGTATGTTGGGCTTTCTGTTGCCCTTTTTAACTTTCTCATTCATCATCTGTGTTCCTTCTCTTCTTTTTTCCCTTCTCCTCTAACCTCCTCATTTTCTCACCTGCCCTTTTCCAAGCTGTTATTCACCAGCGCTTGCCTTCATGGTATTCCCTGAATGATCTGATCTCTGCTACTTGTTCACGATTGAGTTGAGAAAGGGCTAGTCTTGTCCAGGGACAGCAATGGGATTTTCCGATAAATAGTTGGGTAGACAGTGGAAAGATTCATTGGTGGAAATAGCACAGGATTGGTTGCTTGAGAATGGAGCAAGAGAGAACAGAAAAGTTAGGAAGCTAAGTACGGGAATAGTAGAAAGATGATAAGCAGAGAATGTGAAGACACCTTTCTTGAGGTTGGGATTACAGATTTTAGCTCTGACCATACTCCCCCATTAGTAATCACTGGGCCTTTCAGGCTTTGTGCAATGAGCTGAACCCAGTCAACAGAATCTTTTCAGCTATATTGAAAAGCAGTGATCCAACACATGAAGTGAAAACATCTCCTTGATACAAGAGTACACACGGTTTTAAGAACACATTAACATTATAAGACAGATATGATTGTCATTAAAAACAGCATCAGGAAGCCTATGTCTTGCTTTATTATCTTCAAACTGGTTAGCAATGTAAAGAGAACCTTCTAAAAACTAATTTAAATGCATAATGTACATTTGAGCATGGGGCACTTTTTTTGGTTAGTTTCAGGATGGTGATTTTTAAATGTTTATAGCAATCATGTTTGAGAGCTGAGAGAATTTTTTTTTACGTTGAATGATTCACTGGCAGATGACATAGAGAGACATACTTCCATAATTGTACCTTCCTAATCAGTGAAAAATAAAATGGAAGCAAATGACATTACAGGATTTCTTAATAATTTTGAGGTATATATATATTTAATTTTGAGAATTCAAGAGCTAATTATCCTTATTAATTTTTTGTTCAGAATACTCTTATTTTAGAACTGTCAAAATGGGATATAAGGAATGAATTACATTTTTAGAGAGTTCAAAGCACTCTGTTAGCATATTTTATTTCCCTTGAATCCCATTATGTATTTTTATAAATACTTCTTAGAGTTTCTTCTTTTTCTACCTATTATCACCTCAACTTATTTATTTCAGAAGGAGGAAAAGTTGTCAGGATCAGTGCATAGCTGAAGTCTTAGAACAGATCTAGATAATTCAGCAAGTGGCTATTCTATTTATCAGCAGATTTTATTATGGTAGAAATTCTCTATGATGAAGGCTGGGGAACCTGATTATTTTTTTAAATAGGTCAAGAAATGGATCAGAAAATCTGCAGGGGATTTATCTCTGTATCTGGTACTTCATAATGACAAAACTTCCCTTGGCTAATGAGCATGTCTAGATGAATTCAAATATATAGAGAAAAGGATAGAAGGGGGCAGTGGACTTCTAAGAGAATTGGTATAATTGCAGTGATTGAATTCAAAAGATTTGAAATAGTTTGAAAGGAGTGAAAAGTGACAGGCCCCAGTTAGTTAAACCAAATTTATTCTATTTTCTTATAAGAATGGGTATAAATCACATGAACATAAGGGAACATACACCATTTTGTGCACCAGTCAGAACTAAAAATAATGAAATTCCTGAGAACACCCTGGCCTTAAAATTTCCTACTTTCTCTTTCTTGTATGAGCACCCTATTTGTTCCACTTTTATTCTAGGACTATATTTAACCATTTATTCATTTTCTATGCACTGACTTATTGAAATACAGTTTACTGAACACTTACATGGGACAGGCACTATCTGGCCTACAAATTGAAGTTCTAGTAGTCAAACATTTTAAACATAGGAGATTGGAAATTAATGCAAATATACTCTTTACATATAATAAATTATTTGTTCATTAAGATACCCAGTATTGCCATCATAAACCCAAATATTGTGTCAAGATATATGTCACCTTCAAGAAAAGAATTCGTCATCACTATACTGTTGTCCTGAAGTTTTTACTTTCATGCTAATACTTTTTTTTTTTAACTTTGGGTTTTATTACTTTACCTTGTGGAATCCATGCTCCATCATCCAGAGTAAGAGCTAAGCTTATGTTACTTAGTAAATACAGTAGAGTTAATATTATCCTGTCTCTATTTCTATGCCTTGCAATAGGAAAAAAAGAATCATCCTTAAATATAACCTACACTACATTTTGTGTCTTTCTTTTATATTTTCATCCATTCATTCTTTAAATGCCGGCTCCAGTGACACTTTCTCTGCGAAAGTTTCCCTGCCCAATCACTGAGAAAGAGTCAAGAATACCATAGAAAGGCATTTAAATTTCAATTACTCCTCTTATAATCTTTTGTAACCATTCATTCTCTTGTGCCCTTTCCACCAAAGGCTCTGTGTGTAGTTGGAGGACATGTACTGTCTGTTATCATCTCTGTATTCTGGTTACCTTGGCACACTATCTAAGCCATAACAGCTCAGTAGATATTTCTTGAATTAATTTAATCCTCTTATAATTACTGTTTAAACTCTTTTATCTTACATCTTTGGGACCTTTGTCTATCCTTTGACAGGAAAATATAAGCAGAGGCCTTGATCTTGTTTTTATACAATAATAAATTTCATTTCTTTCTCGTCGTTAGGAAAATTTAAAATCCCATTTCTAGACTTAATTTGAAAGTTTAGGTTAAAATGAGAATTCAAATTAATAGTGATTAGCTGGTTTGCATTATTTTCTGTTGGTCTTTTGTTGCCTTTTATTTTTTTCATGAAGGCGTCACCAAAAATTAGGTCTTTCTCAATTGGCTGTTAGAGTCAGGAATCTCTAACATGTCTTAATCTTTCTGCTGATATTTTCATAACTTCTTTCTGTGTGCAAGTGCATGGGAACATGTGCATGCTTGTGTATGGGGGTGTGTGTGTGTATGTAGCCACTGACTGGTCTTGTGAAGTAACAGCTTTGTTACTTTTATTCCAATCTTTCACTGTCAACTCCAGTCTCTTCTTATTGATCCTTCCTGTGATTATGACTTGAAGGATTTTGAGAAAGTTTTGTTTTGTTTAATTTTGGTAGAGGCAATTCTGTTACTTGAAATGAAATATATAAAATTAATTGTGGTTAACACATCCATACCCCCACTTCCTGGAATTATAAGCTGGCCATAGCGTGACTTGTCAATACATATTTTTGTCCTCTGTAAATTCCAGATATATGCTAATAACTTCACAAATTAAAATCTCATTCTTTGATTTTCCAAGATTGTTCGGTATGAGAGGGAAACTAAGAAATTAAGTTCAATTAACACACATTGAGGGGGTGCACAGAGATAAATAAGACAGTACCTGACTCAGTGATTTTTATGGGAGATTTGTAACTATCCTAATAACTGTAATTTAAGTCAGTATTGGATACAGATTTTACCAATAATATAAGTAACTGGGCACTGAGACAGAAAGATAAGAAAGTACACATTTTTCTTTTCTTTTTTTAAAATTTTATTTATTTATTTGCTTTCAGTGTTCCAAGATTCATTGTTTATGCACCACACCCAGTCCTCCACGCAATACATGCCCTCCTTAATACCCACCACCAGGCTCACCCAACTTCCCACCTCCCTCCCCTCCAAAACCCTCAGTTTGTTTCTCACAATTTTATTTTCTAATGAAATGATGTTTAAGATGGGTTTTGGAGAATAGGAGGAAAAGACATGAGTGGAGTGTGTCCATTTTGCTGGAATGCAAGAATCTGAGGATGATGTTATAGTTAAGAAGTTGGGAACACATTTTGTTGAGGAGTGAATGTCTGGTTGAGAAACTGGTACTTGCCTTGGTAAGCAATATGGTGCTATTGAAACTTTCTGAATATGGTGTAATCTGATCCAGTTCAACATTTAAAAACACCTGTGCAAAGGCTTATAAGTTTTTTGTATGGCCTGTTCCAGAAAACAGAACAAAACAAAACAAAAAACCTAAGGAAATGTTGTATGAACTGAGGTTGGCAACTTGCCTCATAGACATCGTCTGTTTAGTCCATGTAGATATTTTCAACCATATAAATTAGGTGTCAAATTTAGAATGGGGTTTTTAAGCAAAAATCATGGATTTTACATCGAAGTTATCCTGAAGATCTGGCCTCTATGTTGGCTTAGCAACAGTTGTCTAGAGGGGAGTAGTAGTGCTTCCCTTCTGTGGAACCAATGTGCAGGTTCATGGCCATTGTCGTAAGGTTTGGATGTTTCCTGCCTGGTTCTTGATGCATTTAGGTTTGAAGTCTTTATTATAACTTAAAGTTCTATAATAGAACTCTGGAAGTGTATTCATTATATACTCTATACACATAACATTCAGTTACAGAGACTATGATCTCATGGGTTTTTTTTTTTCCACTTAATCATTGTATTTAATTCTGCATGATTAATAATAACCACACCATCAAAGTGAGTATTTTTCTAAATTGATTACTTGTAGCAAGGAATATTTTAAAGATAGATTTTATTAATCAGTGAGTGGAACAAGAAAGCAAAACAAAGAAGCAAAGAAAATGATTTGACTTATACAATGAGATTTTTATTTTACAAAAGGAAAATAGTAAGAAGGAAGTAAAAGAAATTTTTTTTCAATAAGAGAAATAAATTTTGGAGTTTTAGCTGTATTTTAACATTAATAATAGTATTAGGTCTACTTGGGTAAACGTTCAACAATAATATGTGGTGTGTTCTCTATCTTCTATCCCATTATTTGTATCCTCCATATTTTATTTAAATATGTTTTATATTAGTGATAAATAAAAAAACATATTTAATCTAAAATTAGGTGTTTTAGAATCTTGGGAAATACAAATGATATTTCCAGTATAAAAACCTCTCAAAGTACATCTTTTTATTGGTCATATATAAAATAATATTAATATATAGGCTAATATAGTACAAAGAATGAATGCTGTTATGTAACCTTGTGTTCAATTTGCCAAGTTCTTCCTAACTTTAAGGTCTGTCTTATCCTATGCACTTTCTTTTTTCTGAAAGTCTCCCTCTTCTTTCTTTCTTTCTTTCTCTCTTTCTTTCTTTCTCTCTTCCTTGTAAAGATTTATTTATTTATTTGAGAAAGAGACAGAGAGAGAGAGGGAGAGCAGGAGGGAGGGGCAGAAGAAGAGGGAGAGAAAATCTTAAGCAGAGGCTGTACTGAGCTCATAGCCAGAAGCAGTGCTCTATCTCATGACCCTGACACCATGGCCTGAGTGACCTGAGTTGAGAGGAAATGAAGAGTCTCACGCTGAAGCAACTGCACAATGCAGGTGTCCCATGGTTTTTCCATTTCTGGTCTAATTCAGGTTCTGGCCACAATTTAGCTATCATATCCCCCATGCATCTTTCCCTGACCCCCTCCTCCAGGCTGGTTTAAGAACGGAGCATGTAATGTTGTATGGTTTGCAGAATCTTTTAATATACACCATCCATTTGGCCCTCACTGTTCTCATTCATTCATTCATTCATTCATTCATAGAATATTTGTGAAACACCCACTCAATGCAGATGCTGAAGTAGAGGAAAGGTTCCAGATATGCAATAAAGAGTTTTTGTTCTCAGGAAACTCATGATGTAGTAAGGGAGAAAATTACTCTGTGTAATTCAGTGTGTGAGTTCAAAAATTGAGATTTGCACAAGTTGAAAGAGAAGCTAGGTGGGTGCCTTTGAGAAGAGGTGGCCAGAATGGGACAGAGGGAGACAGGGAAAGGATTTGCCTGAGTTGTGAAGACCTCAAGGGAGTTATGTGGGAATAGAGAATAAAAGAAAAACTGAATTCAAAGATAGGAAACAAGTAACTCCATAAAATAGAACCGTTTTTGTTTTATTTTGTTATTTTCATCATTGAGTTGAGTTCAGAATACAGTCTTGATTGTATATCTAGCACTCTGCAAGGATTCTCTATTACAGGCAGTGAGTCTGAGGCCCAGAGAAATTATGTTCCTCATCCAATGTGTGTTTTGCCTTGTCACTTTTCTGTATTCTATTTTCTAAATTATAAGGTTAAAATACATTTTTTTCCCAAATACCTATGAATGAATGAAGTCAAGTTTTTTCTAAAATTAAAAATCTAACTCTCAAAACTTTTTCTCTGATTCATGCTTGTTTTATACATGTTTAAGTATTTAGCCCCTTGTTTTATTTAGTAAATTCTTGTATTTTCACTATATCTGTACTCTAAGAAAATTTGAGTTAGATGTGACGGAAGAAAAGGCATCAATGCTACATCTTATTAAATGGCATCCATGGGGGCGCCCGGTGGCTCAGTGGGTTAAAGCCTCTGCCTTCAGCTCAGGTCATGATCTCAGGGTCCTAGGATTGAGCCCTGCATTGGACTTCCTGCTCAGCAGGGAGCCTGTTTCCCCTCTTCTCTCTACCTGCCTCTCTGCCTACTTGTGATCTTTGTCTGTCAAATAAATAAATAAAATTTAAAAAAAAAATAAATGGCATCCAAATATTGCTGAAAGATAGGCGCAACCTTTCGTAAAATTATTGGAAGTGTTAAAATTAAGATATCACGTAAAGTTCTGATTTCTAGTATTTACTTTCTTTAATAATTGTTTGATAAACGAATGGCACGTTAGACCTGTGTTGCTCCTAGGATTACAATCCTATGGATTGTGATGGAACAAATATTTTCTGTTTCCAAGTTATATTTTCTGGAAACAGTCTTAAAGTGGACTTTATAAATATATGCAATTCTGAGAATATCTTACTGTGTGTCTTAAATTATATTATTTACCTAAATTAGCAAAGGAAAAGTTGCAGTTTACATTTCTTTACTTTTATTATAAGAGATACTTTAATCATGACCAAACTTTATTATAAAGAAAACAAATTATGTCTTCAGAAACTAGGATTTTTACCAAATTTTCAACTTAATTTTTTTTAAATTGGAGGAATTTGATCAACATTATAGAGCTATATTCCATGGAATGTTAATTAAAGGACTATTGCATGCTCCCATTGGTCACTCTGGAGAAATCTGGAAATAAAATAACTGATTTCATTTTCATTTCTTTAACATTTGCTCTATGGTCAAAGGAGAAGATGAATAAAAAATATATCTTTAAAATCTTAATTGCATTTGAGTTATACAAAAATTAAAGTATAAAAAATTAGACACAGAAGTGGATTGTCAAAAATCTGGCTTCTAATAATGACTGTTACTGGCTAAGGAAATCATTAGAATGTAGGGTCTTCATTTGTAAACTGAGAGTATTAACTAGTTGATGTAAGGTCTAATTCAATTCTAGATGTTTTACAAGTAACTAATTAAACTATTTATATTAAACTATTATATTAAACTAAACTATTTATATTATTTATACAGGCTGAAAGGCAAAGTTGTACACAAATATTTAACATTTTATTTTACTTTATTTTATTTAAGATTTTATTTTTAAGTAATTTCTACACCCAATGTGGGCTTAAACTCACAACCCTAAGATCTAGGCTTGCGTGCTCTACCAACTGAGTCAGCCAGGTGCCCACCCCCCAGTATTTAACATATAAATAGATAACTTATTAATACATAGGGAAGTCTGCAGAGGTCACCAAGTCTTCTGTAGGAACTTAAGGAAAAATCTAGCCATTATTTACAAGTTTATATTTTTTAAATGGTAGACATATATACATCCTGACATTATAAAGATTCACATAAATTGTTAAAAACCTAGAATATTATAATTGAGAATATTTACTTTTTTCCCCATACATCATTTCCTGGAAGAGGAAAAATGATACTGCCTTTGAATAGCACCTACAATATACTATGAAATATTTGCAAATTTTGTCCATTTAATCTTATAATAACCCTATGTAGATATCATTATACCCATTTCACTAATAAGGGAACTGAAACTCATTGTTCAAGTTACAGAACAGCTTGATAGAGATAGGGTGCGAGCCCTGATTTCCTGACTCTAATATTCCAGCTCTCTTCACTACAGTGTTTCATCTTCCAAAAGTAGGTGTCAGTGTCCTTTGAGCTCCCTTCCTCCATTAAAAGAAATGTACCTCTGAATAACAAAAGGCGGACTATTAAGAACCCAGGGAGCAAGGCAGTGAAAGATGCTTGATAACAGGAGTTATGGGAGATGGAAAGAATGCATATTAAAATTTTGATTGATCATTAGGATAGATAATGCATAAGGCTTGGAGTACTTTGAGGATTCTTATCAGATGTTTGCATTGTAGGCCAAGAGGATTCTAAGATACCTGAGACAGGGTAGAGTGGGGAGTAATGAAGAAACAACAAGGTGTACACATCAAGTCAGATGAGAAGTCATTGAGTGGAGGTGAATGAAAAGACTAAAAAAATTAACCAATGAGTTGCAAAGCAGAAGTAACAGCAGGGTTTATTTGGATGGGGTTGGGGGGGAGAAGAGAATTTTTCCAATTCTTTTCCAATTTCTACCAATTTTTCAATCTGGAAAAGAAGGATTCCAACATACTTTGAATTTTTGTTTGGTAATGAAATGCAATTATATATAAGAAGGTGCCTTCAAGGGGCACCTGGGTGGCTCAGTGGGTTAAAGCCTCTGCCTTCAGCTCAGGTCATGATCCCAAGGGTCCTGGGATCAAGCCCCGCATCGGGCTCTCTGCTTAGCAGGGAACCTGCTTCCTCTTCTCTCTGCCTGCCTCTCTGCCTACTTGTGATCTCTGTCAAATAAATACGATCTTTAAAACAAACAAACAAAAACCCCTGCATTTAAGAAGGTGCTTTCAAGAACGTTAAAAAGCAAAAGCTGTACAAGATAGTTGCACAGAATTTTATGAATGATACATTCTTAATGAAGGCAAATGATCTGGAATTCAAAGACTGATAACCCTTTCTTTATTGCTTATTATAGCATCACCCTAACTAGAAACCCTGGAACAACAGTCAGATTTTTATAAATCAATACATTAACCAAATACTGCATTAACGTAACATCTAAAGTCATATATCGCACTATTCATTTAATTTTCCATAGGTCGTTTGCTATTGAGTAATAAATTAGGCTTGGATGTGAAAATTAATTATGATAACTCTCATTTGTGTAATCTGAAGTTTCCAAAGCCTGGAGATCAAAAGTTTATCTCAAAAACAGCTAAAAATAGCAGTAAAAAGTGGTCTCATGATGGTGCTGCTAAACCTGATTGTGAAACATTGTACTATGGACTATTTCCCTTATAGATTGTGCCCATTAAAAATGTTGCTGCTAAATTTCGGAGTGTAATAGTGACTTTTAGAAATACACAGGAAGGAAGGAAATGTTTGGTCAAATTACTGTTTAATTATTCCAAAACTGGAGTGACTAGCTTTGTTTTGCCCTCCTGTACTGAATAACTTCTGATGCAATCAAACTGAAAAGTCAGGAAATTAACTTTTATGGAAATTGAGTCATGCATTAAATGCATTTTCAATTCTGAGACTGTTTATTTAGTAACCAGTAAAACTGAACAAAGTTGCGCTGTAAATTGAAGGATCAAGACTTCAAATAAGTATTTCCGTTTCCTTCAGTGTCTCTACACTTGGCTGGCCAGAGTCTCTAGGAGTTTCCTATTTTTATATTGTTATTTAAAATAGAGAATACAATGTTTATGCTAATGTGATTTCAGAGTTTTTAGCTTTTACCAGCAACAAAAGGTTTTGTTTTTAAATTAATTCTTTCTCTGTACTACTATTGTTCCTTTATTTTTTTTTCTCTAAGTGGCCTTCAGATAACCTTATTAATACATAGGGAAATCTGTAATAACCATGTTCAGTTCAGACTTAAAAGTTTCAAGTAAGACCATGTTATATGTAAATAGCAAAGAACTTACTATAGGGTGGTTAATATATATATATATATCTTTTTACAAATATGTATGTGTATTTTATATGTATCCATATTTACAGAGAGAGACTTCCTAACAAATACAAATATATTAAAACTTTTTAAGATTATACTGAGACATCAGAAAATGAAGTGGACATACCATGTGTTTTTCAAAATTCATGTCATAAGCTTAATTACCTGGTTTGCCTGTATGGCCATAGTCCCATGATAATTATTTTTATTTTTCCATTTTCTTTGGTTTGTCAGTTTGAGGTAACACATTTGTACCTTTCAATCATATCTTTCGGTGAGAGCAATTGACATGATGCTCTTGGCCTACCAAATGTTAGTGGAGGTGTAGAGACAATGATCTAATTATGGCCTAGATTGAATCATCAATTTAGTTTTGTAGAAATTATAACTAAACATTTTGTCCCTATGTAATCATGCCTTAAGATCTCCTAAAAAAAAAAAAAAAAAAGCTGAATTTGTTAGAATTAGGTGTCTTTCAGGAGCATTCGAAGACACGTACCTAGAAAGTTTGCTCTAGAATAGATGGTATCTGGTGTAATTCTGGTTAATCTAACTTTGGAGTTAGATTAACTCAGAAATGAATGAAAAGTTGTTCAGCTTTTTTTTTTTAATTTTTTTTAAGATTTTATTTATTTATTTGACAGACAGAGATCACAGGTAGGCAGAGAGGCAGGCAGAGAGAGGAAGGGAAGCAGGCTCCCCGCTGAGCAGAGAGCCCGATGCGGGGCTCGATCCCAGGACCCTGGGATCATGACCTGAGCCGAAGGCAGAGGCTTTAACCCACTGAGCCACCCAGGCGCCCCAGCTTTTTAACTTAACTTTCTACATCTTTAAAATGTGGATGGTAATGTTTCCTCAGTGATATGATATCAGAATTAGATGAAATAATGTATGAGTTTTCTACTGTATAATACGCATTCAAGGGATATATTTGTTCCTTCTTCCTCCACATGTTCTATATTTTAGTGGTTGGTAGAAGATCATCACTTCCACTCTGACACCTGCAGAGTGTTTTTCAAGCCAGCAAGATGAAGGGAGTCATTCCTATCCAAGGAATACTTTATGATACATTTTCTAGTCTATTTGCATATCAATGATAGAAACCCTCCATCCTAAGAAGTAGAAGCATAACCAGATTATAGAGTGATGCGTACAATATGGGAATAATTTGGGCAATGTAGCTACTACCTTAGGAGGTAATCACTTGATTTTTTGTCTGTTTTCAGAAGACAGGGTAGATGGTACATTCAATTTGTACATTCTAGTTATGTCTACCAATTTGCAGTTGAACAATATTGCAATTCTCACTGATTACCATGAACATTAGCGAATATGATTTCACTTCAGGTTAATGTTACCCAGAGAGTCACATCACTTAATATCATTTAAAAAATTTGTTTATTAAAAACATTTGTTTGACATTAGAGCAGCTCACTCTGTTGTCATTGTTTTTTTTTTTTCTTTTTGGACAGACAATAGAGTAACTGGACTGTGGCATTATTCTATTTATAGGAAATAAAATTAAAGTCTTAAAGATAAATGTGCATAGTTTGTGAACTAATGCAAAATAACAACCTTAATGGAGATTATTTGTATCCCATTTCCATTGGTTTACTCCAAAGATATATTCTCAATGATAATAAAGTAATAAAAGATTGTTTTCACAGCTGTTTGTCTTTGATTACATATTTCTTTGAAGTACTGTAATAAGACAGACTTTGAACCTGGAAAGGGATCAAATAATGAATTGTTCTGCTTTGTGAAGCTTAAGAAGGGATTTCATTGTCGAAACATATAGTGCGACATATTTTTTCTTCTAACAGTTAAATAATGGTTGAAAGTACTATGAGATCATTACAGATGGACTAGATTAAAGGGCTTGGGGCCAATTGTGAGTGATCGTTACCAAAAAATTGGTGCTTTGGTTTTAAAAGTCAGATTTTATAATTACCAAATATTTCAATGGTTTACTTTTCAGTTGAAATAGAATATTATAAAGATGCTGGAATATATTCTCATCTTATAATACTTGTATCTAAGGACAGTATAAAACTTAAACTCCTGAATCCCAAGAGACTTATTCCAAATTTGTTATCCATTTCAGGTTTAGGAAGATTAGATTAATGAGATTCTATAAATTAGACTAAATGTCATTAGATAAAAGAACATTAACAAACATCATATGGTTTTTCTTGTATCTGAAATAGCAATTTAGAAAGTGTACCAAAAAGTTCAGTTCTAACAGTCTCAATAGATTTTCAGATGTTCCATATTGATATAGTTGTAACTACCATTATTTCCATCTAAATTTCCTCTTAAAAATTACTTAATATTTACTGAGCAGCAGACATGTGGTGGGTATTATGAAAAAATAGAATTAGGCATAATCATTATAATACTTTCTTTTGGTTCAACCTAGGATGTACTACTTAATGTGATTATAAAGCATCAAATGGTAACAGAATAGCCATTTCAATGGTGTATATTTTGTTATTAAAGTTACATTGCAACAGCAGACTGCTTTTGTAAATAATTGGAAGTGTCTGACTATTTTAGAGCAAAAGATTAACATTTATGTGTGTATTTTTGGATCTCATTATAAGTTTAATATTTTTCTCAAACTAGTTTTTGTTGTATTTAGAAGAAACTTTTTTCTTTGTTTAAGATATAAACCTTTCAAATGATAATTTTCATGGAAATACTAGACAAAGGAATATTGTAACTTTAGAGATTTTTATGATGAAGGTGTGTTTAAGAGATGTCACTTTGATATTTTTACATTATGTCCTACATTTGTCAGCTAAAACCAGGATATTGCCTCAATGAGAAAAAGCATGTTCTGCACTTGTCAAAAGGCAGTAAGTAATGATTAAAATAGCAGTGTGAAACGCTAGGAGATTAAAGTGATGCTAATGATAAGTGAGAGAAGAAAAGGGCAAGCTATATTTTAATCCCTGAGAGAATGGTTAATGACTTCTATTGCCTGAGATTAAACTAAACCTGTCTCATCAGCTTTTTCTGCCTGGTGAAAAAAAGCTCTCTGCACTTTAATTTATTAAAGTCTTTTAAGGAAGCACATTGATCTACAGAGGTTAAACTTTTAAAAATTGTGCAAAATACACACAAATGCTTTAACAAAAGTGTGATTTTGTTGCCTTTAGGCATGCTCACAGATTTATAAAAAATTCATTGTCTATGCCTTAGTACGTTTAATTAAGGAATTTTAATTACCTAAACTAGAAGGTTTGTTCCTTTAAAAAACCAGAACATATTCATATTACCATGTAGGCAAGGGGCAAGTATACTGTAGAGGATATCAGTCTATACGAAGAGATTGAATTACAGTAGTAATAACTGTATGGTTTATTCAGAACAACTCATGTAGTGTCCAGAAAAATGAATTTTGTTTTAAAAAACCTTTGAGGGATGCCTGGGTGGCTCAGTGGGTTAAGCCGCTGCCTTCGGCTCAGGTCATGATCTCAGGGTCCTGGGATCGAGTCCCACATCGGGCTCTCTGCTCAGCAAGAAGCCTGCTTCCTCCTCTCTCTCTCTCTCTCTGCCTGCCTCTCCGTCTACTTGTGCTCTCTCTCTGTCAAATAAATAAATAAAATCTTTAAAAAAAAAAAAAAAACCTTTGAAAACTATAGTAAATTATAATCTTTAAATGGATCAATCTGCTGTTAACTTTAGTTAGTACACTTTTGTGAATCTTAATGTTTGATAATTTAGTTGTTATTTCAATTCAATTTTTTCATCCTTTACTTATCCTTAACCATGGACATGCTGTCCACCTTAACTCAAATAACATTTATCTTTATGCAACTAATATTTATCTTACTCTCGTGGGATAAAGTTTGTGTGTGTTGTGTGTGTGCGCTTGTGTGTGTTTGTATGTATATATATGCTTAATTGTGTGGAGATAGGAAGATGGAAAATTCCAAAAATTTCACCTAAATCCTTTTTATGAGTTTGTAGGCCATATACTTCCTTTTGCCAACATCACATCTTAATTGTTTTAGTTCACCTATCATAAACATAACAGTTTTTACCAAGTCAGGTCAACGTAGTTTGTCGATTCGTTGTTATAATAAGGGAAGTGATTTCTGCTTTCTAGAATGGCATACTTCCACTTTGTAGGGTTATGTAAGTACTACTATGGTTCAGAAGTTACTGGGGGCTCCTGGGTGGCTGTCAATTGAGGCTCTGACTCTTGATACTGGTTCAGGTCATGATTTCAGGGTCATGATATGGAGCTCCACGTCAGGCTCTCCTCTGAGCGCTGAGCACACAGCCTGCTTAGGATTCTCTCTCTCCCTCTGCCCCTCCCCCATTCTCTCTCTTTCAAAAAAAAAATCTTGGGGTGCCTGGGTGGCTCAATGGGTTAAAGCCTCTGCCTTCAGCTCAGGTCATGGTCTCGGGGTCCTCAGATGGAGTCCCACATGGGGCTCTCTGCTCAGCGAGGAGCCTGCTTCCTCCTCTCTCTCTCTCTCTACCTGCTTCTCTGCCTGCTTGTGATCTCTGTCAAATAAATAAATAAAATCTTAAAAAAAAAAATCTTACTGATTTTTGCAAACGTGGATTCTTATTTGCATTTAAATACCCAAATGATTTTCTAATTCAAATATTTCCTGGCTGAGTTACATCTCGGCTTACAAGAAATTTATCATTTGATCATTCTAGCAAGTTTTGACTTTTTTGTTTTGTTTAGTTTTGCTCTTGGTGGTGGTGGTGTTCTTTGTAATCTCATTATTAATATTTCTCTATCTTAAGAATATTTTTCTTTCTACTGACTAAACCAAGAACCATAAGTAAGATCTTTTCTCAAATTTCATTATCTAAGATATTCTTAAAACTTTATTTTATATGTAACTTTTTAGGCTAGGGAGTTTAAATGCAATACATTCTTTGATGTTAATGAAACACCAATTTTTCTGAAGGCCATGTAGCCCTAATGAGCAGCTTCTTATAAAAGAACATTTAATCAAGGTTTATTTTTAACTTGTTTAAACAGATCTAATAGTTTGTGCTGATTTCATTTCAGTATAATAATTGCTAGCAATCCTATTAGTAAGCCCTGGTACAGGGAAGTTAGCACAAATTCCAATCTAATGAGAGTAGTGTTACAGCAAAAACCATGTAGTCAAGGAAAGATCTGTATTATATTGGACAGAGGCACCTGGATACTCTGTCCATAGTTTTGTTTCCCTAAAATTCTCAGTCCTGAATTACTAATATTTACATGGATTTTACCAGCTTTAGTTAACAGAGATTCATATCACCATTACAACAGGGACAAAGTTAATGAAAACAACACTTACTTCAGGGGGACGTTTTGGGAAAAGAAATTATATTTACCACCCAAGCATACTTGGTATGGATCATTTTCTTACAATAAAGCCTATTATGTAACATAGTTATAATTTGTGCCTATGGCACATAGAAAAACCAATCTCTGAGTGCCTTCTTTCTTTCTTGAGGTTCAGATTGGAGTGAGGTTCAGATTGGACTGGATTATGGGACATATAAGTGGTATAACTGATAGAATTAAAAGATGATTTAGACTAGCAGAATACAGTTTTAAAAATAGGTGAGAAGAGAGTCTTATTAAGAGCCAAATGTTTTAAATTTACTTACGATTAACTTAGAATTGGCTTAAAACAACATTATGATACTTCAGGTTGTTCAAGGAATGCAAAGATTTCATTGCATTTAAGAATGAATACAACAAAAGCCAGAAGTAAGACTCTTTTGGTAGTGAAAATGTAAGAAGGCAAGGATTTCAGGCCTCATAATGAAAGTGAGTATCTGCCAAGTTCAGGTTATAATCTTTTAAACTTTTTATTACTTAATATGACACAGTGACATTTAAAATATGGAGAAATTGAAGATAAATAATATGGAGTGAATGGCAGAATTGATTTAAAATTTTAAAGCTGTACTAAAAGTATTCTAATGCACTGAAGGGCATTTGTAAGTTATACATTGTTTATAGGTTTCTGATTAGAATCCCAAAGCATAATGTATTACAGCTTGCCTTTCCCATGATAGAGAAAGAATACTGTCTGTAGAAAATAGTGGATAGTAAAATTTAGCCTCTTTTTTCATGTAAATCATCTGCTTTTTGTGAAAGGTCTTTATGCATAGGATCATGTCACATGTTATTAATTTCAATCAATAACTGATATATTTGGTCTTTCTGGAAGATTTCTTTATGAAGATCATTATTTATTGCTCCAAAGAAATTAAAATTAGAGTAGTGGTGTGAGAAGCTTGATTTTTATACCTTCAACATAAGGAATAATTTTTCACAAGAGTACTAAAATCATGGTATGCTGATAACTTGATAACTTAAAAGTTTTTTTTTACTACATTTAGTAAAAGAATATTCAATTTACATTCTGCTTTTAGAAAAGTGACCCTACCAAAGCAAACATTATAATCAACTAGGGTGCATGGTAACACTGTAGATTCATTGGTCCAATCCTACATATACTGAATTTCACTTTCAGGAGGTGGTACTGAGAAATTCATATTTTTAAAGAAGTTCTACAGGTGTTTCTACTTGCACAAAGGTTTGAGAACTACTATTTTAGAGGCAAAAACTACCACAATCTACAGACTAGATGTAATGGCCCATTTTTAGGATTTTGCACTTAAAATGAGCCTATAATAAATTAAAATATTTTGTATAGAGTGTTTGTATTAAATCTTAAAAAAGCAGTTAGAAAAAAAATTACGAAGACATATGGGGCTTTAAATATAAGTATATGGCACGTAGATGTCAATTTAGGACATCTTTCACTGCCACTGTATACTCAAATGAATTATGTCATCTGGCTCAAGTCCCTATTCTATCTTAACTGCAAACAAACTCACCCTATTTGTACTGAATGCTTATACACATTGCATTCTGAATACTAAGTTGGAATGTATTTACAAATCTGAAAGAACTGCAATGTTTAATGCATAGGTCGCCATAGAAACTAATTAACTTTTATTTCTGTGTCAAGCTAAAGTAGTCTAATACAGATGAAAATTGTGGCAAAGGAATTATAGTATCAAAACTAGGGGGGAAAAGCACCAACTCTCAGCAAATGTGCAATCGAAATGCATGATGGCAAATAACTCAGCAGTGGGTTGTTCTTAATTCCACTGATTATGATGTTAAAAACTGTCCAGATAGAGTCCACATTTTCCTTGAGCTGTTTGAGCAATTTAAATGGAATTTGGCAAACAATAGAAGTAGTATAACATCTATCAAACAATGCCAGGAAAGGTTTTCAGCTTAAGGATTATTCCATATTTTATTCCAGCTGCCTTATTTTGTTCTAAAATTACCTGTCTTTTTTGAATTAGGAAAGAAAAAAACAAATGGCATCTTTATAGCTCATTCATTGTTCTCAGGACCATAGAACTATTCTTATAACACTTTTAAAGGTACATAAACTATAAACATTTTGCTTTCTTGAGGGCAAATACTATACAGTTTACATTTTTTCCCCAATCACATTTATTGAATATGTTTTTGTCTTAAGAGAAGCAATACATAAGTATGAAGAACTAATTCTTCATTACATTCTGGTGTATCCCACACCTTCCTACCTGCATGGGGCTTCTCCCTGGCCCGATCATTACAGAAATAGACATCCCTCTTATGGCCTTATACTCATTTCAAAAAGAAAGATTGTGGACAATAGGTAATCCATAAGTCATCTTTGTTTTAATTATGGTATGTCTTAATTTAAGGAGAGTGCTGATGTGGGTATAGCTAATGATTAAGAATACTAAAATAAAACAGGCTGAGTCTCATTATTGGGTCATTATGGTTTTAGAGGAAATAATGGGACTTATTGAATGAGTTTTAGTGAAAATATACCTATCTCGAAATTCTTTCATGATAGCCCATACTATTCTAATAATAATGTAGGGATTTTCAGAATTAAACACATAAACACTAAACCATCATTAGAAATGCTGAATTTTGTCCTGGAGACTAAATTATGTATTATTGGAAAATACAGCTTATCTGCTGCTTAAAATATCCTTTATTTTAAGAAATCATATTCTTCTCATCTCGCTGAAACTTACACAGAAGAAAAAGTGTTAAAGGGCTAGGAAAATATTATTTCATCATTCCTGTTCCATTAGAATTCACTTGGGTGGCTGAGAAAATGGTTTATGGATTAGAGAGAGAAGAACAAGCTAAAACATTTCATACCTTCATCTCTGATAAATTCCCCAAACTCATTCTTTGCATCTGAGCCATAAATAACAACCATGCTTTTTGCTAAAAAGAGCTTTTTTCCTACACCAGGTCTTTTGTCTTGGAGATGAATGCTATAATAAATTTGAAGTCTTAGGGGGGGCATTGTTTGAACTATAACATTATGGTTTACAACTGTTGCTTCTATTATGAGGAGGATAAAAAGCGACTATGAAGCTTGATCTCTGTCATAGAAATGGATTAATATTTCAGTCTTCAATGTGGGTCAAGTGTATGATTCTCCCCAAAGCAATTCACCATGATTAATTTTTATTATGTGGGCATTCAGATTCTCTTTATATTCTTATGTATTTTAACCCCCACCAAATCACCCCTCAAAATACTATAACTTAGATTTTTTTTTATGCGATAGCAGAGACACAGGATTTTTAGATCTTATTATAATTTTAATAAAACTTCATGAAAATAAGCTACAATTTCTAAATTTCTTTTTTCTTAAAAATTATATGAATTACCTAGATAAAAATAGAAACTTAAATCATTGTATCAATAATAAAATTAAGTTAGTTTACTGAAAAACAATGTTAAATAGTATGATATCTCAATTGCCAAGTAGTATGATATTTTAATCTCCCAATGATTAAGTAATTAATCATCAGAAAAATGTAGTGTCACGGCGGGGGATGGCAGTTGCATAAAGGTGTAGTGTGTAGATCTGTTTTCTCTGAAGGGAGAAGAGTGGTAACTAGAAAATAAGATCTCCCTGTGACTTTACTATCTTATTCTCTCAATCTAACCTATAAGTTTTCATGTACATTCTGCATGATGCTAATCACTACAAAACTTTGGGAAAAAAAGAAAAACTTTTTTGGCCCTTAGCTAAGTGAGAGGTTTTTTTGTTTTTTGTCTTCGTTTTTTTCCTTTTTGCAGAAAGAAACTGACACTTTGTGTAAATAATTTCATGTATTAAAGTTGTTTTCTTTGGGGCTTTTATTCTCTCCTAGGCTCTGAGAAATGTAAGGGACTTACAGTTCAGTATTTATATTAATTCCTACAAAGTATTTGTAAGAGCAACCAACAAGTATCATGCATTTATTTTACAAGTTACTATTGAGGGCCTACTGCCCGCCAATTATATCAGTTATAAATTTAAGCAATCCATGACTTCTATCTGCAGGAAGCCCAAACATCCAGGGTAGAAAGTTACATGGGGAGAAATAATTACAGTCCCTGGGATCAGACAGAGAAAGACTACATGATTTTGGGTTAACTGCATATAATTTTGTTTCATTAGGCGGCATGTCTCAAACCTGGGTGCACCCTAGAAAAATCTGGGCCGTTCTTAAAAATGCTGATGCCCAGACCCCACTTTACACTAACTAAATAGGAATCTCAAAGGGTGAGTGAAGCCAGGCCACTGAGGTTTTTAAAATCTTCCTAAGTAATTATAGATTCTAATGTGCTAGGGTTGAAAACTGCTAGATTAGAATTGGTTGAAAACTGCTAGATTAGAATTGAGAGCAGAAAAGGAAAAGGGTCAATAGGGGAGGGAATTTGGGGCAGATAGTAGAATACTGACCATTAACACTTTAGAGTTAGTTAGAACCTGTTTTAGACTCTGGCTCTTTTATTCTGTGATCCTGTGATTTTAAAATGAGTTACTTATCTCTAGGAACATTACTTGTAAAATTGGGGGGGTCCTAAAACCCACTTCCTAGGGTTGGTAGAGTAAATAAGATAGCAGATGAAAGCATTTTAACAGTGTTAAGTGCATACAATGACAACGATTATTATTTTTTTTTTAATTTATTTGACAGAGATTACAAGTAGGCAGAGAGGCAGGTAGAGAGAGAGGATGGGGAAGCAGGCTCCCCGCCGAGCAGAGAGCCCAATTCGGGGCTCGATCCTAGGACCCTGAGATCATGACCTGAGCTGAAGGCAGAGGCTTAACCCACTGAGCCACCCAGGTGCCCCATGATTATTATTATTGTTTACAGATGTGTTGCAGTGATGGGCAGGAGGCCAATCATGAAGGCTCTCATTTAGTCTATAGAGTTTTGATTATATTCTGAAAGTAATGAGGAAATCTTACTTATGAGGAAGACTTTTTAAAAAATTTTTTAAATTTATTAATTTGAGAGAGAGAGAGCACAGAGAGGCAGAGAGAGAGGGAGAAGCAGGCTCCCCACTGAGCTGGGAGCCCAATGCAGGGCTCGATCCCAGGACCCCCGGATCATGACCTGAGCTCAAGGTGGATGCTTAACTGACTGAGCCATCCAGGTGCCCCGAGGAAGACTTTTAAGATAGCACATTACATAACCATATTTGCGTGACATAAGTAAAACTCTAGCAGCCAAGTAGGGGACAAATTGGGAGGTGAGGACGAATGGAGGTGTTAACCTTCAAAATAAAACAGCCAGTTATTTTACCTGCAAAAGAAGGGTGCATTTGAGAATAGTAGAGTATTACACTTCAGGTTAAGCAAGCTACAGCAAAGCCAGAGACAAGTCCATCTGCAACAGAGAGGAGCAGCTCTCTTACCCAGGAAAACAGGAAGTTGAGAGAGCTGTAAGGAACAAAAAGTCCATTGGGGTAAGCTGGAATGTGAAGCATAGTGACTTTTCATTGGCTGAGTAATGACTGTTACTCATTGGCTGAGTTATGACTGTTTCTCATTGGCTGGGGTGTTGCCAGGGGAAGAGGCAGCCTTCCTACCCTGTGCTGGATAGGAAAGTAGTATTCCAGTGTGAAGTGCAAGGTCGGTCTCTTCCTGTTGGGTCTCTACTGGAAAACGAGTGGTAGAGCATTGGAGCTCTCCCTGCCAAATCTCCTGATTCCATCCCAGTGATGTTTCCCTTTATCAATTTTCACAGAGATAAGAAGGCTAAATAGGAGACTATTATAACAGCCTGGCTAGAAAATGAATAGGGACTTTACTGAGACAGTGACCGCGGGAATGGAGAGGGGGAAATGCTTGTAACAGTGCTTAACGGGTAGAACTAACTAATGGAATATGATCACGTATTAGATGTTTGTTGATGAGAGCGGATGGAAAGAGCAGGTGAAGTCGGAAGTTAATGTCTTCTAAATGTCTGGTGTGTATGACTTGATGGAGGGTACAGGAAGAAGAGAACACAAAAGGGGAGCAGATTTGGGAAAAGATGACAAATTCATGGGAATGTTGTATTTGTGGTAACTGTGGAATAGCCCAGTGATGGTGTCCAGAGTTAGTTAACAGTAATAATATCAGCGTGGGGATCACTTTGCACCTCACTTGGAAATTGAAAATTGGAATGAATGGGACTTCTTTGATAAGATGATTTAGAAGGAGACGGAAGTGCTAAAAGTGAAACTCAGAGAAGTATTTACCTTTGAGGAAGGACAGGAGAGGATTTAGTGAAAAAAGAAAGTATAGTTAAAGATGTAGAAAGACAATTAATTATAGTGTTGTTGCTAAAAATCAAAAGACCAATATATTTAAAGATGTAAACAGTTGTCAAGATGCCTAAGAAATCAGTCTACAGAGAGTTCTACTAGAGGTGGAATAGTCAGATATTTACTAGCTTTGCATATCTTCAAAGTAAAGACATAAAGAAGTAAAATGAGAACTTTCAAGAGTTGAGCATATATTAAGCACCTACTAGATCAGGCAGTTATTAAATATGTGGAATGAAATATATCAAACTATATCCTGGTGAGTTACATCTTAGGGCAAACATTTTGAGAATTCATTACTGCCTTTACTTATTTTTAGTTTGGAGATTTTGTGGGCTGTTCATATTATCTTCTCTTGTGCTTTTATTGTTTTTTTTTTCTTTAAGTTATAAATTTTCAGTTTTGTACAAGTAATTGTATTATAATTCTTTGAGTAGAGTCTGTGTGTATGTCATAATTTGGGGGCCTGGATAATTGATGTAACGTAATCTAATGCTGGAGACTTTGAATATCGTGATGAGAATAAAATTAGTGAAAAATTAAGTAATTTAAAAGCAACTGATTATTAATATCATGCTCAGTAGTAATGATATTCTTACTTAAATCATTCATAATTTAGTCTTTTAAACACTGATATTTGCTCCGCAGCCATTCACCTTTATATCCTGGTACCTAAGGCAGTTGTATACAAAGTAGGTGTTCAATAAAAGTTTGCTGAATGGATGGATAAGTGAATAAAATTCATTGTAATAAGGCAAAGAAGGGAATTTTTGGTCCTGAAAAATTTTGCTCCTGAAATGTTATTAAAAGATACTTGTTTTTAAAATCCAACAATTGGGGGTGACTGGGTGGCTCAGTCATTAAGCATTTGTCTTCTGCTCAGGTCATAATCCCAGGGTTCCGGGATGGAGCCCCACATAAGGGTTGGTACCTTGCTCAGCAGAGAACCCGCTTTTCCCTCTGCCTGCTGTTCCCCCTGCTTATGCTCACTCTCTCTCTCTCTGACAAATAAATAAATAAAACCTTGAAAAAAAATCCAACAATTGCACTGAAGAATTATGTGCTAACTATTCAGACTAGTATTTCCTGTGGAGCACATGCAATTATAAATGATACACCTGACACTTTTATTTCAGTGATCAATTATTAGGTTTACTATTTCTGTATGTAGTGTTCTGTGCAAAGGTACATAAAGGAAAGAATTCAGAATCTCCAATTAAGATTGGGATAACTTTGATCTGACGTCTACTTATATCAAGCAATCAAATATTCCAACCGACCAAACAAAAACACAAAAAAAACAACCAAACAGGCTGAAATGCAGACTGACTGCTCAGATTTTATATTTTAAATCTGTATCATTGGGCTTTAGCATTTGTGTGCAAATAGAATCTTGGAAATAACCTAAACTGTCATATTTTTATAAATAAAAATGAGAAGTAAACTATTAAGAACACAGGGCACCTGGGTGGCTCAGTTGGTTGAGCAACTGCCTTCAGCTCAGGTCATGATCCCGGACTTCCAGGATCGAGGTCCGCATCAGGCTCCCAGCTCCTTGGGGAGTCTGCTTCTCTCTCTGACCTTCTCCTCTCTCAAGCTCTCTCTCACTCATTCTCTCTCAAATAAATAAATAAAAATCTTTAAAACAAAACAAAACCAAAAACTATGAAGAGCACAGACATTGGAATGCAACTTCCCAGATTTCAAACTTAACATACCTTACCAGCCACATAAATCTGGGCTTATAGGTTAAATGTTCTGTGCCTCAGTTTTATAATCTGGAAAATGGGTCCAATAATAATATGCTTAACAAAGAAATCATACTATTGATTGACTTCCTAGATGTATGTAAGGTGTTTCAAACAAAACTATTAAATAAGATGATATGTTAAGTGTTCATGTTTATGATGAAGATTATGACACCAGGCTCATGGAGTGTTAGGGTATCAGCAAAGCAACATATGTAGGAGATGATATGAAAAGATGAGTCTTTAAACTAGTCTTTCCATATCTGTATGGTGAACATAGTTCTTTATACCAGTGATAGGCCATCTATGCTTCTTTTAGTTTTATGTGAACTGAAATTATTAAGGAAAATTATGTTGTCAACATGGTCCAATAATAATAATAATAATACCAAATTTTAAATGTAAAATTTGAAAATATACCTATTTCTAAGATGTTTACTCCTAAGTACCTTTCTGTCACTCATTTCTGTGACATCATTTTCTTCATAACACTTACCCACATCTGACATTTTGTTGCTCACTTCGTTCTGCTCACTCATTTGTTCAGCTGTTCCCTTGTAGTGTAAAACCAGGGTGGCAGGACTTTACTTGTCCTTTCACATCTGAGTGCACAGGGCCCAGAAAAGTGCTTAGGACACTATCAATCCAAGATAAAATGTGTTGCATGAAGGTATAACCATAGACTGTGATCCAGTGATGTGGGGAGTGAGGTTGATTTTTCTTTTTTTTAAAGATTTTATTTATTTATTTGAGAGATAAATATTTATAAAATGATATCAAATAAATAATATCAAATAAATTATTTATAATTAATATCAAATAAATTATAATTAAGAATATCAAATTATTTATTTGAGAGCACAAGCAGGGGGAGCAGTGGACAGAGGGAGAGGGAGAAGCAGACTCCCCCTAGAGCAGAGATCCTGATGCGGTGCTCAATCCCAGGACCCTGGGATCATGACCGCTTGGAGCCGAAGGCAGACACTTAACTGATTGATCTACCCAGGAGCTCCAGTGAAGTTGATTTGGACTGTACGGAACTGACAGTGCATTTGCAGGCAATTCTTCAGTGCCAGCCCCCTTGGACCAGTTGTTCTCTCTCAGAGTTGCAGTTTTCTGGTCTGTGTCATTAATACAATTAACATAATGTAGAATCCTTTAAAGTTGTCCTGCTGATAGAAGGAATTCATAATTAACTTTACATAACACGCCACTTAATTATCAATATATTATTAATAGTAGTAACATTCTTAATTAAATCTCTATTTTAAAAACTAGTATTATATGTAATATCTATCAAATTATTCATGTTTTTTATATTTTTATTAATGAAGTTAGCGAAACAGTGTTGAAAACTTGGTATTTACCTTTCTCTTAATAATATTCCTCTACTTTTGATTTTTATTATAAAAATTATAAATACCAAAAAAAAATTATGAACACCATACAGCATTTTAGTTCCTGGTTCCTCAGTGTATGGTCCTGGGACCAGTGGCCTTGGCATTACCTGTGACTTTATTAAAAATGCAGAATCCCAGGCCCCAATCCATATCTACTGAATCAGAACCTATGTTTTAGTAAGCCACCCTCTCCCAGTGATTTGTATGCTCATTAATGTTTAGGAAGCAGTGATTTAAGGTGATTTTTTTTAAAGATTTATTTATTTAATTTAGAAAAAGAGAGAAAGAGAGAGAAAGCCTGCAGAGGGTGAGGGGAGAGCAGAGGGAGAGGAATCTCAGGCAGACACCTGGCTAAGTGCAGAGCCCCATGCCAGGGTTCAGTCTCCCTGGCCTGGAGATCATGACCTGAGCTCAAATCAAGAGTGGAACACTGGACCTACTGACCCACCCAGGCACCCTTAAGGTGATATTTTTAAAGGAGAAATAAGTAGTTAAGAATCTCAGAGGAGGGGCACCTGGCTGGCTCAGCAGGTTAAAGCCTCTGCCTTCGGCTCAGGTCATGATCCCAGGGTCCTGGGATCGAGCCCCGCATCGGGCTCTCTGCTCAGCGGGGAGCCTGCTTCCCCCTCTCTCTCTCTGCCTGCCTCTCTGCCTGCTTGTGATCGCTCTCTGTCAAATAAATAAATAAAATCTTAAAAAAAAAAAAAGAATCTCAGAGGAAAGGAAAAAAAATACCAATGTTCACCACTAAGTCAAGACAATTCATCTAACTTTTATGAGACAATAATTACAGGTAGTTCAACATAGCATACTTAAATTGAGGGAAAAAAGGGGGGGGGTTGTTGTTATCTAACTAGAGAAGGTTTGTGCCATATTGTCAAACCTGGGACCCCTTTGAGTAAACACTAACAAGTTCAGGCAAAATTGTCATATTACACATGTTGTACCTTCTTCTGTCCAAGAGAGTGAATTATAAAAGTGTGAAAATATAATGACTATTATCAGAATATTTAATAAGAAGGATAAAATAATAATTTAAGGGAAACCATTCTCCAAGGGACTAAAGATTAGGATTAAGATGAGAGAGTAGCATAGAGGTAATGCAACATTTGATTAAGGACTTAATCTACTTATCTTTATTCAATTCAGGCTTTTTTCAAATTATTAAAATTTGGTGAAATGAGAGCTATTTTTAGATGTTCTTGCCCCTGAGTATAAGAGTAGAAGAAAGGATAAAAGGACATACAAGATAAAGGGTTAAGGGAACATTGATGTAGAGACAATGGATTATGAAAATGATCGCTTTATATTCTGTAAGTTTCCTGAATTTGAAACGCCATACCAGGATTCTCTGATGTTCATGGAAAAGAAAAAAAAAAAGTTCTAGTTGAATGTGCCCAGTGTATTGTGTGCTGATAGACTGTGTGAGGAAGATTATGAGCACGATGAAGAGACCAGGGTGAAAAAGACAGAAATAAAGGGAAAGAAAAACGACAAATAGAGTTCTGATAATTGAATTGTATTTGGAAAGATAAATTGGTCAATGGCACTAAGGAAAAAAAAAAAAAAAAGAAAAGAAAGCAAACCCTCACAACCACACACCCTTGAGTTCATAAATATGCCAGTATCCATTTTTTCATTATTAGTAGACAAGGCTATGTCCTTTCCTTTGATGACGGTAACGAGTTCTATGACATTGCCACTTTGAGTTCTTGCTTCATTAGATTGGGTGACTGTTTATTTGAAATTGTAATGAAATATTTACTTTATAGAGCTATAAGGATTAACTGTGATAATTGAGTGAGGCTGATCTGGAGCTTTCAGTGTAATAGGTCCCCCTTGTTTGAATACAGAGCGCAGTGAGAATGAAGGAGCAAGTGAGTGTGTTTCTGCCTGTCACTTTCTTTCTACATGTTGCTTTTTCTTCTGGAGATAAGTGGGCCTAATGCTGAACAAATACTGGAAATCAGAAGCCACTGAGAATCATTCGCCTCTCGCTTTCCCATGGCAGCATGATAGACGCTCAATCAAAGAACCCCCTCCTCTCAGCAAAGCAACAATTTTGTCACCACGAGCAAATCCAATTGAAAAGTCCCTTGGACTGAGAGGAGAACTCCAGTTGTCAGAATCAGCAAACAGAATGAAAAGAACTAAGAAGAGTAAATTGGCACCTGGGGCCGCCGTGGTAGCCCGTGATAGGCTGTGGTATTGTGTTGGGTAGACATTCAGCCATTTTCAGATATAATGGGAGAAATTAATGCAAATGAGTCAATGGAATGAAATGCATTTTAATGCAGATTTGAGGGACTATCCCGAACTGCTTGATAACAAGTCTCTTTAAGAAAAGGCTTACATTGTGAGGACTCATTTTTTCCCCATTTCTTCTCACTAGTGCCTCATAAGGGCCCTTTGTTCTCTAAGTAAACTCTTTCTAAACTATTGACATTGCTCATTTATGTGAATTTCAGATTTTTTTTTTTTTTCCTGACAAAGTAGCCTTGGGTGATCTGGGAAAACGTTAATTGCAAGAGGACAAGGAAACTGGCTGAAACAAGAAATGCAATCATTAAGTGTAATGTTGCAGTTGTCCATGCCTCATTATAACATGCATACAAGGCAATAAAATGCATGTTTCACAAACAAATCTTTTGACAACTATAGTTCAAGAGCCTCCAGCTGTCCTGCTTTCTTACATCTATTTCTCTTGGTTTAGTAATCATTATTGAAGCTTAACTTTGGATTCCCAGAACAACCCTTCATATTATGCAAGAACTGGGGAGATTTTAGAGAGTAAAAAGTTTGTTTGTCTTAAAATTTAAAAATATTTGCTTTCCAAAGTTAGCCAGAATTTCTCATTAATGTTTTGTTTTAGAAAATGACACTTAATGATAGTGAAGGAAGGGAGGGGGGTGGGGGAGAACCAACTCATTTGAAACAAACAAAGACAAATATTTTCACAAACTAATATTCAAGATATTTAGCTCCTTTGGTTTGTCTTGCCCTGAAGATAAAAAACACTGTTTGAAAAAAAGGTCTTCGTCTTCCACGTTTAAGTTCATTTTGGTTTTTCTGGACTGTAAGTGACAGATCGTTACTTTTTTAAGGGACAAAAATAGTTAATCAGATGAAAAGGTCATCAAGTGTAAGCTCAGCCCGAAACTGGTGAACTGTCAGATTCATGAGTAAAGCAGCCAGAAAGGGGAAAAAAAAAAGGTAACAGATTCAGTATTGTCCAAAAGTTCCAGACCAGTGATTAATGTGTAAGATAATGGACTTGGGAAATGAGTAAACACTCCCCATGCTCCCTGCTTTGTGCTTGAACGACTTGATGACAAGGGCAGAGCAAGGTGAGAATTTAAACAGGACCACAGGAAAAAAAAAGACAAAGGCTAGCAACAACATAGTGGGAGGGAGGGGGAGTTTATTGGTTTGCAGTATGGAAGGTACATAATAATTTTCTTCAAAGCAGGCATTAACTGTGGACTAATTTAAACTTCAACATGGGCACAGAATTACTCGTAGAAATTATATGCCACTCAGTCATCTTTTAATATAGCAGATATTTATACTTACTTGTTTTCATTTATTTGTTATTTTCAGCAGGCCCATTAAGAATTCAGATACATATTCCTCTTGAGAAGTATCATGTTCAGAAAGAAAGGATACTATACTTTGATTAAATAGTGCATTTCAAAGTATTTCAGGCCGTTACTTAAATAATTACTGAGACACATTTGGGGGTGTTTTTCTGTAAAAAGATCATCAGGACGTAAATAGTCTTCTCTGTGTTGCACTGTTTCTTTGAGATCTGTTATCACTTGGACTTAAACTTTCTGGATTGCATTGAAGGACTTTATATGTACATGACATTTAAAAAAAAATGTTAGAAACAATGTCTGTGTTCTGTTTCTCAGTTCTCTTTATGTTTCTCTAGGCAGAGAGAGGTCCCCCTTCCCTGTCTCTTTATAATATCAATGGCTTAAAATATTAAATTTGCTAGTCCTTTACATGAAAATGTAACTCTGCTTCTGGTAATCTATTTTAAAATTTTAAATATACATATCACATCTTACACACATTGAGTACTCATCAGTATCTAAGGAAAACCGGGCAATTTCTTTGGAGAGTTGTTAACCTACTATTCTAAACCATGTTTAACAAACCTGTAAATACATTTACAGGAAGGGACAGTGACTACACAGTCCTGGGTTTCTGTATTGCTCTCAGGTGATTGTGTCTTTAGTGGTCAGCTTAGAAAATAATTGATATTGTCATATTGGTTCTTAATTTTGCATACAATTATAGATTTCCTTTTAATCCTATATGTTTATGTTTTTACTCGTGCTTCTATAACTATAGGTCTCTTAGTTATAGAAACAGAATTATAAATACAATTCTAAAACAGAAACATGATTTTATTAGTTACAGAAACATCAATTTGCTTATACTTGCTTGCTATGTATTTTGTAAATTAAATCCTTCATTTGGAACTTTAAAGTCGCGTCTTTCTAAATCAGTTTTATTGATTCAACCCTGAAAAGCATGATGATAGAAAAATTTTCTTGTGATGATCAACTACTACTGACTTACTACTTTCAAAGCACTTTAAAGCATCGTTTCGGCTTCTCAACAATACACCTGTGAGATTGGCATGGTCACACACTTTTCACGGATTAGGAAAAGTGATCCTTGGAGAGGTTAGGTGGTTTGCTCAGGCCAGGTAGTAAGGACTCCACAGAGCCAGGACTTGGCCATGTTATTTACTAAAGCCCCAAAGAAAATGCTTTCAAAAAATCAAATAATATCCTTTTATTGTTTTTTTTTTTTCCTCTCATGGGTATGGCATTTAGAACATTAAAATGTTTTTTCTTAATTTTTCTTTTGATCCTGAGTCTTGAATTATTATGTATTGATTTAAGTGATATTTTAACATTTAATTGAATGCATGTTTATTATGAGTTACTGAGGCATAATATTAATTATTCAAGCTAAATAAACTACTTTTGCTTTATGTCAATAACGAGCCCTTTCAAAAATCTTCAGAGGTGTGATACATTGTACTGGAACTTTGAATACCTATTTTTCATGTTTATTGCACCAAATTTTATGGAACAAGTAATCAGTGACAGTGTACGAGTTTGTTGTTACAAATGTGATATGTGAGCCATTATTTCTCCTGACCCTTTAAATTCACTATGTCATTCTCACAGGTTGAAAGCAGCTGTGCAATGTTACACCCTCATTGGACATTTCTATGATAATCAGATATTCAGTCCTTCTGAGTTTAAAACAAACTTTCTAAATATGCTCTGAAAGTTATGATTATTTACTTCTTTTAGAAAACTAATCATGGATTTCAGATTTTTCTATTAAATATACTGGGCTTCTGAAGTTCTTCATTTATATTTCTACCCTAAAGCTTATGTCTTTGTGCTATAATTATCTCCTTTCCTGTCAGTCTTCCTCATTAGGTGATGAGTTCATCCATTTAGAGGGACCTTATCTCTATCTTGATCTTTATTTCTTTGATTCCTAATACAATGTGTAGGACATAGTTGGCCATTCGACTTTTCATGTATCTTCAAAGTTAAATATTGTTTCTGTTGTTTGGAAAGGCAACCCTAAACCATAATCTAACTCCTGTCAGTATTCTGAGAAAGTTCAAATATGATTAAAAAAAAAAAAATGGTAAGAGTGGATGTTTAACTCTTTGAACCTTGAAATATTAGGAAATATAAATGGAATTCCTAGTAAATGAAGTCCAAATACACTGTTAAATATCTTGTTTTTGGCATTTTGGGTTTTTTGAATTGAAATAATTTAACACTTTGACATTTAGCATTTTTTGTTATTTTTTGCCTCATACTCAGTGAGTGAATTAGTGATCTGTAGTGAGTATTATCTTGTGTTCTTTTGTCATGGTACAATTTAAAAAGTAAGGGTTTGTGTGTATTGTTTCTAATGCTATGAGTAAAATAAATACTTCCGAAATTTATGTGAAAGGAAGAAGTAGTCAAGGGACAGACTAAGTTGAATATGAAGACTGAATATACAAGTTTGTCTCTATTCTTAGACATTAATTTGTTGAATCCAGTATCTCATATTTTAAAAGATACATGGGTAGAATCTTGTAACACTGAAAAAATAAAATAAAGTTAAAAGAAAAGATACATGGGTAGAAATGGATAGCAACAATATTTCCTCTTCATCTACCTAATTGAAAGTTAGAATACGTGCATTCCAGCCTAAATTCTGCTGCTTAGTAGCCCCGGAATGTCTCTGAACTTCGGGTGTGCCATTTGTAAAACGGGACAGAATTGGACCTAGCTTGGAGATCGTCCCAACTCTGCCAAAAACATTGGGACCTTGGACAAATGATTCACACTTTTGGGCCTCAGTTTCCTCCACTGCAAAAAGGAGATAGTTAAGATTCATTGGTCAGAGTAATAAAATTAATACCCATTTGGTCTATCCACTGATGTAGTAATTTAAACTTGGGCAACACAGTTCCTGTGAAACAGCTATTCTGATATCCTTTGATTAGCATCGCTGTTATCATGAGGATCCTTGTTTAAGCATCTTAACTACATAACAGCCTTACTGTTTAAAATATCTATTTCCTCAGCTCACGTGTGGTATATTAATAAATGTCCATAAAATAAACAGATCTTTCTTGTTGTGCCATAGTTGATTGATGTCTGCTTTAAAGAAATAAGCTACATGAACTGGGGAGATATTAGTGGTAACTCTGTTGAACACACTTTCTCAATATTAGCCAAGTCAAGTGTTTCTAGGCAACATCTCGGTGGGTATAATTACCCTGAAGATGATAAAACAAAACTCATAGACAAAGTTAATCATTTTTTTTTCTTGCTAATTTTCAGAGAAGATTGGGAGATACGGTATTTTGTGATTATTATTTCCTTGTCTTTTTGCCCTTCTGGATAAAAATGGAATTATGCTAAATGTGATGTGTGCAAAGGACAAAATGATACTTAACAATTGGTTACATACTTGTCTTATTCTTAAACCTCTCTGGTTTTGTCTTGTTCATAAAACTTGCCGATGATGCAGTGGACTACAGAGAGTAGACTTTTCCATGCTTTGCCAAGTTACGATGCACTATATATTTGTGCCATTTCTCCTAGTTATGTCTAAAATATATAATTTGGCCTATATTTGTCTTTAATTGAATATTATTTGAGAATTTCGTGAAATGCTTTAGGAAATGTGAGACACCCCAGGGTATTACAAAATCTGGGCTGGAAAGCACTGGCCCAGAGAATGGTTACTAAATTCTGACAGCTGTTGGGTCAATGGGCTAAGACATTTAACCTCCAAAAACCTCATTTTCCTTATCTGTAAAACAAAACTCTGAGTGCTGACCTACTTCATGGTTCATATTGGCAGCAGTAGAAAATATTGGGAGTAGTCATCCCTTTGTAAAGTATTAACTCCTTCATGTCATCAAGACTTTGCCTAGCACCGTGCAGGTCCTTCCGTGAGTGGCAGTGAAGGAGACAAGTGGTGGTCAACTCTTACTTGCAGTTGGGCAGGAGTGGGAAAGCCAGGCTCAGATTTCCAGAGATGTTGATTGAGGATCTCTATATTAGGATTAATGGGTGGTGCCAGAATGGAAATGGGCATGATTGGAAAGGAAGCACGACTCAGGTGAGCTGGCTGTGAAACTTCCCTATAAAGCATTAATAGAACAGCTTCAATTTAATAGAACTTTGTTTCAGGAAGTAAATATTTATTTTACTGAAACAGGATATGAAAAAAAAGAGAGAAAATGAGAAAAAAGAAAAACACTCTGGTAGATAATGAATAGAGTGGATTAAAGAAGAAGATAGTCATGAGTCAAATTAAGTCAGAATTAGGTGGTTTCTGATTTTGCATGTTATGTTATTCTGATTTCTCCTTTTACCTGTGGCTTGAACAAATTGAGGATATTTTAAAACAGTAAAACATTTAGTCATTTATAGGTTGACTATGGCATTAGAATTACTTGCATTACTTTTGTATGATCTGTATACACATAGCAACTAATATTTCTTGAGAGTAGGTAAGAGCTCTTGTCAGCTTGCTGTTCTGTGGGTCTTGCTAAGCATGAGTAGCTGATCACAATGACTTTGGTTTTAAAAAGGAAATATGGAATAATCCGAAAAAGAATAAACCATCACAGATAATTGAGAATTGATTATATTTCACACACTCCAAATGTGGGAAGTTCTAAAGCTTCTACTTGCAGAGGGATTAAGGTAGCCCAGTAGTAAAATATTGAGTACAATTTTCTTTATACTGATGATAGAACAATGTCAGCAATCTGAATGTTTGTGTTGTTTCAGATTTTGGATATACTGTGTTATTCCTACATCTAGATAAAATGATAAAGAGAGACCTTTTAAAAAACTTGCATACTGATTCCTTTAAGCTATTACATCTTCCAGCAGATGTTAAAATACAGATTAGCCTTTTTTTGCATGTGGTGGTGCAGGAACCTTTTAAGGGATCTATGAATTATTGCTTTGGTTCAGCATGAGTGCAGTAAGAAGAAATGTACCTCATCTGTAATACACTGTGTAGACTAATATCAGCTCCTTTTTTCTTATATTGCAGCGAGATATTGATCTGGTAAAATGGTACCATATTGGAGCTGTCTGTTGTGGTATTCATCATGCTGTCACATCCCGAGTGCCTTGGAGTTATTGGAAAGTGGAATTGAGAGAGTTCTGTCATTTGGTGTGGCAATCCATTCACAGGACAGTCACTACAATATTTGCTGTGGTTTGCTTATTTTTCTAGCCAGGCTGGCTTCATCTTTAGTAACAAAAAGGCCTTCCGATTATCCCGTGCATAGTGGTATTAATAGGTCCCACGTAACTGCTCTCTAGCTTGTCTTCCTGGTATAACATGACTCGTTTCTAGTCACCGCTCACACTTACTGCCTGTCCCTCCACTGAGGCACTGGGCTCCTTTCTGCGGGACCAGGATATCTGAGGGTGGCTTTAAGCCCCTTATGCTTTTATCTGATGGTGGTGAGGAAGTAAAGGATGAACTTTTATATGTAGAAAGCTTTTAGTTTCTTCCCACACTAAAATATCAGTTAATGTTAAAAGAGCTTTCAAAAATATAAAAAGATACTGTCAATCTTCAATGACTAGATTAAGCAGTTTGAATGAATTATTTTTGTTTTGGATTCTTGCTGGCAACCTGATGATTGTAAGAGAATGTCATGTTTTCTACAAAAGCAGGAAGGAAAGATTTTGTTTGGGGAAATAATTATTATCTACTAAAGAGTGTTAATATAAAATGTATAAAGTGTTGATCCTCTTTAGAAAGATAAGTTCTAAAAATTCTCACTCAGCTGTAGCTAGGTGACTGAGCAAGAAAAGAAAAAGATAGTTTCCTAGTTTGTAGCAGTTGAAACATAATTTAAAAAGTTGGGTAATGTCAAAGTAGGTGACGATTTTGATAGACGCTAATGTAAAAATTACGGCTACTAGAAACCGAGACTTCAGAAAAAGTGTATTTTAAAATTGGCATTTGAATAGAACTAAATATGCGAATATATTATGTATTTAACATATGATTGTGTGCTAGCGTTAATCCGCATTCCCAGCATGTACTATAATAGCTCAGAAGGAGCCTTCAGAGCCTTTATGAGCTATGACATGAATTCATATTAAGAGTTATCCATATGTTTTCAATGCTATTCTTAAAAATGTCCACTTATTTGCTATTGCTTTAGGAAGATGAAAACCCCTGAGAAGATGGCATTTCAGTGACTTTGTCTGATCTTTCCCCAGCCATTGTTTTTACTTATGTCATATATATTGTAAAGGAAATGATGGAGGAATCACGTAAACAAGAAGGAGATTCTTAAAATAACAATAAGCAGCACTAAATTTGATGTTGCGTAAATGCAGAATTCACTTTTAAAGTCTTTAACTACAAAGTAGCAAAACAGGAACAAATGTTGATCACGATGACCGTGTAAGTTTTGTTTAGGAATACTGATTTTTCACATTATTGACATATTTGGCTTAGTTTGCCTTGTTGCTTAACATGAGATGAAATGTACTATTATAACATGTGAGAAAGCATACAATTTAATATTTCATTGACCTCATCTGCTGTTATAAGATCGTATTTGTGCTCGCCTTTTAACGTCCACATTTACTCCTTTCTCTGCTACATATTTTGGAGAACAAATTATTTTTAGATAATGTACACATAACCACACTTTCTATTAGACATGCTAGAGGTAAGGTTTATCTATTGAGAGAGAATCAACATGTTTGAGATTAGAAGGTCAAGATTATAAGGTATACAATCATAAAATAATTTTTATACCTATTGAGGATTTAGATCAACAAGCTCTTCGCTTATTAGAAAGGGCAGGATTGTAATGCTTTTGGCAAAGCCATTATTACACTATTGGTATTCACTAGAATGGACAGAAATAGAACATCCCTGTCCTCTGTAAACAGTTTCAATTTGATCTGTGTACATGATAAAAATCTTGGCTTCTCAATGCATTTAGGTGCTGTCATAGCTGTTGTTGCCAAATAAGAATGCAGTGTGATGTTATTATAGTAAACAGCACTTAAGCACAGCTGGCAGAATTGATCAGGGCCACATTAGAGTGAACTTCAACAGATGACTGACGCAGCAGAAACAATAACTGAATATGCAAACCGTTCTTGCAGTGAATGCTCTGGGGATCAGGCACCATTATTTTTGACTTTGAACAGGGAAAAGGGGCAGATTTGTAACCTCCTTCCATACAGAAGGGTTCTGGGTATTATGTAAACATCTGACTGCCATTTATAATGGTGGTTAGTTACAATGCAAAACTGCAGCCTCCCCTGACTATTTACATTCCATTAATTATTAAAGGAGAAAAACATAAACATCAGATAACTTTGTTTAATGTTTCACATAGATTTTTTTTTTTTGAGCCGTCTTTTTTCAATTAATGTTAGTCATTAGGAATTTCTGGTTTAACTTGGACAGCGATGTGTGTGTTTCATTGATGACTCCCACCCCTTCCCCTAATTATTACAAAAGCTAATTATGTAAACTACATATTGCTGTTTTCTTACTGTAATGATTGCATTCTTAAAAGTAAATAGTGTAGAAATATCAAACAACATTTCTCTGGGATATTTCTTTTATTCTTGGTTTTAAGGTCAATTAACATTTTGCTCATTACTAAAAATACGAAAAAGCCATGCAGATAATGGTGAGAATGATTAAAAACAGTGCTTTTATTTCCTACTTTAGCATTTTTTCATTTTATAGCAAAATCAAACAATTATTTTTGTAATGGATTCCAGTTAAGACACATGTTAAATAAAATCAAACATTCAGTTGCTCTTAAGTGGCCCATTTCCTTGAAATACCAACTTTCCATACTTTTGTTTCGATTGATCATCAAGCCCTCTTTCACACATTCATTTATCATGCAATTATTAATTAAACAAACACAGGTGTGGCGTTGCAGCAGTGTAAGGTAGAGTCCCTCAGCTCAAGGATTAGAGAAAGAATCAAAAAGAAATAATTATTACATGATGGTTTAAATGATTGCTATTGTCAAGTGGAGACAGAGTATCCCAGGAAGCCCTGGTAAATCAGTGAAAGCTTCCTGGGGCAGATGACTGAATGTAGACTCCAAGAATGAGTGGACAGAAAGAAGGAGAGGATGGAGCAGAGTTTGCAGGCAGTGGAAGAGCATAAGGGAAAGTAGGAGGGAGAGCAAATATGACATAATTTATGAATTCTACATGGTATTCGTGCCCAACAGAGTTCCTCACACGTACAAGGTATTTCCATAAATAGCTGTTTGAAAGCATAAAACTTTGAGATAGGGAAAGGTGTTTATTTTTGTCTTCAAGCTGGCTGTTTCCACCACTTTCATTCATCAATCCTCTAGCCCTTGCGTTCTATGAATTACCTCCCTCTGCTCAGAAAATGGTCTGATTGTATTTCTATTTAAGAAAACAATGTGATATAGTGGAAGGACAGGAACAGTGACATAATTCGCAGGTCGCAATGCAAAATCAAAACATGGGGACCTGCATTCGAAGATTATTAATCATTTCAAGATGGCAGCAGCAGACCATTAAACCAAATGCTGGGCCCTCAGCCTGTGGGTCCGTGGGGGAAAAAAGGTGCTTGGAAAGCCATATAGCCTCCAAACCCTCAGCTCCCCACTTACTTACCTCTTACTGCTCATCCTCATGGTGCTTGTTTTTAAAAGGGGGCTATAATGACTGTGTTGTTGAGTTGTAGTGAGGCTTAGAGATAATGTTTATGAAACCTCGGCCCCTAGTTGGGTTCAGAGAATGATAGAGGTGACTTAACAGTTTCCCACATGTTGTTCCTTTCAACAATATTTACATTTCATCATTACCTCGTGTTTTATCAGAAGGTTTCCTTAATTGTGCATTTAAAAGACATTCTTGGAATGCTCTCCTGTGAAAGAATGACACATGAGGAAATTTTTCAAAATGTTAATAATAATAGTAGTTTATACTGATTGAGAACTTACTCTGTCCTAGGTTCTGTGGTTGAGTGCTGGCTGGCATTTGCAGAATGTCCTGTAATTCATTTGGTATATTCACACAGCCTTTATCTGTTGTGTTCAACCTTTTCTTAACAAATTCCCAAATAAAATCTAAACAGTGTTCTGAAATTATACATTAAATAGAAATTAGTCATTGAACATTTTTAGGCAAATTAATATCTCGATATTTTTCATAGCATGTAGGTGTTTGGATTTTGGATTGGGGAGCAGAAAAAAACAGAAAATATTTTAAATAGATATTGTAGTTTGTGGAATTTTCACATTTCAGGCAAAATAGAGATGAATTGGTAAAATGTAATGATGCTATGAAGAATTACACATTAGTCAAGAAAACGTCCCATGAGATTTTGAAGTGCTTGCATTATTATCTGAGCTAATAAAAAGGGACTGCCCTTTGAAAATCCCGGATGTATATTTCCAGTCCTTTCACAAAGGGGCAGAGACATCAAGGATCTGGGAGTGGGAGATGCGGTAGTGGTAGATGGAGAAAATCTGTTGATTTTGATTCGTTCAGTGGCGGTCCCAGGTTACCAATAGTAAAGGACATACTGGGTATGGCAAGGAAGGCAAGCACCAGGAATATCATTTTAAGGGGGTAAGTGACCTGACCTATGATTTTTCCTAACTAGGTTTTCCTGTTTAAAAACTAAGAGGCTGGGCTTGTCTTTCTTTGTCTATAGAGTGGTCTTCACATGCCAATTCATCTCTAAAGTCCTTTAGCTACTAGTTTTGGGCCTAACGAACTCCAGCGTGTAGTCTCAAAGTTGTCCTCCGTGCTATTTTCTTTGCCTTATATCTCTTCCCACCTTTTGCTGAGCACTGACACTGTTCCCCTGCTTCAGTGTGTACTTTTCTACCTCAACATTGTTTTATGGCTTTTTTTTTTTTTTTTTGAGATCCTGTTAACGGAATATGGTTTACACAGGCTAATCTGTACCAGTGCCTGTGTAAAGCTGGCCAGCTAGTAATAAATTTAAAGTTTACTTTAGATGGCAAAGGTATCCTAAATTTACTTAATTTTTTTTTTTTTTTTTTTTTTTTTTTTTTTTTACAGTTGAAAGTCACCAGACTGTCTCCAAAAGATCTTTCTATTAGTTTTCACTTCTCCCCAGGATAGCTGGTTCGTTTACCTGGCAAGATTATTCATATACTGGGCAAGCCCTTTCTGACACCTCAGGAATGTGAGAGTTGGCCGGGGTGGTCTTGAAATTCTTACCTGAAATACTTGTGGCCTCTTAGCTCTGAGAAGGCTGCTACAGTGTTATACAAGGGCCCATTAGGACATAATTCAATTAGAATCCTTAGGGATGTGCGGTTTGGAAGGCAAAACTCAGATTTCCCTGCTTCTTCCCGTGGACCCAGGAGAGACATTCTCTAGGTAAATATAGCTCCTGAATTTATCTAAAGCAAACATTTCCTGAAGAAAGTCTTAGAATGCCCGAGGGCATCCATACACGCAAGCCGGCTTGGGCGTAAGCACTTTTTTGTCAGAGAAGCTTGATTTTAATAATTCTTATTATTTATTAATTCTACAGAATGTGATGACTAAATTACATAATTAAGTTTTAACCCTCATTGCTGTATTTTGAACTGTAATTTTTTTCTTATAAAAGCTCATTATTGTTCATTTTGTATAAAATAGATATTATGTATCATAGCTATTCATAGAGACAAATATATAAATAGATAACTGTCAAACTAGTTGTTTACTGTTGCATATGTAACTTCATCGATGCATATATGTTCCTAAAGAAGTGTGTACTCCACTAAACTGAATCTTTTCTGGGGGGAATATTTACTATACCGTATTTATCGCATATCTTAAAATATAGTTACGTAAGTTGACTCTACGTTGATATAGCTTTAGTTTATAGTGAGTGAGACTGTTGGAGAAGTCTTATAATTGTGTGAAGGAACCTAGAAACTTCCACAAACTTCTATGAGCAACCATTCAAGTTTGGCACTAACTACTTAAAGTCTTGATCAGATAACAGAGCTAATCTGCAGCTACCATGGGTTTCTTTTACCATTCCTTTTACCTGAGATGCTAAAGATTGGCACAGCAAGGAATGGGTTGCTGGTGCTACAGAGATGTAAGAGTTCCAAACAGGTCCTTAGCGTAAGGCAGTACAGGGCTGACTTGGGGATATTTGCAGTGGATTTCATCATATTGTAGTCATGATGCTTTTTTTAGTGCTGTGTTTCTAGAAAATGATAGCAGTAAAGTGAGCTCACTTCATCAGTGGCCAGATGGCGCCCAAATGTTGATTGAGTTTTGTACTCCTCCACTCTAAGCTTCCACTTTTTTATCTATAAAGAGAAAGATTTAATGTCTACATTCTCTTCCATCCCTACGTATGAATTTCCTCTTTATCAGTGCACATTTTGGAAGAATCCTCCTTGTCTCTGATGCCATTTATTAGATGGAACAATAATTTTTAAGGTATCTTCTTAGTTGTTAGTAAGCTTGGATGACTCACATTTTGAGATGCGGTGGAGAAACACACCAACCTCCCATTTTCCCTGCACTGGAGAGCCTCCAGTTTTCTAGGGGGGTGGTCACCTTGTTTTGTTTACTTAATGTCACTTTTCAATGTGGCTGCAGCCCAAGTTGGTGAATTTCAAAGTACCACTCTCTTTGTAACATTGTCTTTGGGGCACAGAGTTGCACAATTATACAAGGTTGTTTTATGATCTTACACTTGCTCAGTGATTGGTTCTCCAGGCAGATTCACACTAAGCTAGTTCTTAATCTGGATGACACATTTGGATGAAACAGATTTGTTGGTGGAAACCTGAAATCTATGAAGCTGTGTTTCATCAAGACTTCTGTGCCATGCCATTGCGATTTAGACATCCATTAGGATTTATACGTTATGATAGTATAATCCAATTTGCATATTCACCAAGTAGCAAGAAATTATTGCTTTTCTTCCCTTTGATACTATGAGGTCAAATCTTCTGACATGCATATTGAAGTTTGTATGATAATTATCTTTTGGAGATGCCACTACTACAAAACATTCATTTTTCATAGGCATTTGTGAGGCTATTACATATGTTCTCATGATAATGAACCTCTACTAGAACTCGAAGAGAAAAGAAGAGATAAACTGAAGTGCGACAGATGAATTCTTAAATAACTGAGATTTGTGGGAAGAAGTACTAGACAGAGAGTTATTTTGAAAAAAAAAAGCTAATGAAAGCAAACTTTCATAATATTCAGTGCCATATGATCCACAACCCAATTGTTAAATGAGGTTTAATTTGATATTCACCTCACTCTGTAATGCAGGTAGTATTATTGCCACTTTATATATAAAAAAAGGAGATTTGGGGATGTTGATTTGCCAAAAGTAATTGAATAAATAAAATGAAGACTCTGATTCTAAGTCTAGTATTTTTTTTTTTTTTAACCAAACCTTCTTTGATTGCTCACATAATTGGTTGACTCCAAGATAAAAGTGGTAGAACATCAAAGAAAAATTCTGGAGTTTGCTTGAGTTTATGTACACTTTTAATGTGTGCTGCCTCATTCATTTGAAACAGTCATAGAAGCCCCTTTTTGTGTGTGTATGTGTGTGTTCTCATAAAATCACATAAAATTTGACTTAAAGTTTTCATAAAGTTTACTTAAATTTCAATCCTAGCCAGCACCCAGGTATAATATTCTTCGAAGTTAGTTGTTAAATCCGTGCTTACAATATTCTTAGCAGCATAATTTTCTTACTCAGTCACGTTAGTTGTAAGAGTTCTTGCATTCTTGAGTAAATTGGAAGTGTGTATTTGTTCCTTCTTCCTACTTGGAAGGGCCACCCTAATCCCTGATCAGCATCTAGACATTTGAAGAGACAGCTTGCTTCTTTTGACTCTCCTGCCTTCCAGGCATGGTATCACCCATTCCTTCATGTTTTCTCAGTCATAGCTTTCAGATTTCACCTCACTGGATACTTTCTAGTTCATCTGTGTCTTTTTTTTTTTTTTTTTTTTTTAACAATATATCAGGCATGAGCTAACTGATGCAGAAGATGGTAAGAATTTTTAATGCCTTGTTTGGGATAGTGTACTTTATTCTTTTGCAAGTTTCTAAACTTCATTCCTAAATAAAATATATAATGTGGTGGTCAGTGTATCTGATGATTATCATTTCCAAATTATCAAATAGTTCAATCTTTCACTGCCACTTTTTCTACTACTTACGAGGGAATCTATCATCATAATAAATATATTTATTAAGTGCAATATTTTCAGTAAAGTGACATTTTCACCAGATGTCAGGATAGTACAATTTTCCCATTCACACCTTATCTGTCTTCTACGCTCCTGAGCTTTGGAAGTGAGAAGTAAGAAAAAATGGCATGTGGCTCCTTTGTTATATTTTTCTCTTTTAGTTTCCAAGCTTTGGGGATTCTATGAGCTTGATAAAATCTTTCTGTAACAAGTCGACTCCTGACATAATTGGGAAAAGCTGAGATCACATGGTAACAACTATAACTATACAAGGATTGGCCCATTTTATTTGAGAGAGACTCAAAAAGATTCTTTTAAATGTAATTTTCTCTTTTGGTAATATGAATATATTAGAAAACAAGTTTTTTTTTTTTTTTTTAAATCAAATACCCATATCAGTTTTATTGATTTTATAAAGTTTTAAAAACTATTTAAAGATATTTAGGAAATGCAAGTTGTCTAAGGAATCAAGTCTCATATGTCTTACGTGGCATAGAATATCTTCTAAATGAGGTTAATTCCTGGGCTTTGCCGTTTATCATGTCAAGAGAGTTGGGAAAGAAACTTAAAGTCCCCTTTATATGTTTATCTGCAAGAAAGGGCATATCTACCTCTTAGAACTCTTGGGAGGATCGTACAAAAAGTAAAACCTGTAGCAAAGTACCTGGCTCCTTGCTTTTAAAATACTCTAAACAGCAACCCTTGACTTGAGGCAGGCCAGGCAATCTTGTCACTATTTCTCAAATACACTTTTAAATGATTTATTTCCATCTCCATGTCTTAGCTCTATTGGTGTCTTCTGCCTTGGGTTTTCTCTACAATCTTTTCACCTATCTACAGACTCTTCTGTTTTGGGGTCCATAAAGGTATTCCCTGATTACTCCTTTTTTTAGTTATCTGTCCTTTTTATATTCTCAAGATACTAGGTTTGTCAATAGTTTTGGCACTGAGTTAAGTGTATTGTGCATTCCTGTTTGACTTGTCTTTTATGGATATGCATGTCTTGTTCACCATGCAACTGGAAACTGATTCTTCTACTTTGTCAAGCATACCACAGTGCAAATACTAAGACCTCAATAATGGTTATTTGATTTAAAGAGTCATCCAATCAAGAATCCAGTGTTTTGGCTTTCACATTTGCTTTCCTATAAGCTCCATAATATCTTTGGAGAAATAGCATATGAGTAAAAAGTATTAGGGTATCTTTAGAGAGGAGATATTAAGTAAGAATAAAAGAAAAAGAAAAGGCAAATTTTGTTTATTTAAGAGTTTTATATACTGATCCCTCTGCATACTGACCTTTGGAAAATCCTTTGAGGTAAAAACAAACATGGCAATATGTCTACCTTTTTAGAAAAAAAGTACAAGATGAAGAAGGTAATTATATTGAGATATTCAAACCAAGGTGACATTGGAATTGCTTGTGATTCTGTAAAGAGTAGAAACAAGTACCTTTACTGATGATAAAACATATTTTTGTTTTTTATTATCAGCTGTGTTTGCCTGAGAGGACTAAAAAAAATTTTGTTTACATTTTTATTCTTTTTGTTTTTACACAGGGGAGTAAATATGATAAGCATAGATTTTCAATTTTGAAATGATGAATACATTTTGGGAATATCTTTTTTTTTTTTTTTTAAAGATTTTATTTATTTATTTGACAGGGACAGATCACAAGTAGGCAGAGAGGCAGGCAGAGAGAGAGAGAGAGAGAGAGGGAAGCAGGCTCCCTGCTGAGCAGAGAGCCCGATGCGGGACTCGATCCCAGGACCCTGAGATCATGACCCGAGCCGAAGGCAGCGGCTTAACCCACTGAGCCACCCAGGTGCCCCCATTTTGGGAATATCTTATGTTAAATAAATTGAGTCTTTGCTTGATAGCAATTAGCACACTTTGCATTTTATACTTTCAACATTAGTATGCTATTTGGTGAGATGAGAAGGAAGAATAAAAGGCTAATAATTACCATTGATACTTGGAAGCTTAAGTGAGAAAAAGGTTGATTTTTTTTTTCTGTAGTTGAATTTCCACAAATTATTAGAAAAACTTGGTTTTTCCAATGGATCCTTCAGGCTATACTATCTTTTTTTTCTTATTTTTTAAAAATGTTTTAAGTGATTATACATAGGTGTTGTTTCCCAGAAGAAGAGATTATTTCCTATTTCATTCTTTGGCTGAATGACTTATTTTTTCCGTATGTGCCAGAATAGCCTAAAAAATAATGGAAGAAACATTAATTTACCAAAGGGATTTGGGAGGATAATTATTTATTTTACATCTTTATCCATTATATCTCTTTAATACTTTTATTTTTATAGATTTATTTATTTTATTTATTTTTTTTTAAAGATTTTATTTATTTATTTGACAGACAGAGATCACAAGTAGTCAGAGAGGCAGGCAGAGAGAGAGGAGGAAGCAGGCTGCCCGCAGAGCAGAGAGCCCGATGCGGGGCTCGATCCCAGGACCCTGGGATCATGACCTGGGCCGAAGGCAGATACTTAACTGACTGAGCCACTCGGCATCCCCGTTTCTATAGATTTAAATATGTTAACCGAGTTAAGTCACATTTCAAATTCAGCAAATAATCTTTGATATATTTTCAGATGCATCACTAATTTTATCAAGCATTTTTAAGAAATATTTTGTTATAGTTTTATCTTCAATAGAAAAATGAAAACATAGTATTAAATGAAGTAAATTGTGGGACTTTCTCCTAAAACAATGATTTTTTTTTTTTAATTTTAAAACTTCCCCCTAATGGTGATAGACATAATTAGAATTGAAGCCCAGTCCTAGATGAGATGAACAAAATTCTTGTTTCATGGATGTCATTTATGTTAAGTCTGTCCTTACTTAACATCTTTTGATATGGCACTTCCTTGTGGCCATTTTGTCTTTTTTTTCCCTCCTTCCAATAATCAAAACAAAAATCAATTATTGAGTGCCATGGTACTGTGTACAGTGGAAGGTTGTGTCAAGAATGCCATAGCCATTGTTTCAAGGAAACTGTTTAAACTTAGGTGGGAAGATTATATATATATATATATATATATATATATATATATATATATATATATATGTAGCAAGTCAACTCTACAAGATAATGAAATAATGAAAACAACATTCACATTAAGAAAAGAGGGGTATGTTCCATTTCTCCTGAGTTAAAATAGTATTAGCTTTTTGTAATCCCGACTGATGTTTTATCTTGAGAATGATTACCATTGAGCTAATGTGGGCCATTTCATGTCATCTTTAGTCTTATGGAATGAATCATGTCCTTCATTTAACTGTAAAAGACCAATGGCAGGTAACAGCGCCTTTCATTTTTAAATAATTTTGAAAATACTGAATAGAATATTCAAATCAATGTTTTAAGTTTTTCAGGGTGAAAATGAATTTTTAACTTTGAAATTATTATGTATTGAGAAGTGACTGCTGGGAGATATTAAATATATAATTATATCTTATCCAGCTTTACTTAACTGTTTTTCTTGCAAGCACACTTGTGTGAATATAAGTAAATATAAATAAATCAGAATTTGAGGGATTATTTTTTAACATAAGCTGAAGTTTCTTTCCATGTGATTTTTTAAAATTTAAAATAATATCTACATTCTAAGGTGTCTAGTTTTTCATTCAGTATGCTATACTACTGCTTAGTTGTAAATGCTAATGAAAACGGTGGATATACTTTATAAAGCAAAATGCTTATAAAAGGGAAACATTCTTAAAATAATGTAGCTTTGTTTTTTTCTTTCATTCTTTTTTTTTTTTAATTCTTTTTTGATTGGTAAAAAGTGTGGTGTTTGGAAATCATCTTATTTGATATAGTAGTAAAAATGGCTTGACGAAGATATGCCAGATGTGTGATTTGGCTGTCTTCATCAGTCTTGAGAAAATAGAGTGAGCAAAGGATAAATCCAATAGATGTTGAATTACTTTTGCGTGTGGGATTCTAGTTAATGAGACAATGTCTGGATGCAATTATTTAGAAAGTTCTTGACCTTTTATTTGTACAAGTTGATATAATTATGATTTCATGAGGAATGGTTTTGAAATTCTCAAACCAATTTTAGTCCTCCGTTTATAATGTGTCTTTTACTTCAGGAATCCTGGAAGTGTTTCCTACTTTTAACTTTTATACTGTATCTTTTATTTTTTTTATTTTTTTTTAAAGATTTTTTTTTTTTTTAATTTATTTATTTGTCAGAGAGAGAGGGAGAGAGAGCGAGCACAGGCAGACAGAATGGCAGGCAGAGGCAGAGGGAGAAGCAGGCTCCCCGCCAAGCAAGGAGCCCGATGTGGGACTCGATCCCAGGGCGCTGGGATCATGACCTGAGCCGAAGGCAGCTGCTTAACCAACTGAGACACCCAGGCGTCCCTATACGGTATCTTTTAAAAGATACAGTATAATCGTGTGATTAGCTTCAAAGTGTCTTAGTTTAAGTTCCCATTTCAAATAATCTTGCTTACTTACAAAGGGAATTTTGAACAGTATTCTGTGATCCCCAATTCAAACACCCTCTTATTGTTTTCTTTTGTATTTATGACCAAAAAAAAAAAAAAAAAAAAGAGGAGAAAAATACACACATAATAGTTCTTATTGGCCAGCTATGCAAACTTAGCAGTCAGTGACAACTTCAAAAGCCATTCCTGGCGTGTAGCTCTCTTCTAGAGCTGTCATACCCAGCAGAGTGATCATTATGCTCCTGTGGTTCCTGAGCAATTGAAGTGTTGGTAGTCCAAATTCAAGTTCTGCTGTAAGTGTACAGTACAAGCCAGAGTTAGCAAAGGTAGTAGGCAGAAAGAATGCAAAATAGCTCAATAATTTTCTCATGTGTTACATGTTGAAAGAGAATATCGTGAGCATATTGAGTTCTATAAAATATGTTTTTAATTTAACTTCAGATTTTTAAATGTGGTTACTGAAAAATGTAAAATTTCATCTGGGGCTTGCATTATGTTTCTATTGGACAGTACTGTTCTAGACATGAGTTCATCTTCCTTAAACACTATTAATGCCTCAAGGCATGATGATTTCATCTTTTCTTTTCATTGTCTTCCATCCCTAACATCCTCCACAACCTCTTGTGTGTTAGCTTCCACAAAAATTCTACTGAAATTTCTCAACTTCTCCTGAGAGTAACCAGCAACCTTCTAACTGCCAGATTGCCTCAGTTCTTATCCTCTTCACATTTCTGGTGTGTGTGTGTGTGTGTGTGTGTGTGTGTGTGTGTGTGTCTGTCTGTCTGTCTTTCTCTGGCATTTGGCAGCTTTCTTTTCCAATTTTCATTATACTGGTGTCTATCCTATCATTCGGATCCCCTTTCCCTCACCTTTATCCCTCAACTAATACTATAAATATGGCTTTTTCACTCAGGAACTATTTGTAGACCTTTTATCAGGCTGCTAAATTTGGAGATAGCGTGGGACAAAACCGTCTCTTCATCCTGCCTTATACAAGGCTCTGCCTGTGTCCCTGGAGGTTGAGATTTATGTCTCCCTGTTTGTAGAGGCTACTCCTCGTGGCAGAATCAGGTCCGTGGGGAACTATTCTTATGGATGAAATGATATGGAGCCCCATACGTATGTTGGATAACCAAGAGCCACTCTTTCTTAAAGTATCAAAGAGTCCACGATCTGAGCTATTATATCTCTGCAGATGGCTTCCAAATGTATGTCCTCCTCTTTCCTGAGCAACAGTAGTACGTGTCCAGTTACGTGAAAATCACAGGTAAATTTATCTTCACTTCCATCTTTGCTCCTCCTGTTTCCATAAGGATCACTTTTATTTCAGCCAACCAGGCTCTAATACTTTTAGTTATCATTAATAAAGAGGCTTCTTTCAGTTGAACTGTATGTTTCATAAACTATTCTGTTGGGTTATAACCTCTCCAGCTCATATTCTCTCAACTTCACCCTTCCTGTTGTCTCCATCCTATAATATTGCTGCTAAAGTTTGGGACATCATAGATTTCAGGAAAAACGAATCTTCTAATTGATATCTCTCTCTACTTGTGTTTGAAAATAAATCAACAAAGGCAAAAGAATTGAACCAAAAACAAACAAACAAACAAACAAACAAAAAAAACCCAAATCCACCAATCCACCAATCTTTCAACATTTCCTGATTGGTTATAAAGTTAAAGATCGATCTGTTGTGTTTTTTAAGGCTCTTTATGAATTATTTTCAAACTACTGCCAAATTTATCTCTTACTTCAGTTTAAATAATATGTTTATTAATCTTTTATGACTTTGATGTCTGTCCCTAGGACAGAAATCAACCTCCTCAGCCCAGCCCAGCCCTGCCTCTATCCTGTTGTCCATTTGCAAGTTCCTCCTCTGTTCCAGAGCTCTCTCAAATGCCACCTCTTTCAAGAATAGTGTGAAGGCTTCTCACAGCCCCTAATTCCTCTTCTGAACTCCCACAGCTTTTTCACATCAACTTTTAAAAATGTCATTTATCACATCGTAATGGTGTTATAGTTATCCATAAACATGTTTTACATTTTACTTACTCTGTTAAGAAAACAGAACCCATGTCTGATTCAACTTTGTGTATTGTGGATCTGAACACATATGATGTAATACATTACATATTATAAAAGTTCAGTGAGTATTTATTAAATGAATGAATGTACTCATGTACATCAGATCTATTAAGAAAACATACTGTCACTGATCTCATCCCATTGTTACGATTATTGAACTATTGAAAAAAGAGTAAACATTAATATTCACTTGACTCCATCTTTCTGAGAAAAAGGAGCAATGCACATGGAGTGTGTTAAAGTGCTCTTATTTCCTTTTTGTTCTCTAACCCTCTCAAATGTACCAGACCATATTCCACATGTTTTCCTGCTATTGTGAGGTCCCATGTTCACCTGTTTTTTCTATCTCTAAACCCTCATTATGATATTTGATTACATGAGATTAGTTTTGTTTTGTTTTTTTCTTTTTCTTAAATTCTTGAGAGGCTTTTCCATGTGTCCTTCTGGTTTCATCAATAAAAATGCCCCTGTGTTCAAGGCCTTCATCATTATACTTTTGTATTCCAGTGGGGGTCTACTACCACATACTTAATAAGCATTCAGTAAAGTTTTGAATGAATCTTACGTGTGATTGGTCATAGTGATCATTGATTCTTCTAAGGCAAGTCACAAAAGTGTAGGTAATAATTTTCCTTTTCCTGTAAGCTTTATTTCAATAATTATCATTATCTGGTTATTGACAACTGCCACAACTATTCTCAAGGATGCTTGAGTTTGGTGTCTAGAAAATACATGTGCACTTCTAGGACTTTACTGACATTTTCCTTACTCTGTTGATGCAGCTTAGTGCCTTCTGGTGGCCAGTACTGCAAGGATAGATTTTGAAAGCATTTTATGTGACCTTTTAATAAAAAGTGAGATATGAAATAACCAGCAATCATTTACAGCTGCCAGAAAAGGCATGTAGGACATCTTTAATTTTCTAGATACCCACAATGTGGCTAAATCCTTGTCGCTATCTAAAGCACACTTTAATTTTTTGGTGTTATATATTAAAAAAGGATTTATTGTATTATAACAGAAAACTAAGTTTTTGAAATGGATTGCTTCATGGGAAGTAAAAATAGTCGGATTGATTTTCCTCAGGGTCTAAATTACTTAAAGAATAAGGTAACTGATGCAGTAAACATGAACTCTTTCAGGCCATGGAGTCCCATCTCAGCAATGCCTTTAAGAGGTATGAAGGGATATATATTCAAAGGCGTTTTATTTTTTATTTTTATTTTTTATTTTTTAAAAATTTTTATTTATTTAACACACAGACAGAGATCACAAGTAGGCAGAGAGGCAGGCAGAGAGAGAGGAGGAAGCAGGCTCCCCGCTGAGCAGAGAGCCCGATGTGGGGCTTGATCCCAGGACCCTGAGATCATGACCTGAGCTGAAGGCAGAGGCTTTAACCCACTGAGCCACTCAGGTGCCCCAAAGGCATTTTATTTTTTAAAACAAGTTTTAAGAGATGTGTTCTGGTTGACTTATAGGAAAGAATTTTAGGACTATCAGAATTTTAGGATTATATATAAATATTCATTTTAAGAGAATAATATGGATTCTTTATGATGACAAATGTACAATTTTGTAAAATGCTGTCGTTAATAAAATGCCACTCTGTAATGAAAAACTGCCAAGTACGGAGCTTACATCCAGGGAGTGACCAACACCCTGGGAGACTCTTACTACTCGGTAATATTTAGATATTTAAAGAACTCTTGGTCCCTAGTGTTGTCCAAATCACTTCCTGGTGAAAAATACAGTTTCACCAACTCCTGATTTGTACTAGTGCAGTGTTAAAGTTATCACAGTGGGTCCAAAGAATAAATATATCAAACAGTGGTAACAATTTAAAATAAAATAAAAGTTAGGCATGTATGATATATTGTTCTTCACTTACTATTTCTGAATGTAATTTCCTTTTTTTTTTTTTTTAAAGATTTTATCTATTCATTTGAAAGAAACAGAGAAATCACAAGCAGGGGGAGGGCCAGAGGGAGAGAGAAGGATAACCAGACTCCCCACTGAGCAGAGAGCCCTACACAGGGCCACATCCCAGAACCTTGAGATCATGACCTGAGCCAAAGCCATACGCTTAACCAACTGATCCACCTAGGCACCCCTGAACATCATTTCTTTTTAAAGACCTTGGTATATGTTTAGAATTTATTCTGGAAGTAATATTGGGGAAGGAGTTTCAGTTAGAGGAAAAGATATGAGTAAATATATAGGAGGTGGGAAATATCAGTGGGAACAAGGAGAATGAATTGATAAAAGATGTTAGAATAGGAGTTTGGGATCAAACCATAAAGATATTCTAGTGCATGCTAAGGGGTTTGGTTGGTAGACTGTTTTTGCAGAGGCCTACAGTTACCGTAAATACATAGTATAGGCTTTGTGCACCATATGGTCTCTGTCGCAACTATTCAACTTTGCCATTGTAGTGTGAAAGTAGTCAGAGACAATACATAAGCAAATGAGCTTGGCTGTGCTCCAATAAAACTGTGTTTACCAAAACAGGTAGTTGATATTTGGCCTGTGGACTATAATTTGTTGACCGCTGCTCTAGAGAATGGGGAGCCAATTGATGGCTTTTTAAGTAAAGAAGAAGGTAATTGAACTAAAAGTTAAACTAAGGCAGTGGGAGAGATAATGAATGGGTGGGATAGGTTGGATAGAACCTTTGAAGTGCAGCTGATAGATTTCCTGAAAAATTCAAGGTAAAGGGAAAGAGTTGGTCTTTCACCTTCTTGTGCCTAGATGAAGCTGTAGATACTGAAGGAATCAGGATCAGCAATATCTTGGCAGGTTGGAATATAGATCAAATATAGGTAACACACATTTCACAGAGGTGAATGTAAGATCCTGCTTTGAATGAGTTAGAAGTGATTTATTTAGCAATATTATGCGTAAAAAGTATTTGGAGATTGTAGTTGACTACATTCTCCATTACGAGTTAACAGTTTGGGGAGGCAGCATGAAATAGGGAAAGAGTACTGAAATTCTCTCAGAAGGCCCCTTGGAATTATAAGAGCTAGGATTAATTATTCTATTTGATCTTTACAATAGCTTCTGAGAAATGTAAGCCATGTTTTTTTCTTCTCATAGAGACATAATTCAGGGCAATTCAGGGCTTTTTCTTATAAAAGTGTATCTAGTTGGATTGAGCATCTATTCTCCTAACTTGCCTGTATTTTAAACCCAAGTGATTAGGATGCCAGAATCCACTCTATTATTTGGGTGTTCAAGTTACAACCATGAGAATTAGCTAAGATGTTTATTCTATAACACCCTTACATACACACATATATACATATATATGTATAGTATATGCAAACAGACAATACATAAAGGAACAAATTTAAATTAGACAACATCATGCAAGAAAAGTAAACATCTCTTGACTGAGTGGACTTTTTGACTTGGCACACATAATCCCTATGCTTGTTATAAATAGTCTAATTCAGAATTAGAGGACTTGTTCTTCATGTGATTGAGAACATATGTTTTACACAGATTTTTATTGCTTTTCTGTACTTAACTTTTAACCTGGGAAAAAGGAATGTATAAATAGTTTAAATACTTGATTCTTCTCGATGAACAGGTTTGTACAGAATGGACTGGGCTGATAACCTCGGGTAATGACTGTTGCCCTTCCTTGGAACTTTTCTACCCTTTGGGTTGCTTTATTTTTCTTTTTTAAAGATGAGTAAAGCTGATAAGTGTTCATTGTATTACAAGGAAATGTCTTTGATCTTATGCATACTTCATTCCACATTCTTATATTTAAGATATAATGCTAAATCAGAGCAGTTTTACATGAAGGTGGAATTAGTATATATTTCTGGAACTCAGATACCCATCAGGCTTAATCTGCTTTAAAGCCTTGTAAGCAATTTTAAGAAGTTTTCTAATTTTTGTTGTATGTTGAATATTACTGATTACCTAATGTTTTTCTAGTGTGACCTAAAACCTCATCACCTTATGTAAATACACTAACTGTTGACTTTGCATGCACCTATTTTATTGTCCACTGGTGCTAAACTTTCATTCTGTTGTCCTCAGGTCTCTCATTGTGCTTTGTTATGATTTTGCATAGATCCCATAAGCCCTGAGTAATGTTTAAATAATATTAAGTGATGTAACATAAATAGCAGTGTGCTGGCATGAGAATAATTCCATGATGTCTTTATTTGATGGATATTAATCCTGATCACTAGTGATGACCATCATCACCTAAGATTCTTGTCAAGGTCATTGCCATGTTGATGCTTTCCTTCCTGAAAATACATTTAATTTTCCTAAAGAGGAGGACTGTCCTCTTATTTAATCATTATTGTGTGTGGCTTTTGAATAATTATCTTCTAAAATTACATGCTTGAAATGAAATTTCACGACACCTAAATTTTTTTTTCTGTTCCTCTTGACATTCTAATCTATCAGTATTTACTGTCATATGTGTGGCCTAGAATGTAGGGTTTGGTTCGGAAATGCCAGTTCATACCTGATAATTAATCAAAACAGGGATATGCAAAAGAAAGCATGTTCATTTTGGGAATAATTTATTCTAACCAAATTTGCACTCTGGGACATGAGACCATTTCACTTCATTTATACACATGTTTAATGCAAAATCTCCAATTTAAGTGAAATGCCCTAGGTAATCTGGTGAATTTCCCCTTCTTGTCCATTACTGTAAGATTTTTTGGTATTCTTTTACTTGGAAATCCTTCATTAATCTGAGGTGAATTATAGGACAGACTAAATAAAGGAAATAAAGCCTTCCATATGATTTTCATTCACTATCTGTTCCATTGAGTAAGGTGGCTAATTATCATATTTAATTTACATAGTTAAAAAAAAAACCTCTAACAAAACAAAACCTGAACAGGTGGTTTGTGTTGAAGAAATAGAATAAGCTTTAGTATTAGAGACTAGAACAATTCTTTTTCTATTACACATTACTTGGGTAGAATAAAGTAGACAGCTCACGCTGAGAAAGCTGAAATGTAAAGAATGCGAGAGTTAAAAGACAGACAAGACAGTCAGGAGCGTCTCCGGCCGGGATCTCTGAACATTACGACGATCCATCCAACTTGAATGAATAAAAAGCATGAGCTGGTCTGTTGTTTGCTTTCAGTTTTGAAAGTCACTTTATAAATGGAGCATGGTAATGATTTCATCTTTCCTATCCAAGTTATAAAGGTGTTTATGTCTCCTATGTTAAATGGAGTTGTAAGGGGTTAGTGACAATTATTTTTATTGCTGAGTACATTTTTTTTCTCTTGAAGCACAGTTTTTGTAAGTGATAATAATAATGATTATGATGGTACATTCCTTAGAGTCTTTTACTCATTTCCTTAGCCTCCTTGCTGACGCTATCAACCTAAAGGTGTCTCTCCTCATAATTTAACATTTCACCTGAGATGTTTAGGTTTTAATTTGGGGAATTCTAATTTAGGGTTCTTAATACATAAGCATTTCCAAAGAGATATGATCACAGTTTTGTCAAGGCTTACGCAGTAAGATAAAGTCTGTCATGTTACCAAATAAAATCTTCTAAGTATTGAAATTGAATCAAAGCCTTTCTTTTTGTACTGGAGTTGAGCACTCCATGGAAAATTAATGCTTGTGAAAGGTTCTTCTTGTGTTTTCATTTAACTGACATAAAAGAGACAGTATGTTTTTAGGAGTAGTGATTTTAGAGAGTGCTGATACATTCATATATTTTAATTGTAGAAGTGCTGGACATGAGCAGTGTTTTACATTAAATTCCACACCTGATCACATGTCTGTTGGAAGATTTCCAGAGTGTGCTCTGGAAGGGACTGTTACTTCCAAGTTGTGCCACTGAAATTAAGATCTACTCCCTAGGGAAGACAAGTGAATTAACACAGTATGCTTTATGCACAATGAAAACAAACTAATCTGGGTTACTACCTTGCTTAGACCTGTGAAAAGTGCAGTAGCATATACCTGCCGTTGATTGAATGACTTCTATTCCTATGTTAAAAATAGAATCAGTGATTTACTATGTGGCTTTGCTTTAGGTTCTTCTGAAGTGCTAAGATTCTCTGAAAAGCTACGGTTTTATGCTAACTACGCTCCAGAGTAATACTCTCTTGCCCTTGGATTTCCTTCCTCATTTTCAACTTCTTTTTACACATGGTACAAGCTAATCATTGATAACAAAGTATTAATGTTAAAAATCAACAAACATATATAGCCAAACTCTTTGTATTTTTCTTGTATGTATCAAACACATTTTAATGAAAAGACATCATCAATGCTATATTGTTAGCAAACAAATAATAACCACTGAGACATGAAGAAGTATTCAAAGCCTAGAAGATTTTGGTGATAAAGACAGGAGAAATAATAGAAATATGCACCAGGGCTGTTGGTGTATCTTGTAGGGAATATCTAGAAAATTAGATTAATCAAGGAGCAGACATTTGGAAGAAAGTTTGTGTGAATGCCTGACAGTCTTGCTCTTTCCCTCATTTCAAATGTTGGCAGGGTAGCAGGCAGCTCCAAGGGAAATGTGCTCCTTTCATACTTGAGTAATTGATGAATTGTATGCAATATGCAAATGAGAATCCATAAATCTTATGAATGACAGCTTAATTTATGTGAGCCTTAATGAATGCAGGATTAGATTTTAATTAAATATCCTCAAAGGCACCCTGAGTAGTAGATTTTTTTAGGCCTTGTTTTTTGAAGACTTGTTTCTCAAGCAATACATTTTACAAAAGCAGAAAACAAGGCAAAGAACTTAGCCTATTATTTTAATAATAAGCATTGTTTCATTTTACATAAAAAGCAGCAGATCAATTGAGAACTCCTTAACAAAATATGTACAGATCTCTTTATTTTGTACACATTTCACCAAATCTGATTACTTTTAATTACTGTTGGTCTCTGATATCATATGCTATTTTTAATTACAAGAAAGTTATTAAAACTTTACCAAAAATACACTAGAGCTGAAGAGTTGTTCAATAAAAGATTATATTAGATAGATAAACATTTAAAGTATCAAATCTAATTTGACTAAAATAAAGTCTTCCTAACCATTTTTTCTTTTTTAAAATTGCCTCTCTAGACAATATCTAATGAGATAAGATGATAAATAAGACTGTTTCATAATGATATTTAATAAGGAGAATTGCATGTTAAATTAGACTGAAATGATGTATACTCCTGTGAAATAGTTACTTCCTTAATTCACTTTAATGCCTTCGATGTAAATATAAATTTTTTACTGACTATATATTTGATGACAAATACCATTTTACTTTCCTTTTTTTTTTTTTTTTTAAGATTTTATTTATTTATTTGACAGACAGAGATCACAAGTAGGCAGAGAGGCAGGCAGAGAGAGAGGAGGAAGCAGGCTCCCTGATGAGCAGAGAGCCCGATGTGGGGCTCAATCCCAGGGTCCTGGGATTGAGCCCCA
>NW_019154099.1:27564236-27665111 GCF_002288905.1 Enhydra lutris kenyoni | reverse complement strand
TTTTTTTTTTAAGATTTTATTTATTTATTTGACAGACAGAGATCACAAGTAGGCAGAGAGGCAGGCAGAGAGAGAGGAGGAAGCAGGCTCCCTGATGAGCAGAGAGCCCGATGTGGGGCTCAATCCCAGGACCCTGGGATCATGACCTGAGCTGAAGGCAGAGGCTTAACCCACTGAGCCACCCAGGCACCCCACCATTTTACTTTTCTGTTAGGCATCTCCTTTTAGAGTGAGAATTTTTTAATTTAGTTAGATTACAATGTACATACAGTTTGGTGTTTAGAATACAGACATTTATTTCTTCCATTTAAAGTATTTTGTGACATCACACTGAGCCTACCTTTTAGTACTTAGTTGTTCCAACTAGATCAGTTTTTCAATCTCAGATATAAAGGTATTATTTTGAGTTTACTCTCAGTATTACTACAAGTACCTATGTGAATATAAGTAGGAAAATACACATTTTTCTCTAAGTGAGATAAACTTACATAGATTAGAAATGCTGTTTATTAAACATTTAGTTATAAGATGAATACATTCTGGGGATCTAATGTACAGCACGGTGACTATAGTTAATAATACTGTATTGCATGCTTCAAATCGCTAAGAGGTAGGTCCTAAATGTTCTTAACACACACACATACACACACACACACACACACAGATGTAACTATATGAGATGATGGATGTGTTAACCTTATTATGGTAATCATATATATATATATATATATATATATATATATACACATACATATATAAATACACACATATGTCTACACATATACACATATGTATGTGTGTATATATATATATATATATATGTATATATAATCATTAAGTTGTACACCTCAAACTTACATAACACTATGTGTCAATAAAGCTGGGGGAAATGCAATTTAATAACCTAAGTTCTGTGTAGGTGTGCAGGTGTGTAATGCACTGGGTAGAATAGAGGCATTAAACATGGCAGTCAGAGTCCCGGTCTAGCTGAGGTTCTGGGATAGCATATCTGGGAAGCCCTTGAAACTGCATGCACAGTTTTGGGTACATGACCTTGCATTCACTTTACCGACTAGAAGCCTACATAGCCTGCAACAGGTTCTCGAAGGAATTCATTATTCAAAAGATAAACTTCTAGGGGCACCTGGGTGGCTCAGTGGGTTAAGCCTCTGCCTTCGGCTCAGGTCATGATCTCAGGGTGCTGAGCCCCACATCTGGCTTTCTGTTCAGCAGGAAGCCTGCTTCCTCCTCTCTCTCTACCTGTCTCTCTGCCTACTTGCGGTCTCTCTCTCGCTTTGTCAAATAAATAAATAAAATCTTTAAAAATCTTTAAAAAACAAAAACAAAAACAAAAAACAAAAGTAAACTTCTATAATACAAACCATATTAGCAAATATACACTTAATGGAGCAAAGTATATCTGTATAAAACCGGACAAAAATGTGTAATCTACCCTAATAAATCATACAACTTTCTAAAAGATCATGCATAAACATGCTTTCCTTAAATTTTTCAATAATAGTTTTTAAAATACGTATTATTTTTCTTCAGAGCAATATCCAAGCAAAATATATTACATTTTAGTTTTATTTTTGGTGACCATTGCCATCTTAAGGATGCTTAAGGAGCTCATTTCTCTAACAGATATTACCAATTCTATCTTAACCAATTTATGCAAAGAACATCTACTGACCAAAGTCAAATGTATATGTGCAAGAAAGATGGCAAAATAATTCTGGAGAAAACATATTTAAAAATATTTTAGAAAACATCAGGACTGAACTGACTTTAAATTTGCTGTAATGTTATATCACATGTAATTTAATGCCAATGAGGAGTTGCAAATTGTCACGTAGTACTAAGTTTCTATGTTTAGGTTTTTTTCATCTGCTTCACACTATATTATATAGTTTATATTTATGCAGTTTAATCAACTAAACTGTGAATGTGCCACTCCCTTTCCTGAGAGTTAATAAACAAAGCTATTTTACTTTAATATTAAAAGTAAGATAATACAGTGGACCCAAAGAAGGGGACAACTCACACTTAAATCAAATTAGGGTTCCTAGGATGAGTTTTAAAGCTAGAATTTCATATGCAAGTCAATTTACATTTATTTTATTTCTCTTTCATCTTCTTTTTTGAAACTCAAACTGAATCTGGCTTCATTTTCTAAAAGGCTACATTGCTCAAAACAGTTAAAATTCTAGCAATGAAGATGCCTTTGTATAAACATGGTTTTTAGAGATACCCCTCTCAATACATTTTCGCAGAAAATTTTTCAAGACTTTTTTGTTATACTAATGTCATTCCAAAACAATTATTTTCAAAATTTTTGTTCTTAAATATGTTTTTATAAGACACATAGACTGCATATGTTTTTGTCACTGACAGCATCTCATAGCATTCTTTGTCAATTTTAATAGCCCTGGTTAAAAGTTCTGCATTTACAGTAGGTGAAATTGTTGGAGAGAGTTGTTCCTTCATTAATCCAGAAGTTGTAGTTAGTTTTGGTTGATCTTTATTATAAAGATTCATTGATAAAGAAAAATTTATAAGATGAATGTTTTAAACTGTCAGGTATCTTCTAATATGGTCTTTATTGGAGCTAATTGGAACGTTCTTTTAAAAAATAAAATGGCCATAAATTGTATAGAATTTTAGTTGCAAATTCCTTTATATTTTTTCTCTGCTTAAAATTCCAGGCATAATGTAGTTAGTTTCATTTGCTCTTAAAACTAAGACAAATTTTCTATATACTGGAATATTATGGTCATTCATACTTTATTCAGCAGACTGAATAATTAAAAATAATTCATTTACTTAATACTTTACTTTGTATGAAAATACACAAAATTTAGAAAAAGAAGTATACGGTGTCCATGCAAGCGTTTCAGGTGTGGTTCCAACTAATTTTGACAGCAGGTTACAGAGCAGGTTTTATTTAAATTTTGATGATTTTAAGCTTTTGTGTTGGTCAGTTGGAGTAATTTAGGATTTAAATTGGCATGTATTTGATATATTAATTTTAATCATTGTGAAAGTAATTATGTTGGTCCATACATGAAAAGATCATTTAGCAAAAAGTTTTGCCAGCTGAGGATCACCAGATGAAGTCGACCAAGTATAGGAAACTTCTCAGTACTCTTTTGGGGGAAGGTTTTCCAATTACCTTTCTTTTGAGCTAAACAGGATATATACACTCATAAACCCCTTAGAATTTTTTTGATGCTATAAATCTTTGTATATTTGCTGCCTTTCCTTTGAAAATTAAAATGTTTGAAATAGTTCTCATTAGATAGGGATTTATATTTCTGGATGAATGCCTGCAAATTTTTTTCAAATGCTGAAAGGGCTCTTCTGTCTAACCTAAGAATGGTTGCTACCCATCAAAATATTCTGAAAGGAAAGTGAAAACAAAAAATACAAAATAATAACTTGTCATTTAAATTGTTAAGTAACAGACTAGGACTGATGTGGGGTACAAAATAAAATTTAAACAAATACAACTTACTAAAAACAAAGTCTATCTGTCATATGTTTAAAAAGAGCTATCAATATTGGGATCTTCTGTTCAGGAATGATTAGAGCCAAATTTAGTTACTGTGTCAAATGCAAGTCAACATCAAAAGAGCTTCTCAGCATTATTGCTCAAACACCTCTTTATCTGTGCTGTCTGAACTTATATCTTAAAACATGACAGCAAATATCTGGGGTACCAAGTTTACTAAGACACTTTAGTAGCTTTCATTTCATTTAAGATGGATAAATGTATAGCTGTTCTCTGATTTTTATACCTTAATCCATGGAAAAAGATTAAAGCAAAGCTGGAAACTCTCAGCACATTATGCCTTTCCCATTTACAGAAGCATTTTGACAGTCCTGTGTCCCTCCTTCACAAAAATCTCCAAATAGCAGTTATCCTATCTCTAACTCCAGCTCCCAAGTATTGAGAGAAGGATGATCAGAACCTACCCTTCTCTGCCCATAACCTCAAATGCATCCCAGGTACTTGAAGAAAACCAGGAATTAATATCTTTAAATCCCATTGTGTAGATGCAGACGCCGAGGTCAGAAACTTTCAGATCACACCAACAAGCAAAAGCTGAAATTTGTAACTCCTCTTTCAAAATCTAAACCTCTTTCCTCTTCTGGTGAAATTGAATGATATTGTATGACTGGCCTTTCAGGTCTCCATCAATGTTTTTATAACTAGTGTTTCTAAGAAGGTGAAACAATAAATGAGCAAATGATGTATCTCTGTTTTGGGATCATTTTAAATGAATAAAAATGTTTACATTGATAGAAGCCATGCTTACCACAGTGATACTTTTCATGAACTATTATCCCGGAATATCCCCCTGCCAACCCATTTCCCATCAAGAAAACTATTAAATAAAGAATTCCTTTGATGTTCAGTATGATTTAGTCACAATAGGCTGCAATTGGGAAACCACTGGAATTTTACATATAAGGGATTGCATCCCATAGTTATTAAAAGAGAATGTAGTTTCATGAAGTATTATTTTTTAAATAAAGAAAACAAGCAATCCTATATCTCTATGCAAAGATATAAAATTTCATAGGAAATCTGCATTCATTAGCCGGCTCAACAAGGTTCAAGGTGGGGGAATTTAGTGTGATGAAGAGAAAACAAAAAAGTATTGAACTTCCTCAAATCATCCACGAAGTCAGTAAGAAAAGCCGAAAGGAAGATAGTTTCCTCAATTTCATCCTGATCATGTTACCTAAGTATAATAATATATAACATAGAAACTCATTTATAGAAAATGACATATGCTGGTTGCATACTGCTAAGGAATATTCTTTCTAATATATAAATTATTCAGAATAAGGATTTATATATTTGAGTAAAAATAACAACGGTATAGGCTTATAATTGCCAAAGAACATGTTTTCTAATTTTATCCCTATAATAAATATCACTGTAATAGATACACTGTTCAAAGGGCTTATTAAAGCATTCAGATATATATTCATAACTTTAAGTGTCTATATTATACCCCTCAATAAGTAAACTGCTTTAATATACTGTTAAGATCTTTAAAATCTTAAATTAGATATTCCATATTCTTTCCCAAAAAATTTAAGGAAAAAATTCTATTGGAATTTCTGAAATTATTTTAAGCGATCACAAAAAAGGTAATCATCTAAGTTAAGAAATAATTAATTGCATTGCAGATTTAGTGGAACTAGAAGAAAATAAGTAGTTTTTAGTCTTCATATGACTCTGGCAATTATTTTTGTTCCTTTGAAATAGTGGTTGAAAATGAAAAGTAGAGATTGGCCCTTAATTGTAAAATTGTTATAAGGAGCCTTTAATACCAAGCTGCTTTTAATGCATGCAAAGTCATACAATTATAGAATTTGGAATACCCCTAGTTACCAAATGAGTGAAAGTGGCATTTAAGTGTTTGGCCCTTTAATCCAGAGCCCTTAGTAGATGAAAATATGTTCATCTTTTACCTCCCCTAGTGATAATTATAATTGTATTGTTGGATCACATTTTTTGATTCTTGTGTAATTTAGCTCTGTCAGCATTAATCTCTTGGCTGTTCACATCACTGGAACTAAATGTCTGCTTAATATTATGTAGGTTAGATGGTTGTCATCCTAGTTGGGGAAAAACAATGAAAGAATTTACTGTGGTATTAGGCAAATGTATTATGAGGGCACAGGGCCTATATCTGAACATTTATACTACAGTGGAATCCTATTTTATCACTTGCCAATTTGGAACTAGAGTTTTAATTTCATCATGTGAGGATCAACACTGGATTTGTTTCTTTTTTTGTCTTCTTTTAAAATTTTATTTAATTTTATTTATTTATTTGACAGAGAGAGACACACAGTGAGAGAGGAAGCACAGGCAGGGGGAGTGGGAGAGACAGAAGCAGGCTTCCCATGGAGCAGGAAGCCCAATGCAGGACTCGATCCCAGGACCCTGGGATCATGACCTGAGCCAAAGGCAGACACTTAATGACTGAGCCACCCGGGTGCCCCTGGATTTGTTTCTTAAATACCCATACTTAACTTTTTCTTAGTTTTTCCAGCCAGGGTTATTATTACCGTTTGTTGTACAGTTATTTATAACAGGAAATAGCTGTGGATCATCATAAAGCAGATTTACATTTTCCTTTCAGTATCCGATATCAGTTACATTTATCTGGGTGTAGGAACACTCTGACAGGTGTTGCGGAAAACAGCTTGAAATAAACTCACTACTGTAGGAAAGTGAACCTTTGATAAAGACATCTTAGAACTGATAAGTAAAGTACAGAGAACATAACCGTGTGCTATTATGTACCATTTTATTACCTTTATGTTGATCTTGATCTTTTATATGGATAGCAAAGCATTGACAAAGGAGGACTAAATATGGACATTTGTATAATGTGTCTTTGGATGTGGTTTAATCCTTACATCAAGGAGTAGTTAGCAGGCGAAAGATTCACATTTCATTAAAATACAGATAGTATTCTTTATAGAATCTGAAAACTTAAACACTGTGGAGTGCTTTGGAATTTTAAATGAATGGTTTCCATTTATATTACATTTTAATTTACTTAGTCAAACACATTTGTTAAACATGATTTTGAGCTGAGCCTTGAACTAGACATTGTGGCTGAAAATAGGGCAGCAAGGTGTGTCTCTTGCCTGAGAGAGAGAGAATATATCATATTTGGAGAATGGAAAAGCATGCTGTGCAGGGGGAAAGATTTAAGACTTAATAAGAGAGCACACAAATAAATATTATTGATAGGTCAATAGAAACCCAAACTTCTTATCCTGCCAGGCTCTCAGAGTTTATCGCTTTCTTTTCTCCCCTTTACATACTGATTCCAGCCATTCCGGCTTTCCTTTGGTTTCCTGATCAGACCAAGGTTGTCCTATGTAAGGTCCTTTGCATTTTATATCCATTTGCTTGAATATTTTCCTCTTTTATTCCCATAGCTGGAAATATTAGTATAATAATACTCAAGCCTTGCTTTCTTAGAGAAGTGTCCTACAGAAAGGCACCACTTTAATAGCCTACTTATCTACTTATTGTTTTTTGTCTTTCTCTGTCCAGCTCCTTCCCCAGGACACAACAACTTTTAGTAAATGTTGAATGAATGACTAAATAACAAAGACAAATACAGGAATAAAGGTGGGAAGTCAATATAATTCAGTGATGATTTTTGGGGTGGTCACTTTTTAAATCCATTTTTGATGGGGGGAGAGCTAGTACCTCTTTCCCTACCCAAAAGGAAAATACTCGTGGTGGCATAATATATGTGAAGTGTGGAGTATGTGAGGACAGAGCAGAAAATATCAGGCAGTTTTAACTTCTGGAAGACATCTATGCATTTAACTCCAGTGTAGCAAGTAATTTTTGCATGCCAACTATATACGCATGGAATTGTAATATGGACTCCAATGTAATGAGTTGGTGAGAATTTGGGTATAAGGTTAAGGGGCTGAAAGGCCAAAAGAAGAGGCGAGGAGAAGCTTCAGTAAGGCATGGGAGCTGTGGTGTTCCTTGAGCAGCAAAGCCTATGATGAAGCAAGCCATTCGAATATCAGGTCAAAGGCAACCCTTCAAAGGTGGCCTTCAAAGGTTTCATTTATTTTTCTTCTTAAGAAATAGCAGTAGAGGTTGCATTCACACAGGATAAGGAGCCTCTTTTAAATGCAAATGCTCATAATTTAAGCTTTTAACCTTAATTATCAATTAAATTCTTGCCGGGTTTAGTTGATTTTTTGAAAGCAAAATACTGAAAAGTGTGGATGACGAGGTGGTGGGTTTAAATATCAGTGGGAGGAGGAAGAGCATTAACAAGGAAGAAAGCTCCCTTGCAAGTGGAGACAGAGGACTCCAGAGATCAAATTTTCCTAAGCTTGCTTTGGCTATTTTTCAAAATCGTCTTGCCTGATGATCTTTATTCTAAAAGCAAATGGTTAGGATGGATAGTCCTTGGGAATGTTGACAGAATAGGCAGTTATTAGGATAACCTAGCAGCCTAAGGAAGTAAGCCCCCCAATTAATAAAACAGTGCATGAAATGAAAAAGAAACCATAGATTTGAATCTACAGCCATATGGCCAAGAAGATGGAGAGTAGGTTATGGTGAAGGGAACTTTGGATTAGAAGTCCTTGGTAGTGAGTGAACTAAATCCTGTACAGATGTCAACGTCTGTTTTACAGTATCCCTGATAAATTAAGTTGTCCAGCTTCTGCTTGACATCTGAAAAGGAAAGGCATCTCAGGAAGGTACTTTCTTTGCCTCTAACTTTCAACAGGCCCTTCCTTAGATTTGGCCAAAATACTCTTCCTCTTATTTTTAAGCTCAGGAGTGGAAAGAGTAAATTTAATACATCTTTTATTTGGTTGTTCTTTGTTAAATGTTTTAAGGTTTCCGTTCTGTCCTAATCTCTTTTCAAAGCTTTTCTCTTCCATGTGAGGCTATGTCCTCTCTTTCCTCCTCTTTTGTTCTGGATTTTGAACTCTTCAAACTCATGTTTATTCTCCCCGGGAGTGAGCTAGGGGATTGATGATTTTTCTCAAATGTCCGGACCCAGAATTCCACAGTCCTGAGTGGCAGCAGACCAGGTCACAATGCCTTGCTCCCCCCTAGTTCTGATTACCCTAACACTTACTGCCATACTTGATTTCTGTGATTTCTTTTTGTTTAAAAATTGTTTGTATTGAAAACTTCAGATATTTTTGGCTGAATAAAGGAAAGGGATGTTTCACTTAAAGATTTGACTGGAAATGATGAACTCCATGATCAATATAACAAGTCTCAAAGAAATATACCAAACACCAAATTCAGAAATGGCAGGAATCTGAAGGAAACTGACTTTTTACTTTTCTTCCCCCAAAACTGTCATGAACTGAGCAGCTTAAATTATGATTAAATTTAAAAAACTATGTGCAACTTAATAAAGAAGTATGAATGAGAAGTAAATCTAAGAGATGGAATTATGCGTGAGCATGGGCTGAGAGAAATGAACTATTTATAATTCTTGACTTGTTTCTTAGAACTAAATGCCAAGCATAAAGACATAGATTGAATACGTATGTGTGTGTGGTGTTTTATGCCTTTGTGCATGTGTGTGTACCTGATTACACACTCGGGTCCTTGCAATATCTGGGAGACTGTGTTTTCATTTCTGGTCACCACCTTAGCAAACTAATCAATGAGGCATGAACTGCTATCTGCAGTGAAAGAAATGAAAAATAAACCAGAGATAATCCCTCAGTTAAAAGGTTATTCTGTGTGATAAAAGCTATTTTGTTAATTTATTTACTTACTGGTACAGTGAGATAAAGTGAAAGTACAATTAGGGAATTCTTGTTGAAAGGATTTTAAAGGGCAATGATGACTTAATATTTTGTATTATTTGATCGACACTTAAAAACATTTTTTAAACTAAATTTTTTGTAGCACATCAATTTCTGTGCTGTTTTGCTTTAGTTTATTTTATATTTTAAATATTGTAAATGTTTGCAAATGTGCTTGATTATTCAATAAAAATAGTATTTTTAGGTAAATCCTTAACATTTTATACTATGTCTCTTAATTTAATGAAGGATGGTTATTTTATGGAAAAGTGGTTCCTGTATTTTCCTATTTTTCTGGTAATTTAATGCACAGTAAATACTTCTTTTAAAACTATTCATTTATTTCTTCTCCAGCTGATTCACTCAGAAGATATAGTCTTAATTTTCTGCTAGTAACCAGACTGTGTTGAATTCTGGAAAAATGGAAATAAATAGAAAGTAGTTATTATATTTAAAAACTTTGTGTCTACTCAGAAATAATATATAGATTATTGGATGGAAGCTCGTGAGCCATATGCATGTGGGGCGATTAGGGAAGAAATTGGTGTGAATTGGCTTAGGGCTTCTCCTATGGACAATTGAAGGAAAGGGCATTCCTGGCAGAAGGATTAGCATCTGTAAGGCATGGATATATAAAAGTAATTAGGTACTGAATGAGGGTGGGAAAGTTTTGAGAAATTATACTGGAAAGGAATTGAGGCATTTGATCTTAAAGGGTCTTGTACTCTATGATAAGAAGTTTGGTGAACTTTAGAAGATTTGCAGAGGGCACTGAAGGTGCTGGAATGCCGTTACTCTGTAGACCACACCTAGGTCTGTACACTACAGGAACAGAAGGGAAAGGACATGAGATAAGGCAGAAGCAATGTGAATGAGGAAGAGAGTGAACTGAGGAGTAAGCTAGGTGGAATCAATAGAAGCTGGTGACCATTGAGTTGAGAAGTAGAAAGTACACTAAAGGAAGAGGGAAGAATGGGGACGATCCCACCGTCTGACTTTGGGTGATTGTGTGCATGGTGGTTTATTAACAGGTATATGGGCTAGAGCAGGTAATGTGATGTAGGTTTAGGGTGAAAGGTAAGAAGTGCTTGGGCAATATCCGGATGTCCTGCACAGCAATGGAAAAATGGGGTTGGATCTTGAGAAAAGGAAAAACTCCACTTCCAATTTGCCACAAGTGTGCTTTAATCATTGATCAATTAGACATCAATTTTATTTATAAGCTGACCCAGAAATTATTGTGAAGTACAAACTTTTAGATCTAAACACTAAAATTTTTGGTACTTCTTCAGAAAAAAAAAAAAAAAAAAAAACCAAAGAAATTTATTCCTTAGAGCCCATCAATTCTCCCACGAGATTGAAAGTTGTCTCATACATAACCTATTGTGAATACCTTTTTCTAACTGGAAAATTTCATTTTTAAATGAAAATTTAAATTTTAAATGAAATTTAAAGTTTTAAAAACTTCATTTTTACACTCTGTATTCACCAATAGATAGGTATTGGCAATTGTTAAAATTCCTGTATAATGCCTCTACTCAGTGAAATCAGTCAGGGCAGGAGGAAGAACAGTAACATCAGAGTAGAAATGGGGGGCATCTGGGTGGCACAGTCGGTTAAGCATCTGACTCTTAGTTTCCGCTCAGGTGGTATTCCCAGGGTCATGGCATTGAGCACCATGTCGGGCTCTGCACTCAATGTGGAGTCTGCTAAAGGCTATCTCTCCTTTGCTCCTGCCCCCATGTGCATGCATGATCTCTCTCTAAAATAAGTGAATATTTTAAAAAAAGTGGAAGTGCAATGAAGATAATGGCACAAATACAGTAAACTTTATTTTTAAATGGGAGAATATACTCTTGGAAATCACAGAACATGCTGAGTTTACCTTATCCCTTTGCTTTCACTGTTTGGATTCTTCTTATTAGCCACCTTATGATAAGACTGGCTTCTTTCACTATTTTACTTCAGATTTAAAAATTTTACCTGTCATAGCATCCCTTGACCATGTTAGGGAAGTAAAGATGTGGATTGCAAAGGTTAAGTGGCTTGCCAAATTCACACATCTAGTAAGTGGTAGCTTCTGTCTTTTTTTTTTTTATTTATTTATTTGACAAAGAGAGACCAAAAGTAGGCAGAGAGGCAGGCAGGGTGGGGGGAAGCAGGCTCTCCGCTGAGCAGAGAGCCCAGTGTGGGGCTCGATCCCAGGACCCTGAGAACATGACCTGAGCCAAAGGCAGAGGCTTAACCCACTGAGCCACCCAGGCACCCCTGCTTTTGTCTTTTGATCCATGGTCTAAGGATCTCTTGTCTCTGTTATTCAGGGGGACCATGTTACACTGGAATAGGCACAGTTTTCTGTTCTTTGAATTCATTTCTGATGTTTGAAATCCGAGATATGTGGGTCTGACACAAAGATCTGAAATTCATGAGTCATGCTGTTGGGCCACTCAGCTCTCATCTAAGAAACAGATAATATCTGCCTTCTAGGACTGTTGGAATTTAAGTGGGATGAGATAGGCTATTTATCTGGTACACCGTAGGTAAGCTGCCTGTGTTAACTCTCCCTTCCTCATTATTAGGTTCAGTCTCAACTTCTTATGTTCTCAATCTGGGAAAAAAGAGAATCAATGAATTCACCATTCAAACCTCAAAAGTTGGGCAGTTTTTAGGCCTGTAGTCCCTCTGCCTCTTTTTTTTCTTGATGCCATGTTCTACTTTCTATCTTTCCTGTTTTGCAGTAGACGTCTTATTTTTTTGAAGATTAAAAGCACTATTTATTTATTTATTTATTTATTTATTTATAGGGCAAGTGAGGGAGGGGCAGAGGGAGCAGGAAAATCCCAAGCAGCCTCTGTGCTGAGCGTAGAGCCCAAGGTGCCTTGATATCCTGACCTATGCCGAAATCAAGAGAACAGTGCTTAACTGACTGAGCAACCCTGGCACCCATATAGTATTTGTTTTAAATTTTAATCTCCCTAACTGATGTCCTGTATATTTAAGTATTGAAAACAGACTTCTTAAGAATCAATTTAGAATTTAACCTGCACTTTTAGTGCTATTATTCATATTATCACCTGGAAAGTCAGTCTGAGGAGAGTGGGATGAAATATTAAATTTGTGTTTTTAAGGAGTCTTACATATATTTAATAAATTGGGACACTTCACTCATTGTCCGTATTTAGTCTAGCCATCTCTAAAATGTATATACCCCTATACCTAAATGCATACATCCACACAGGGGAATCATGACTCGTAATTGACGCTTGAACCAAAGTATGCAAAAAAGGTTGTTTTAAACATTGTTTTACTTTTCAAAAAAGGACTATCTTATTATATTATTCTGGAAAATTACAGTTTTAAGGACAGTTATTTTTATTGTGGCTAATGCCCTGGGTTTTCTGAAATCTGTTTCTTCATTTAGCCAATGTTTTTTCTTTTTTTTTTTTTAATTCCTATTATGTGTTGGTCACAATCCTGATTCTTGTTCATTGGTATGCCACAATCTATTGTTACTGTAACAAAGACCTCATCCACGTGATGCAACCTCTACTATTGGAACCATTGAAACTGTTTCTATGAAATTGTACTATAAAGCCCATAAGGGATAATATTCAGGAGGAAACACTATAACTGAGCATCTATTTAAGCATTGTTACTAGCCATTGAAAGTAATTAATAATAGTTAATGTGTGATGTATATCTATTTATTTTAAGTATTTATATAGACATTTTTGGAGGGTGACATATAATGATAAGATAACTTCTCCTTATTACATCATCCTTACTAAACTTTTTAATATTGTAGTTGAACATTAGGAGTGGAAAAAAAGCTGAACCTAAGCTACTTTCATAATGCTTATTTGTGATTATTAGAAATTATATTTGTCTCTTTTTTCTGGATATAGTCACTCTTTTAAAAAATAATTTGTTATAAAATTGCAATTTTTTGTTTAAAACAGAAATGCCAATATCCCTTTGAATGAAAGAGGTAGAAATGGTGTTACCACAGCCCGTCTAGTTCTTATTGATCATATTGTGATTTTAGAAATAACAAATATCTTAAATAGTGGATTTAATAAATTGTGACTCCCTTCACTGTCTGTGAAAGAACAGGAAAAACTCTACTTACACAGTGTTACTTTTAAAACAGGTTACCATGAGAATTATGTAAAACGAGTTAAATGCAAGATCACCTAAACTGATAATGGTTTAAATCATCTGTTCATTAATAGTCCTTCTAGGAGCTTTTATTTTTTGTGAGATTGGGCCTTATCTACAAATAAACTTTGGTATTGATATAATTAAAAGAGAACAATAATATATTACTGTAGTCTACCATTTAGCCCATGTTTTATGCACGTTTAGACTATTGAACTAATCTCTGAAACAATAGAAAGACATTCTTTACTAGAAATAGCTTGCTTTTGCTTTGGCTTTGTGGCAGAATGACATGAGGGAACATATATGGTTGTTGTTGAACCTGATTGCTTTAGCAGGCCTCGGGTTGATGGTATCAGGTTCCAGCTTGCCCTGCTGGGTCAATGTGGACCCAAGCCTTTAAAGAGAAAAGTTCAGGGAAAGTTCACTTCTATTGTTTTACCATGGTTACAAAACAGAAAGGGGAGGAAAAAAAAAAAAAAGAAGAAGAAGAAGAAAAGAAGAAATCTTACGTCTCTGACCCTTTGCTGCCATGAGTCCTTTACACTTTCTGTTTTTGTCAATTAAACATTGTAACACAGGAAATTAAAACTTATAGTAATCTATAATGAATACAAGGCAATATATACTTTCTTATCAGTTGTAGGTGATCTCCAGATATATCCAATGACTGCTTGTGTCTTTGCATCAAGTATTTAGCTTAATTTCATTTAAAACACTATTTACATTTTTTCTCAGTAAAAAATCAAAAATTTGTAAGTTGCTATGGTAGGAAAGGTTTGTTGGTTTTGGAGGGCAAGGGACATAACTTCTTACAAGTAATTTAACTTTGATTAAATTTATTGAAATAAAGTGTTATTTTAACTTACAGTGGGAGATTTTAATTTATTATTCTATTCTGGCTATAAACCAAAGCAACATTTTCATTAAAAATTTTTTGTTTACCTTAAATGGTAAGAAATTGTGGTATATAAGGGCCAGTATGATCTTACTTGGAGCAACCTCTGAATGTCTCTTGAATATAGGGGAAAACTCAAATAAATTCATTTCCTAAGTTTAGGCTACCTATGCAAATTGTGGAAATTTTGTTCTAAAAATATTTATCAAGTGTTAGTCTGAGGAAGGTCAATGCAATGTAATTTATTGCACATTTTGTTCTCTGAGCCTATAAAATCTTACAGTTATAGCAATGCAGTTCAATCTGTTCCTTTATTTTAAAAATGATAATTTTACAAATATCTATACTGTAAAATTTATTTGTGTAAGCAAGACATAATCACTGCCTGATGATATTTCAATCTAATTATTGTCCACATTTCATTTATTAATGCAAATTTATATTTAGAAAATAGTTTTCAAATGGAATTCTAAGGAAAAAGTTTTTTTCAGAAAAATATTTAACAGCATGTTGTCAAAGGATTTAAAAAAGTATGTACCTGAATTTAATCAATCATTTGACTATATACTATTAAATATTTGTGTATATACTAGGTATTTTTTCAAGCAAAGACGTTTTAGGCGACTTTTGAATTATATAGTTGCACTAAAATTATTGTTGTATTTTTTTACTTGTCATGGACAGTAATGCTTAGTTTCCAGAGGTGAGAAATGAAGAGAGGGAGTTACATGGAATCAAGGTAACAGAGTAAGATGAATCTTTGTGACTTTCTTGAGTGACACTATCTATGTTATGTGCTCATTTGTTTATTGATCCTTTGCTGTTTTGACTAACATAATTTATTTTCCTTGATGTCCTCTGTGCCTAACAGAGGATTGAACTTTTTCATGATCTAGATGGAGAACAATGAAGGAAAAGGAGAGATTTAAGTATGTTTAAATTAATCGTAATGTAGAAAGTACCATGAACATTTCTCATGTAAATTTTATCATATCATTTATATTATTCAAAAATAACATTCTTGCACTCCTCTCCTAAATGCCTATTCATATTTCCAATATCACCCCACAATGACAAAATTTTAAATTGTCTCTATTCTGCTTATTATTTTAGCTCCTAAGGGATAGTTTCTATAAAACCTAAGTCTGGCTGTATTTACAAATGATGATCTTAATCTGTGATCCACACATTTTCAATAGTTTCTTCGTGTGTTAAAATTAGAAAATTTTTAATTTGTAGTGTGCTTAAATTGCTAATTATCACTTCCAAAAAAAAAACAAAAACAAAAAACAAACCCAAAACCAAACCAAAACAAAACAACAACAAAAAAACGAACCCTGGGGCATCTGGGTGGCTCAGCGGGTTAGGCCTCTGCCTTCGGCTCGGGTCATGGTCTCAGGGTCCTGGGATCGAGCCCCATATCGGGCTCTCTGCTCAGCGGGGAGCCTGCTTCCTCCTCTCTCTCTGTCTGCTTCTCTGCCTACTTGTGATCTCTGTCTGTCAAATAAATAAATTAAAAAAAAAATTTAAAAAAACGAACCCTGCTTGAATAACTGAATCCAGCAGCTGGTAACAAGTAACTTATGACTTATGAATTCAGAGGTCATCTAGTCCTTTACCTGCTGGCAGATAGGACTTACCTCAATGATTTAAGATAAATGGCTACCTCTCTGATGTTAAAAACCTTTAAGAGAAGAGTCTGTAGAGACTCTACCTGATAACCTATTCTAATGTTTAACTGCTCTAATGAGAGGAAGAACTATTTTTTCATATCTCATCTACATCCCTCCTGTTGCAGTTTAAGGACTGATACTTATTTTTAATGTTATTTTCCTGCTCTTTATTACTGTGTATTCTGAATTTATTATTGGCCAGATTTTCCCAGTGCATGAAGAGTTAGAAATAAATCTCGTGCATTTTCAAGGATCCAGCCTCATATGTGACCTAAGTGTGTTACTTAACTTCAGTGGCCTTGAAACCATGTTTTCTCCCTCCTTAGGATCATTTTTCTCCATCAATAAAGGGATATAATCATTTACTTTTATCTAGAATATCTGTCTGGGGGAATTGTTTGATTCATTCCTGCTGCAGTGCAATAAACAGCTCTAATATAGATTGGTTAAAAAAATATTTAAGTTTTCTGTCATTTACCCCAGAAGTCCACTTTGAGTTTCTTCCAAAGAGAAATTCTCCAAAGATTCTCAAGACCCAATATAATTTTTAAGTAAATTGTTAGCTTTGCAGATATTCCACTGGATTCATTTATTCTATTTTTTTATGTAAGAATTTGTATGAAGAAGAGGCAGCAAAATAAATGTTGAAGTTTTTTTTTAAGTACTCTGTCATTTGCTTTTCTGCCTGACAATATTAAAATGATATATATTTGAAACCTCGTTTTGTCATTTTCACAATTCAAGTATCTTTCAAATATGAGCATTCAAAAATTTAAATCTTAGTGTGGCTTTCAAGATCCTTTATGATGAGGCCCTGTTTACTTTTCCATCCTTTCTTCTAGTAATGCTCCCCTCGCACTCATCACACGCACACACCACACTTGATGCCTATAGGTCACATTTGGGCTCTCTAGATATTCTAATTCCCACCCTCCCTGGGGCTTTCTGTGCCACTCCTCCAACTCCTTCTCATGTTTCCATTTCCATGGCATTTTTTCCTTTGAAATTCTGCAAAGATGGGAAGTCCCTGGGATGGAATACATAAAGTGAAATATGTTTTTAAAAATAAAACCAGTAGATTCATTAATTTACTATGTGGAATTATTTCAAATTCAAGAATTATTTCAAATTCAAGAAGTACAGTCTTGTTGAAGTCAGGAACTTTTCTTTCTTTCTTTTCTATACCCCTTTAGACAAATGTGGTCTCAGAGTATATTACACCGTTATTAAACAGACTATTTATAATTCCATTTAAATGAAAGATATTTGTACAATTTAAAAAAGAAATAACATGTTTTATTACTCAAGAGCAAATTTATGGACTTCGGTGATGAATCAATATTAGAATATAATACCTATAAAAATAAAATTTGGATATGAATAAGTTATAGTCATTTTTAAAATACTTAAGAACCCTGAGAAAAGTGATTGACAAAATGTGTCATAGCAACATTTTAAGATTGCTTAAAAAAAAAGAAAAAGAAAAGAAGTTGATAAAAGATAATACTTGGGAGATATTAGCTTGCTGATCTGAATGTCTTGCAAATCCCATTACGCTGTGAAAATCATATATCTTCAGTAAAGATTATTTTGTAATTATTATACTTGTGTAATTATCACATTCTTTGAATGGTAGTTATAAAATTGTACAGAAGAAAGCATACTAGTTTGATTTGAAAAATACCAGAAAAATTTCATCTCAAAGCCTTACTATGTAGTTTTCAAATAAGTTTTTTTTTTTTTTAGCTCAAAGTAAAATATGTGATGTCTCTCTCCAGATCTGTATTTGGAAAAAGAGATTATATTGATCTTCTCTGGGACATTTTAAGAAGGGTCATTTCCTTAGTTAATACAATCATATTCCTTTCTCAAAGGAATAAAATGAGAAGTGAAAAAATAAATCAATTGCTTTGATTCCATCATATCAAACTCATTTTAATATTAGTATTTAATTTGACGTAATAGTATGTTGATTGATTTGGTACTATACATGGAGGTATGAGAATGCAGAAGATATAGTTTGTATTTGGTATGCTTAATGGATTCTGGATCAGGTTTTTTTTTTTTTTAACTCTTTTTCATTTTTAGTTTTAGGAAAAAATGCTAGTCCTTTGTTGATAAGGTCTCAATGGCCTCATTTTCATTTATAGGTGATTAGTAACTTCTGAACAAAACAAATTCGTGTTATTCTTCAAATACCTTATCGTCTTTCCCATTTCGATGGGCCTGTTGAAATTCTCTTATGTGCTCTCTTTCAAGGATAAAAGACAGATAGTGGGATCTGTTTATAAAACACCATGTGCCTCTGAATTATCTGTTTGCCTGTCTAGCTCTTCATCCCCACTTTAGTTGTCTTCTACAGCCCATCATCATAGTTTATCTACATTTCTGTCATTATCTTCTAGCAAAGATTTCACTCTCCAGTCTTTCTCTGCAACTTCATGCTTAGCACCAGCTTAATGTTGAGGCAGATGCATCATAAATGTGAGACTTCAGTCTGAAATAGAGTGCAAAGAATAATTCTAGAATATATAGTATTAAGTAGATTCTAATATGAAAATGGAATGCACTTCTGCTTTATTCAGCATTATGCAATACCTCAAATAAAAATGTCTATTTTCTTCAGAAACAATAGAATTAGAGCAAAATGTGTGATGGAAGCAAATTACCATAAACAAATAAAATTATTCTGAAAAAATACTTTGGCCAGTGAAATTATAAGGAAAACATCATAGTTTATATTTGTGAAAGAAGCAGTTTTATTTTATATCCAACCAGCATGTTAAGAGCATGGAAGATGTCCAAGTAGTCACAGCACATATTTTTGCTAAATTTCAGAAATAGCAAGCAAATTGGGAAATTATGTCATACTGTTTTGATTATTTCAAATCTAAATATTTACAAATTTTAATTAAGGAACTGTTATTTTAAAAATGAAACTTCATCATTGTAAAAATGCAAGTATTTTGTCCATGAATATTAACATCTTAGATTTAGGCAGGGTCAATAATACATGTATTCTCCAGTTTTTGCTTCCTTGGGTTTTTCCGATTCTTTTTTTTTTTTTAAGATTTTATTTATTTATCATCATGACCTGCCATCATGACCTGAGCTGAAGTCAGACATTTATCTGACTGAGGCACCTAGGCACGCCTTCCTGATACTTTATAGATAAAGATGTACTTACTAAAATGCCACTTAAGAGCTCTGAAACTGTATAGGGTTCTGTCCTGAGACCTGTAATATTTACATTAGAAAATGCTTTGAACACACACACACACACACACACACACACATGACTTGAAGTCAGTTGGTGATGCTAGGGGATATTTACAATAAGAAGGTTATGATCACTAAATTTCTTGATTGATGAGAGGAAAAATGGCCCGTTTCTAACAAGAAAAAAATAAACAGAAATAAATGTAAGATACTATATGAGGGTATAAAAAATAACATCACCAATTCAAGATAGTTGTTGGGAAGGGTGGGCTTTGGGGATGAGGAAAAGACAGAGGAGATAGGAATTTGAGTGCTGTAGGACCAAATTTTTCTCATTTTTGGCCATGGATTTTATTCTGATTTCTAACTAGGAGTCATTGGATAAATAAAGGTCAACATCTCAACACAAAATACTATCACTAGAGAAAAACATAAAATATTATCACTAGAGGAAAACCCAGTGATAATAATCACTGGGTACTTTTTAGCTATTTAATCATTTTTGATTCTGTCCTAGACCTGTCTTAATCGCCATTATCTTCCAACACAGTGGATCATTCTTTATAAATGTGCTAGTACATACAAGTTAGTGCTTGTTCCCACATTATTATCATAAAAATATCAATGTAAATTAATCCTTTTTAAATCAAAATTTATCAGAAAATTACTATAATGATTTTAGAAGCAAAGAAGCATACATAAATTATTTTAATTTTTATTAAAACCCACTTATTTCTACCCTTCTTTATTTGAGGAGATTAAATGTCATCATGTAAGTAGGTTGAAAGTGAGTTTTTATTATTCTCTTTTGAACTCAATAAAAAGTCTTGTATTGTACTGACTTATTTTAAGATTGTATCTACCTTTTTCTCCCTGTACTTAGGCAGATGATTTTGAGCCATTTGTCAATAATCAAATTACAGTCTTTTGTAAGTCAAGGTTTATCTGTCCATCTAATCTTAATGTGTAGACTCCAAATAGTTGTTACCATCATTCCAAATGCAACTTTCTATCCTCTCTTCTCCTATAAGAATTAATCGAGAATTAGCTGGGAGGAATACATTTGCCCTGATTAGGAGTCTACTGTTAATTCTAGGTAGATTCCTTACCCTATCCATAGGAGTTGAAGGCTTTGGGTTTCTTTTCTCAAAAAGTATGTGTATTTCTGATGCATAGTATCAGCAATTAAGCTGCAGCCTATATAATGCTCTTCTGTTTTAAGTAGTTACAGCAAATAATGATGGTATTTATGATGCATCTTGCATAGTCAGCTTTACCTGCAGCAACAAACAACACCAAAATCTCAATGGTTAATGACAACAAACATTTATTTCTAGCTCATGTTACTTGAGGACTCCTGGTCGGGCAAGTTTATGGGGCTCCACTGGGGTCTGTTTTCCTGGAAGAGCAGAAGCTCAGGAAGGGGCAGAGCTATACGAGTGCATGGTTGACTTCTGCTCAGGGCATGTGTCCCATCTGCTCACATGCCATTGGCCACAGCAAGTCCTAAGAAGAGAAAAGCCTTCTATACTAAGAAGTGTATTTTTCTTATGCTACCTTCAGGAAAGTAGAGCAAGGGCAATGAAGGAACAGCCAATTGTGAATAGTGAATAGAATAGCATGTATCAGTCAACATGAATTTGCTAAATGCTTCCTATCCTTTGTGCTAGCCTGCATATTCCACACAAGTAAGAAGATCTAGAGTTCTTATTTAGAAATAAGTTTTTGTAAAATGAACAATTTTTTTTTTAAAAGCGAGGAAAACCTAACCAGTTACACTTTTGAAATCTAGATTGAGATGGCAATAAATATGTTAGAATATAGGTTGTTAAACAGATATTTGAAAATCCAGTCATATATATTCTAAATTAGCTTCTGAATAAGAGTGGCAAGGCTCTTCAGTATGATTCTCACAGAACCTCTTGGAATGTTATGGTCTAATAATTTTTTCTCCTGTACAAAATTCTTGTGAATTGATTAAATTGACTTTAGAAGGAATCTATTTTTTTTCTCACTAATTTTTAAGAAGTAATTTATGGTTTAATCCTTGAAAATAAAATTAAGTCTCCATTTGGTGGCATCATTTATGCTGTTGTCAGCACCACCTTTTCCTAAGGTAATTATTATCATGGTTTTAGGAAAGATGTGAGGTTATATTTCAATGCTTTTATTTTTTTTAATCAACTTTGTTCCTTGTCTCAATAAATCTCTATTATTGTATGAGTTCAATGCTAACTTTCACATGACAAATATTTTCTGCTTCAATGTGGAGGAAAAATAAATTTAAAGTAATTACTTTCAGAGGTTTATTGTTTTATAGGAATGTTGTCAGTAAATAGGATGCAAAGAATTTGTTAATGTTTGCTTGCTAAGCTATTGAAGGTGGATGTTTATATAAGCCCAGAATTATTTTCTTTCTTCCCTGCTTCGTAGTACTTTAAACCAATCAAGAAAATAATTCATTGGTGCCAAACTTTTGAAAACCATTTTGTTAGAAATGTAGATTTAAATACACTACATGATTTTCATTTTAATTTACTGTCGTAAAGGTGAAATTTATATGAAAATGATATGCATTTTAGAGTCCTTGTAAAAGTGAGAACTTATTTCACATTCTTCACAAGTACCTTGTGAATATTTGAGTTTAGCGAATACGTTCCTTGGGCCTTGATTTTTAGAATAGAATGCTGCAGCATGGGATACAATGGAGAAAACATGGATTTTGCATAACTTCATTCAAATATGTGCTGAAAACATTTTTTTGATGAGGAGGAGCAAAAGGAGAAGACAATAGCAGAAACCAAAGCTTGCCCACTGTGTGCATGGATATATTATCCATGCACGCCTGTCTGCGAGTGTGGGGCGGGGTGTGTACAAATGTGTTAATATAATTTGGGGTTGGCTATGAAGCTGGAGGGGCTCTTCTGTGGAATGATGTCGTGGCACTTCGTCATCACATAAAAAATTAAGTACTACTGCAATGTTGGGGGAGAGTAGTGAACAAGGAATGTAGGCTCCCATGTCTAAAAACAACTACAGAATTCACAGGATGATACAGCACGGAATTGAATTCACACCTCATTATGAAACCTGAATTTTTCCTTATACTTCCTTTCTTGGAATTAACGTACCATTCTGTTTCCCTGCTTACACTTTAACATCTCACAAAGGATCTCTTCCGATTTTTATTTTTATCTTTCTACCTCACTAAAACTTTATTTCTCTTTATTTTATTTCTACTTTATTATTGTAATATGTATCTTAAATTTCTTCTTCAAACCCTAGTTACTCTCTTAACTACCTCCTTATCAATTCCCCTTTCAGGCTTTCACTGTTTCCCATTTCCTTTTACATTTGATCTTTCTGAACTCCATGATTTGATGTTTAAGTGATTTTCACTTATATATCTGCACAGAAAGTCATCAAATAGAAAATAATTTGTAACAGGATACAGAGTGATACACATTTGTATATTGTGGGAAGACCACTGTGGTGAATAAAGTAGGATCGTTTGGGGAAAACAACTCCATCTAAAGTTACATGTATTATAAATGTAATAATTATCAACTATCATACTGAGTTTATTATATCTCAGATTTAGAAACTTACCTAAGAAAATATATTGATCATAGAGTAATTTAATAAGCACTCATATTTATTGATTTCATACAGATTCACATATATAGAACCATTTATGAAAAAAAGATTACTTAAATGCATCTGTGTTTCTGTTAAGTAACACTGCTGTCAGTTAAGAGCTTTTAGTGTGTACCTCAATTTCACATGTACGTGTGTATCAGTACTTCTGCAAGTTATGAGTATCTGCTACATGCTTGAAGATCAAGGAGAGCTGGTAAAGGGTTATTAGCAAGTCTGATTTTAGATTTTAGGTCGAGGGCTGGTTTTGTATTCTTTAATCTATAATTCAGGAAAAGTCACTAGAAAATAATTAACTAGTTAAAGTTAAAATTTAGAAGCCTTTAAAGTAAGTGCAGTTAATTTAAAGTCAAAATGAATGGATCTTGCTTTTAACTTATTAAAAGCTAAGTTTTTTGAACTCCTCTTAACCAGTGAAGGCTAAGACGTGGTGAGGGATGAGAAATGTTTGGAAACATCATCTTGCATTAATTATTACTTTCAAACATGAAGTTTGCATTTTATTTACTCTGGTTCTACAAAGGGGAAAAAAGGTAAGGACATCTTCCTTTCCCCAGTATTAGACTATTAGTAGATCTGTGTATATGGGGCTAGTCCAGTCTCAGTGATCTCACCTACTCGACGGCACTTCTGTAAATGTAACCCTATAAAATAAGGTTGTCTATTTCTTGTCATCTTTCCCTGAACTTGCTTTCTCAACAGAAGGAAGATCTCCCAGTTCTTGCTGAGATCCATTTTTTATTTCTTGGTCTTTTCTTTTTTCTCCATCCATTTGCCATTTCCTTTGACTTTAGCATGCGTGGAGAATGCTAGCCTTGTCAAAATCATGTGCGTGCATGCACATGTGCACAACTATGCTTTTCACAGAATTTCAGAGTACATTAGTCAAGGAAGTGTAGCAAAGCTCTGTGACAAAAACAGAACAGAACAGGTGCAATTAAAACTAAGACCATGCAATCAACCGTTTTAGGCAGTGCAAATTTAGGACTCCTGCAAAATAAGGAAAGGAACATCACTTTTAAAATTTTTTGATGAAAATCAATTAACATTTTGACATACAGTGAATCTATGGCAGTTTTATACATTTGACTGCAATATTTAGTTGAGAGAGTCAATAGTAGTTTTGGCATTCCCTTCAAATATTTCTTCCAATCTCATGAAGAGTTTTGTGTGAAAGTTGAAAAACAGAAAAATTCCTTAGATTGATTCAAAATGTCTTCTGAGGCAAAATTCTACCGTTGTCCTTTTAAATCCTGTTCAGGTTTGATATCTTACATACTACTAGGCTTTGTTGTTTATAAACTACTCACCACACACCACCCATTTAGGTATAATAAATCTTATCAATAAACCCAACAAAAGACAATGGAGTTTCTTTACCAAAGAGGTCATAGCTTGTAGGGAGATACATAGTAGTCCCTCCTTATCTGTGGCTTCAGTTACCTGATGTCAACATGGTCTGGAAGCAGATGATCCCCCTTGCATAATGTCAGAAGGTCGGTAGTAGCCTAATGCCACATCACAGTGCCCATCATTCCTCTTACTTCATCTCATCATGGAGGCATTTTATCATCTCACATCATCTCAAGAGATGGAAGGGTGAGTGTCAGTAAGATAAAATATTTTGAGAGTGGGAGAGACCATATCTACATAATTTATTTTAGTATTTTGTTATAGTTCTATTTTATTATAAATTATGGTTATTAATCTCTTACTGTGCCAGATTTATCAATTAAACTTCATCATAGGTATGTATGTATAAGAAAAAACATAATATATATAGAGTTTGATATGATCTGTGATTTCAGGCACCCGCTGGGAGTCTTAGAATGTATCCCCCTCACAGATAAGGAGGCTACTATACTCCTCTTTCTCACTCAAACAGGGAAACCTCAAGATTTAACAAAATCCATTTTTGAGGTCTAAAGAAGCCCTGTGTTTAGGAAAATGAAAGGTAGTTTTCAGAAAGTCAGACTAAATGTTAACAAAGAAAAAGAAATGCAATTCCAAAGTTGACCACCTCAAGGTATAAGTAAGGCTGAGAGTTTTTTATGCAGTTAGCCATCTACATGTCTCCATTTTTCATCATTTTTAAAAAACTTTTTGACATATTTGGTGGCAAAAATATTTCTTTACATTTGTAGCTCCCCTTGATATATAGGAGTTTTGGAGGCTAAACTTGCCCTAAGGCAAATAGCCAAGTTATAATTTCTAGTCAATAAAGTCTAGAGGTATGTTCTTAATATGCAGGCAAGCTAGGATCTACTTCTAATTATTTATCTTCACTTTATGCTAACACTTCTAAAATAAAGTACTCTTCTGTACATACACGATTTACTTTTAATATTTTCAGAGCATTACATGTTAGTTTTTCCTAGTGTTTGAAAAATAATTTTCTTTTAGTATCACTGAATCCATCTCTTGGATGCTCTACTTTATTGTCTTCCTGATTAAAAGCAAAATAAAACAAAGCAAAACCTTGCTCTTTGCCAAATATTCAGAAGATTTCGAAAAACTAATAGGGAAGTAAAGCACTTATGATACATTAGCCCAGTGGTCCTTGAGAAATATGCAATGTATGTATTTCTACCAGTGTTGTGTTAGTATTTTTTAGCTTTGCCGAAGTGATGGACTGAATTTGATCTTGAATTCCCTTTTTACTAGTGAGGATGTGTTTTTTTAAAAAATGATGATTATTATTTATTTGTGTTTTTTCCTGTTTGTATTCTTTTGCCATTTGTTATTGGAATCTATTGTTTATAAATTAAGGACAATAATCTTTTGTCTTTGATATATTTTTTTTCTATTTTATCACTAGTTTTTCAACATTAGTTTTCCTAAAAACATTTTTAATTTCTATGTAGATAATTCCATCAGTCATTTTTTTAGTAGTTTCTGGTACCAATGTCATGCCTATAAATTTCTTTATTACCCAAAGTATAGTTTTCTTTTAGTCTTTTGTAATTTTTAAGTCTGTAATTACTTAACCTACTTCCTTAAATGCATAAAATGGGAATCTGTCTCAACTTTCCAAATAGTAAGTGAAATGTTCTGATGCCATGTTTTGAATAATATAACCTCATGATGTAATTAAATGCAGTATTTTAGGACTCTTGTATATCATCATGTATATGCAGGCAGGAAATTATCAGAAAGTTTTAGTCTCAAGATGGTTTATTTTTGATGACGATGTAGATGCATCGAATAAATCAAGTGATTAGAAAAGTACAACTTATTATGGAAGTATGAATTACATTTTCAAATACATGTGTTCGATTTTAAACCCAAGTTCAAAAATGTACGTATTTGGGCATGGGATACCCTCACTGATGATTTCAAGCTCCACATGTTGCAATTAGTTTAAAAATTCATGGAATATTCTTTTTCCAACCACATCACTTTGAAACACTAAGATCCAGAGTATTCGGTTAGGTAGAGGTAGGATAATGCAAAGAGCACACAAACTCAGCGGCCTTCCACTTTATCATCATTATCAAACTGACACCATACAAAACACTTTGACATGTCATAGCCCCAGCCCCTCAGGTACTTAAATACTATGAAGACAATGTAGATTCAGAAGGCCATAGATCAACAGTGAGCTTCTATTCCTTCCTTTGCCCACTCATTCATTTTTTTCCTTTAATAGATACTTATTGAGCCCCCAATCTTCCTATGTTTTGGGGACATAGCAGTGAATGAAACATTCAAAAATTCTTTCCCCCAAGGAGGCTATCTGGACAAATCACAGTTGCTAATAAGCACATAAATATATAGTTTTTCTAAACAATACTCAGGCTAAACCTACACTGGGGTGAAGGAATAGAACCATTAACTGGACCCAGTGACGTATGTGTGGGGGTTAGGAAAGGTGAGTCTTGGAGATCTCTAACTGAAGAGCATTCCAGAAAGCAGCAACAGCAGGTGGAAAGGTATGGAGGCAGGAACGTTCAATTATTTTTCCAAAATAGTGCATGTAAATCAAAATAATAAATACATTTGGAGTTGCAGAATAGAAATAAAACCTTGAAAGTAAATTTCAAAAATTCATCTCTATATGGCTACTTACTTCTAATGTAAATTTCTTCAGAGCTGAAATATTTCTATGATTAGTATGGCCATTCAGAGTGGAATTTGGCTGGCCGACCTGATATTACTCAGCTCTTCTACCTTAGCAGTCTATGGTCTATTCAAGTTACTTCTTCTCTCTCATCATTCTATTCATTTGTAAAATGGGCCCAAGGACAATATTTTTCTGATACCATTACTGTGAAGTTTAAATCATACAATGCCTATCAAAGTATTTAGCATAATGACAATCATATACTAAATTCAGTTATTATTAAATCTGATAATTTTTCATCTCTACCTTGACAATAGCAGCTAACTTAATTTTCACTCAAATCTCATCACGAAAATCTACAAAATTGTGAGCCATCACATTTCACATACTATCACTTCCTAAGGATGAATGCTATAATTAGATGATGCTTTGCCCTTTTTGAATGCCCACTATTCGACCCTCAATATTTGTCTTGCCTTTTGCAATATGTCCTTCAGTTACCAAGCTTTCCCACCCCTTTTAGTTGTATTAGTACCACAGAATTCACACAATTAATTGCCCTCTGTACTGGAAGGTCAGGGAGAGCTACAGAGAAAACAAGCCTTGGCTACTCTCTCAAAGGTCTTACACTATAACCAAAACTGTAAAGCACATAAGAAACATACAAAATCTATAAAGATGGTCTAGAAATTCTGTACAAATGGAGCATCCACTGAGGCCTTAACCTAGCCATCATTTCTCATTCTCGACTTACTCTTTGCCTTAGAGCCCTTGATCATGCTATTTGAAACCTTTAATGCCTTCTCACTTACCTCCATCAATCAAAATCCACACGTTTCAAGACCCACTGCAAATGCTAATTCCCTTTTAATAGTATTTGAAAATTTATTCTTTTTTTTAATCACTTGAGACTTAGTATCCTAAGTAACTGTATATTCTACCAATAGGAAGTTCCTTTTTGGAGAAAAGGTTGTATTATGTTGTCATTTTCTCTGTCATAGTTACGAGGATGGGTCTTTGTACCCAGTGGTTACCAAACACATGTCTGTGGGCTATCATTGTTGAAGAAAGGAGCACATTGGAATGTGTCATCAGATGTAGACTCATGGGCTTTGAGAATCATTTTTTCTGAGCATGCATCTGAGGCAGAGTTCTAGATATCAGAAAGCCCTTCTAATCAATAGATAAAGAAATCAAGTGAAATACAGAATTTTATCATTTGTTTTAAAAAATAAATGTAATAGCTGTTATCTTCCTAGAATTCTCTGTAAAATAATGCTGGCCACAATACTTAACCATAAAACAATGTTTCCATTTGAACCAAGGAATAAGATCTATAATTTTATTCATAGTAACACTATGTTTTAACGCATCGTTGCCTCAGTTCTTATATTTATAGAATAGAAATATTTCTAACTTACCAAATTATTGAATTAAATGAAAGGATACACATGAGGTGCTCAGAAGAATTCCTGGTACATATAAATATGTCAGCTCTAAATATAAGCCCTTATCATTTTGTCTTTTTTAGTAACACCATTAAGGTGCAATACTTTTTTTAGCCTTTTGGGTTATGATTGGGTATGGATAAATAAACGTGGAAATTCTGGAATTAACATAATGATTGGGATTTAAAGAACAGCCTCTGCACAGTACTCTAGAAAAAAAAGAAACTCCCCTGATAAAACAATGTCTATTCAAGCTTGAAAGGACAATTGTCGATGTCTTCTTCAACTCTGTGGTACAGGCAGTTTATATCATAATTTCTTATAATATTGAGCATTAGTATTAAAAGGCCATTCATTAAAGAAAACACTTTCATAAAGTATTAAATAGAATTCAATTAATGTAAATCATATTAATAGCAATGTTTGGTGCTTATGTAACATCTATGTCAGATAATGATTTAAGCATGTTATTAAATCTCTGCAGGCTGGAAACAGCATACCTTTGTCTGACTTAATATAATCCTTTCATTACTTCATAGACCTAGAATTCTCCTAGGAGTATTAAAAAGTTGTCAGGAGGTCTCTGAATTCTGGGGGTGGTATCTGAATTTCTGTGCTCCTTGACTACATTTCTTGACAGCTCCCCATGCATTACACAGTGGAGGGGAATGGTGATTGTATTTTGTTTTCTAACAGGTTTCTCAAATAAATTAGTTATGTTCATTTTCTTCAGCTGTAGCAAACAAATAACTTGTCAGTGGAAGGTGAAAACATGTATTTTAGGTTGAGTCAGCCATCTTCCCTCTGCATTTACAAGCAGGAAGACAAGATTTTTCTTAGTTCTGATTTCATAGAGTCTGTTTTTAACCTGCGTTTGAAGCTACTTCTCTAAGCACCAGTAGTTTAATCCACACATAACTATTGCATCTACTTTTGTAATTTATCAGTGTAGAGGTTTATACCAAATGTTTTTTTTCTGTGTAGATTTACTTTGCCAGAAATTTATGATTCTGATTGCTTTAGAACATCAAGACTGATGCACATTTACTATCGTTTTTTCCCCCCATCCTTATTGTTGTTGGTTAGTGATTATTTCTTTATAAAATATTTTTATCTTGTATATTAAAAATATGTAGTAGGGGTGCCTGGCTGGCTTGGTCAGTAGAGCATGTAACTTTTGATCTCGGGGTTGCGAGTTCAAACCCTGCACTGAGCCTACAACGTACTTAAAAAAAAATGTAGTAGCAAGTATGATCAAGATTGAGATAAAACTTATAGAAAAATGATAAAACTCAGTTAAATCATTAATGAGTTTCCTTGTTCTGGGTACAAACCCCTGTCAGAGTAAAATATTGAAAGGGACATGGATTAATTACTGAGTTAGATTTCATCCACACAATTGATAATATAACACCAACTTGTTTTTGAATTCCCCTAAAATGAAACATTCACAACATAGATACATCTAAAGTAGATAAATGAATCATAATGTCCTAAAGACATTTTACCAAAAATCAGTGCCTACCAACATGTCTAGCATATTTCTCAAGGTCAGAAGTATGGAGACAATGTGGAGAAATGAATTAGGATTTATGAAACTCTTTGAAAAAGATTACATGCTTGACCGTGTGATACTTAGCATCTTAAAGAAGAAACGATGAGCATGGATTTGAGTAATTCAGGATTGCATTACAGAAGTGTGTGTTTGTGTCTGTGTGTAAGGAAGAGCTGTGCTTCTATGGACATTTTATTACTCAATCCCTTCTCTCCTTCTTCAGTTGATTAACTCCTGTTTGCTGATATCTCTTCCTTCCAGAGGTACCCCTACTGTGATGTTCCTACAACACTCCCTTGGAACTTTTACTGCAGTAGTTAACATGATTTATTGTAATTCTTTATACATCTATTTCCAAAAATAGACTGAGCTACTTGAACTCAGGGACAGGATCTTATTGGTATTTCCAGAACACATTAGAAGGTCATGCACATTAACATTTAATGTTTGTTGACTAAATGAACAAACAAATATCCTACAGAGGCAGATTACATGGTGCTCAGAGCTTGGCCTCTGGATCAGATTGCTTTGGTTCACAACCTGGCTCTATAACTTTTTTTAAAGACATTTTTTTAGAGCAGTTTTAGGTTTACAACAGAATTGAGCAGAACATACAGAGATTTCCATATACCCTCTGTCTTCACACGGGCGCAGCCTTCTGCACTGTCAACATTTCCCCTACTGGAGAGGTGCATTTGTGACAATTAATGAACCTACACTGACACATCTGAATCACTCAGTCCGTAGTTTACCTTAGGGTCCATTCTTGGTATTGTATATTCCATGGGTTTGGACAAATGTATAATGACCCGTATCCGCAATTAATGTATCACGTATAGTATTTTCTCTGCCCTAAGAAACCTCCACACTTTGCCTATTTATCCTACCCCATCCCAACCCCACTCTACTATTATGTGTGGGATATTGAATATTGCATTTTACTTTCTTGTGTTTCAATTTTAGTAAAATAAGGATAATAATAATAATAATACATATCTCAAAGCTTTGTTAAGAATATTAAGAGTTAGATCACATAGTGAACTTAGCCCAGTGCCTGCCTACCAGTTAGGTAATATAATACGTCTGTGATTATTTTGTTATTTTATACACTATTCACAGTAAAATGAAAGCATTTGGGAAGAGGTCATTCAGAGTGTTGAAAATGGCTTCTCCCACAGAGGAGAGAGTTGGATATTATGTTGCGATTGGAGCAACTGGGTGTATTTTGGGGTCAAATTCAAAATAATCTATAAGAACAGATTAATAGTCAACCAGAGCCACTGCACATTTAGGAACAGGTCATGGTATATTCCAGTGAAATAAAATACTTAATGCATTGCTATTGGTTCAAACAAAATCTAGCTGATAGAAATTCTAAAGAAGATCTATTGAATTTGAAATTTAAATTGAAAAATTTTAAGAAAGAAAGTTTTTTGTGTGTGACGATGGAACCTATAGTTTCTATAAAAGATTAGTTTCGATAGTGCCTATTTTAGTTGGAATATCTTTTAATATTAAATTTAAATTTCATAAAATATGGTTTTGAGGTATGACAGGAACTGTGAAAAAGAAGCCAATAAAGTATTAATTCTTCTCAAAATCTTAAGAAAGTCATGTACTATTGTTTCTAATTATTCTGGGATTTGTCTCTTAAGGGATCATAGTCATTCTTTGCAGATAATTATAAAAAAGATCTTCTGTGGTAGACCCATCTGTGCCTTGAAAGTCTTCTGAGAAGAAGAGAAAATAATAAGGTGATTAAAAGGTTAAAAGTATTTAGCTTTCTAGACAAACATGTTGCTAAATGACATTCGCAAACAATGTAATCCCTGGAAGAAATATCATATATGTCGATGTACAGTATATATTATGGAAAGGTAAAAATAAATAGTATTAAACATTTATATTTTTAATTAAAACTTTAAGTTACATTAAACTGCTTTTTAACCCACAAAATATTAATACAATCTGAATGTATTTTTATGATGAATCACTACATATACTTTTAAGGTGTCATTTATCATTGATGTAAGTAAATAATTTATATAATATGCTTTGATGAAAGTTAATCTTAAAAAACATATTCCCTAAATTAAGGAATCAAAACCAGGGTTATTATATTAATTCTGAGATTAATATAATGAAATACATTACATTAATTTTAAAGAATTTTTTAATGTGGCTCTTATGTATAGATTCTAAAAAGGGGGAGAGGGGCTTGTAGACGTTAAGGACTAGATTATCCCAAGTATGTAACCTGTCTGACAGGGACTCTCTTTAGCATTTTGGCTGTCATTTATTAACTCAGTATACAAATGCTTACGAATATCTTAGTCACATTCCGATATGTTAGAACTCTTTTGGGGATAATTTCTTATTCAGTATTTAATAGCTCTAACAAAGGTGGAGACTCAGATATTTTGTCAGTGATCTGGGCAACACGTTTTGTGTCAAATTTCTGATACTGTTTCAGGCCTGGATAGTGTGAGTTTTGAAGTCAGAGGCAACAATAACTCTTCCTCACCAAAGTAGCTAATTCTAACTCCCAGTTATTTTTTGTTGGTGATGATTTCAGTTTATTTGTTAACCTTCTGTTTTGAGTAATTATCAAGTCTTATATCCACTCCGTAGAATATGTGAATTCCTGCTTTTCTTGTCCTTAGGAAATAATTCACAAGTGACAATTGCCATGTGACATATGATACAGCATGGCTTGGTAATATAGAAGCATGAGGGATTTCCATGATTTAAACATCAGCATACTGTGAGGAAGAACATATTCCACTAGGGCACAAGTCTCTAAACTACCTCCCTGGAAATAACTGTTTTTCATGATAAACCAAGTTTCATGAATACCTATTTTAACACATTCTTAGAGATTTATAATACATATCAGCATAGTGAGAACTCTGAGAAACTGTCCCACAAAATAAAAATATTAAAAGCTTTGGGAATTTGTGAAGTGCTTCCACAACACACATGCCCATTGAATAGGATTAACTAAGCATTTTCCAAATTCATTTGAGCACAGAGCATTTTTTAAAAATTATTTTAAATTATTTTTCAAAGGAAATTTTATTTTGTGTTTGTATATGTATTTATTTAGTTATATACAGAATTTTCTTCTGTCTTAGTCTTGCTCAGGTTGCTATAACAAAATACCATAGCCTGGGTGACTTGAAAAACAGAAAATTATTTTCTCATAGATCTGGAGGGGCAGTCTGAGATCAGGGTACTAGCATGGTCAGTTTTTTGGGGGATGGTTGTAGATGGCCTTCCTACTGTGTCCTCAAGTAGCTGAGAGAGAGAGCAAACAAGCGTTCTGGTATCTCTAATTATAAGGCCCTAATCTCATCATGAGGTCCTCACTGATACATCCTCATCTAAGCATAATTACCTCCCAAAGGTCCCATCTCCAAATACCATCACATTAGGGTTAGGGTCTCCACTTATGGATGTGGAGGGGAGCACAATTCAGTTTATAATACTTGCCCTACAAAGAGACGAAGGACTCTTGGGTCTTTGGGCTCGTGAGCAATGATCTGAGGGTGCTCCTCAAGTGTCAGCTGGTGATATTTTAAGTGTCTGCTCTGTGGAACTTGGTATTTTGGTGACTATGGAAAATCATCTCTGTGATGAGTTAGTTCATAATCTATTTGTACTGAGAAATACACATTGCTGGGGAAACACCTATACAGAAAACACAGAAAGTCCAAACCAATGAGAGAAATGAGATTGAGAAAGTGCTCACATTTGCCATCATTGCAAAAAAAGTAATATATCCTTCAAACTTTTGTTGTCTATAGCAAAAACAAAACAAAACAAAATAAAACAAAAAAACTCCATGCAATGGGAAAATATGGTGACCACAGACTTTCTGGATTATTCATATTGTTGTCTTTCAGAAAGCTGAAAAAAAGTTCAGCTAGCAAGTTAACAAGCTCTTTCTAAGGGAAAAGTACCTGTTTGTAAACTGAGGATTGTGAATCCTCTGCTTCTTTTAGTGAAATGTATACACATGTTAATCTTTAGAGGTTCTTTGTACTTTTTATTTTGATAGATTTATTTTATGAGGTTAATTTAATCTGGAAGAGATCAAGGATTATTTGTACTTTACATATTTTAGATTAATTTTATAGTTCTCACAAGAGTAATATTTTTATATATAATTATCTAATTTTTATTACATGTTTTAGAACTGAACTACAGAATAAAGATCAAGAGGATAAATTGTATCTAGGTACCTTCCATTGCTTGCTTTGGCAGCGCATATATGGTATCTAGTTTCCGCTATGTGTAGAAGTAAATCTCAGGCACTGATCAAGTTTAGCCAGGGTCGTAGTTTGTCCACAGTGAATTATCTAAAAAATATGGCCAGTCATTCAAGTGTTAAATGAATGTGAAACAGTTTGTTTTTATATTTTAAATTAAGATATGCTTTTGACAGATAATCTGAAATCTTCAGATATAGAAAAAATATGTACTACTTTAACCAGCAATTATCCCTTCTAATATTTTATTTTATTTTATTTTATTTTTTTGACAGAGATCACAAATAGGCAGAGAGGCAGGCAGAGAGAGAGAGAGAGAGAGAGAGAGAGAGGAGAGGAGGAAGCAGGCTCCCCGCTGAGCAGAGAGCCCGATGCGGGGCTCGATCCCAGGACCCTGGGATCATGACCTGAGCCGAAGGCAGAGGCTTTAACCCACTGAGCCACCCAGGCGCCACCCCCTTCTAATATTTTAGTATGTCCCTTTCCAGTCTTTTTTCTATATATGTTCATTGCTTTTTTTTACTTAATTTCCCTCTCCCTCTTATGCTCCGGTATGTACACATCTGCAGGTTTTATCTTGCTTTTTTCATTTCACTTAGGACATAAGCATTTTCTCACAATCTCTTTAAAAACATCACTCTTCATGACTTCAAAATGTTCAAGTGGATATGTAAATCTTAAGGAAATTGTACCTTTCCTTTTAGAAATATGAACGTGTGTGTGTGTGTGTGTGTGTGTACGTATGTGTATCTTATTTTTGACTATATGTTTAGTCATTGTTCTCATATATTTTCACTTGCCTTTGTGGAAGTAGTTTACTAGAAAAAAATTTGCAGACTGTGAACACACAATTGGAATTTTCCTGGGGAGAAGGCAAATGAACTCTTATCAACTCATGGAGCAAGCGACTTTCACCTGTAAATTCTTGTTTGTATTCCAAGACTAGAATCAATGCTCACTTGCTGCTGTGTATTTTAGTTTTGTGCTCTAATCCCACAGGCTATTTCATTTGTCTTCCTCCCCAAAGAAGGGAGTGTTTCTTTATTCTTGCAATGCTAGTGTCTAGCCCATTGCTTGTCCTACAGTACCTCCTTTCTCTCGGATAGATGGATGAATGAATTGAATGTTTGAATGGAACCCTGCTTTAAGCTGGTAGGATTTGGAACCAAAATTTCTGCTAAGCAGCTACTTTTGCATTTCCTAATTAATAACTTATCGCAGTCCCTCTGGATTTTACATGTTTCTCTGTTCCAACTCTCAGAAAGGAAATCGAACTTAATTTCTCAAAAACTACCGAAAAGATTAGCAGATGATGATGTCTATGGAGAAGACTGGGGAATGGCAGACTCCGTGATGTACCCTCCCTCTAACATTTTAAATGCCTCCACTCTTTGGATGCACTTAGCTGCTTATTAATTCATATCACTTTCGTTTTCTTTTGTTAAGTTGGATTTTGACTTCACCCTGAATAAGTACAATAAAGGACCAGGAAGAGTTGGTAAACATTATACAGTTGTGGGAGAGAGACAGAAATTAGCATGAGACTGATTTAATGGTGTGAACTAAGGAGAGACATCTGCCCAGGGATCTGTTAGGAAGAGAAAGATTTTTTATTCAAGAGCTGTGGGAGAGAGCATGCCTGGGTGGATTCCTAAGTAAGTGAGATATTAAGTGTGGATTTGGACATCTCTAAGCCATTGCTCTCCTCTTATAATGCAGATAGTTGAAAATACTAAAGGCTGCACTGTGGCTCATGTGTAAAGCTGGCAAAAACAATTACCAAAGTCATAAATTTGATTTCATTCAAGCTGTTAAGGGTAATAATTTATTTAAGTGAGGTCTTCTGCTTTGATTAGAACTAGGAAAGTTCAGCTGTTCTAATCCTTTGGGGTAGAGCTGGGTTACTGTTACAGATAAGGAGGCTGGAAGGTGGCTACTACTGTGGCTGTTGATCATTCCAACAGGAAATGCTTTCGCTAATTGTTTCATTTCCTCTTTTCAGTTAAGTGTTTATTTTTCTTTCCAAGAGTAACTTCTTTCTTACAAAGTAAACGGGTCCACTTAAAAAAAAAAAAAATCCTAATTTAATCAGATGTTTTCAGAGAAGTTACAGCTAACCTATGGCTTGATCAAAGCCACATTTTTCTAGTAAATTGGTAGAGCCAGGATTTGAAGATAGAGTTATCAAGGCAGTATCTGTGTGGCCAGAAGGTCACAGTACCACACTGGTTCTGAGAATTTGCCTAAAGCTCTGTGGAAAGTAATTTAAATATTTAAGTATTTTACAATTCAGTTCTCTTCCATAGAGACAAACCCTCTGGCAGTTAGTGACTAAGACTGCTTACCAAACCCACCAATAAGAGGACCTAACCCAACTGTTGGTGAAGGAAAGTCTTGTTAATAAATAAACCCTGTAACTTTCCCTCTGCCAGGAAGTCACGTATAACTCGAAGGAGAGGTTCTAGTGGTCTTATTCTTGAAAATTCTTATTCAAGGGTAAGTGACTTGACCAGCCTTCCAAATCTTTTCTTCCAGTCCCCTCCATTCTTAGAGTAGGTATCTCAAAAATGTGCTCCCTTCTAATTGTAAAGTAATCCTCAGTAGGGTGTTCATTGATGGCTTTAGGGTGTAACCACCACCAGGGGTATTTGCATTTTAATGGAAGGCTTTAAAAGATCTAAGGCTTCAAGACTGAAAGCAGTATATCTCTACTGGTGAAATTGGAGGCCGCGTGATAGATTGGGTAGGAGATATCTGGGGTGAAAGGAGCCCACTGGGTCTATTCTAATCACAGCATGAGCTAAAGTGTTCCTACTTAGTGGCCTGACTTCCACTTCCAGAGTGAGGGCAGTGAGGACAGCTCCTGTGGCCTGAATAATAAAGTACTCTTCAACAGTTTCATTTTCTTTAAAAGCAAAACAAATTAAAGGGCTAAAACTTTAAAATGTTAGTTTCCTTTTCCTTTCCCATTTTCTCCAAAGCATCTTGCTTGAGATCTCTCAATATCTCCTTTTTCCTGGACCTCTGATGTAATTTAGGATTATACTGAGACTTAAAATTCCCAACTTTTGTCAGGCCATACTTTGAGACCACTGGAATGGATGAGGTAGAATACTTGACGAATTTTGGGGAAAGGACTTCCCAAATTGGATTAAAACTTATTTAAAGACATACAGTGGAAAAAAAAAAAAAAAAAGAAAAGGAAAACGGAAAGAAAATAAATATATGTAGTAATCCAGGCACTGAGTTAAGTTTTTAGGACACAGAGATATATTTTATACACTTTCTGCCATGTAGGCTGGAGAGTAAAACAAATGCACAGATTACTACGATCAGTGCAGAGAAAGCTATGATAGAATTGTTCACCATGGGTTATCATGGTGCATATAAAGCATACTAACTAGAAGTGGTTAGTAAGTAGGATAGTTAAAGTATAGCCAAGTTTAGCCAGGTGAAATGGGGATGACGGTGAGTTCGTGTAGAAAAGGCCTTGGGGACAAGGGAAGCAGCATCTATAAAGGTGGTATAAATGGGAGACCAAAGCAACTTGTGACACTCTGCACTTGGGGGGGGGGGGCACATGAATGTAAGAATAAAATGGTGCAATTGGAAAAGTAGGCACAGGCTAAGCATTGGAAGCCTTTGCAGCCATGGTAAGGAGTGTAAATCTTGCAGAGAACTACTGATATGTTTAAGCAAATGGAAAACATGATCAAATTAGCATTTTAGAAAAAATCCTCCTGAGATCAGTAGGGAGAGTTGTCCTGACTCCGGACTCTAGGCTTTATAGGCTACATATGGACTCCGTAGGCATGGAGGTAGATCTTAGGAGAGTTCAGAAGACTGTACTAGTCGGTCAAGTAAGAAATGAGGGATTGACCTGGAAGATAGAAGCAGGGATAGAAAAGGAGAATGGATCAGAGAGATATCTTCATTGAGATGATATTTGAGTGTACAAGGTTGGCAGGGGAGACACAGCTGAGTCCTGGATTTTTGGCTTAGTCATTTAGGTTCCATTTTGCTGAATCAGGGAAAGAGAGATAGGTTTTAATGGGAGAAGATGCTGAGTTCAGATTTGGACAAGCTGAGTCTTAGATTATCAAAGAACATCTAAGCAGAGATTTCCGGTAGACAGGCATTAATCTGTCTGAATCCCAGGAGGAAGACCTAGATTGAAGATACACATTTAGCCATTATTCCTCAGCATCTCAAGGATGTCAGTAGCAGGATTACTCAGGAAGAATGACGATTATCAGAGGGCTGTTGATTAACCCTAGGCAAGTAACCAAAGTTAAAGAAACAGCTGAAGATAAAGAATGATAATAACAGATAAATTAAGTAGCCAGACAGTTACTACACTATGAGGGAGAATGTCCTTATGGAATAGCAAAACAAATTCAGTCTCCTTGCTTTTGGTTCAAAGCCCTTCAGGATTCTGACCCAGGCAGTAAATTTGGTATTATCCATCTTTGTTCCTCATCTTCCTTGACCTGTTTTGGCTCACTGGAGATAATCCTGCACATTCATACGTTGTCATGTTTCCATTCATCTCTCATATTCTCACTGGGGTGCACTTTCCTTCCATTCTTTTCCTCTCCATAGCTGCCTAACTCTTCCTGCAGAATTCTCTTCTAATGCTTCTGCTGCCATGAAATTTTATCTTGCGTTCCTCAACATGGAAGTATCATCATCCAGCCTAACCTCCAATTAGTATTCAGCTTGCAACTTTCTTATGACACTTAGCACATTCTGGTGTATGCCATAGTTATTTATGCACCAGATTGTCCCCTTTAGGCATAAGTATAAACTCCTGAAAGCTAAAGAACCCATTCTCCCAAATTAATCACAGTGGACACTGTGATTCAAATGACAGCGTACTGCTTTGAAAACAGCAAGTGCTTAATAATTGTTTGTTAAACGATCCCATGTATTACTTACACTAAATAATAAAGGCAAGATCTTTGACTCTTCTGATGAGGCAAAGGATCTCAGTTGAGGCTAAGATGGAAATGTGAACTTAGGAAGGCTCTTTCCGGTGGTTCTGAGATGTCTAGGCACATACTGGCCATATGATGGAAAAGCATTTCATAAAAGCGTATTCATGATACAGGTGCAGAAAGGAGAAACATAATGCTAAGTGTGTTTGTTTCAAGAATTGCTAAAATTATATTCTTCATGTTGTTCTCATGCAAAAATAGCAAATCCTTACCTCCTTTTCACCTTGTGCTTTTAAAATTTTTAAAGTTAATTTCATGCAATAAGTATGTAAAGGACAAGTACCACTAAAACACAAACACGATGTATTTTTATTTATCCTAAAGGCAAATATAAGATGTTATACTGGCAATTTCCCAGCGATGTCCTGCAAATAATCCTAAGCCTTTCCAATTTATTTTGGGGTATTAAAAGTAAAGCAACCTAGTGGGGCTGTTCATTTAAATAGAATAGGGTTAAATGATAACTTGACTTATCTTTTAAATGACAAAAAATAAAGAAATTGCAAGACCTTTTCACACATTAGATATGTATTGTCATTTATCATCTAGATATCAGGCTAGCAGTGCGAAGTAATAAAACATATCATCAAAAAATGTGCTATAGGTCTGAATCACTCTTTCATTCCACCTCCCAGCTAACTGTAGTATTAAATCAAACAAGCAGAACATTTCCTTAGGCAGCCATTGCCTTTTAATTTCCTGAAGAACCTTAAAATATCATTCATTACAAGTACTACACATATTTGGTTTTTAAAAGTCTCATAAATCAATAGCAGGCTGACTGTAATAATTATTACAAGTTAGTGCATAATTTTCGTGCTGAAGGCTGCATGCAGAACTTTAGCATATGCAAACGAGGCAATTCAAACTGTGTATAGATATTAATATGAAGAAGCAGGTAACGAGGTGCAGGCTATGAATTATGCATCAAGAGTGGCTGATCTTCAATGAGGAAAATGAATTCAGCATGTAATCTAATTAGTGATGGAAGTCTATTACATCTAACTGCAAAAGCAACCGTCCTTGAAACAAATTTATTTACAGTCCATGTTACCACTTGAAACAACTTTGAAATGATGTGTAAGACAACAGCTTAATTGTAAAAATTTTTTGTTTGTTTGTTTCAGTTCTAGACCTGGAAGGCCTCCTAAGAGGACTCAAAGTGTCACCTCTCCAGAGAACTCTCATATTATGCCACATTCTGTCCCTGGCCTCATGTCTCCTGGGATAATCCCACCAACAGGTAAGAATGCTACCCATTTATGACAAAAACATTAAAAGTCAGCTGATGCCATAGTTCTTATATGTGTATATGTATGTTTACATAGATATTTATGCTCATCAATTGTGTTTTGTGCACACTAATATTGTGTTGTTGATGAGAATTTCTTGCAAAATTGCATTGTGGTTATCATCATTTCTTTATTTAAAATAAAGTGAAAGAAGCTAAATTGAGCACCGTGCTAGGAGTGATTCTACTTAATCCTCTCACCAATTTCAAACAACAAATTATTATCCATATTTTCCTGGTAAGTAGTCAAAGCTGGGAGAGAATCAAGTGACTCTCCCAAGGTCAATTAGCTTATAACTGTTAGTGGTTATTCAAATCCAGGTCTCTGGGTTCTAAATTTATGTTTTCATTCATAAGAATTCTGAAATAAATTGAAACGCATCCAAACAAGACTAACTATGTCAATAAAATATCTATTTTTTCAAACTATACTGTGAATACATTTCCATTAGAAACCTCTGAAAGATGTTCATTTCTGGAATTTTAAAAACATTCAAGAGAAGAAAAAATAGTCCTGACTGCACAAGTTCCATACCATAAACAACTTTAATAATGCACTAAACATGAAAATAACTCATTTGGTTCTACCACTTGGATGTGTTCATTGAGGCTTTAATTTACTTACACATGTTTGCCCACTTTCCGTGTTTCATCCAGACCAATGAGCAAATTAAAATAACAATTGTCATGATTTTACTTGTATTCATTCTTATCATCACAGGAGTTTATTGAGGAGATATATGTATAAACACAATTGCCGTTAACACAAACTAATACAGAAATATAAGCTGGCAAGATGGGGAGAGAGTCTTCCTCTTTTCTCTGAATTCCCATATCAGTGTTTTCTTTTTATTTTGTAACATTTCTCTTTCTCTATGCTATGATACTATCATGGATAACCTGATTTCATAGTTCATATTTGGTAGAGAGCTCTTTGAAAGTATGACTATTTTAATTCATTTTATTTTTGTGAGAACATCTGAATGGCTCTTTCACCTTTGTGGACCTTTATCAAACATCTGTTGAGTTGAATTTGAAACTATTTCTTCATTTTATGTATTTAATTTTTTCCAGTAAGGTACCATGGTATATACTTAGCAGCAAATTATTTTAAGTGCCACGGAGTGTTGTATTTTTTTTTTTTTAAAGATTTTATTTATTTATTTGACAGAGAGGCAAATCACAAGTAGGCAGAGAGGCAGGCAGAGAGAGAGAGAGAGGGAAGTAGGTTCCCTGCTGAGCAGAGAGCCCGACTCGGGGCTTAATCCCAGGACCCTGGGATCATGACCCGAGCCGAAGGCAGAGGCTTTAACCCACTGGAGTGTTGTATTTTTATGCTAATTTTGTAGATGAAAAATTGAGACATAGAAAAATGAAATCAATAGTTGAAAATGACCCAGTTACAGAATGAGTATCATCATTTCCATTTGTTTAATTAGTCATGTTCCTCAAGTGATTGAATCCTACTGGCTGAAATTCTAATTCCAAATTTGAGATTCAGAAAAGAAATTGACAGTGCTTGTTAAATTTAACTGGTATTATTTAACTAGATAAAATTTCCTGATCTGAAAATTTGGTGATTTTTTGGTACCATGTAGGCTAGATATAACTAAAATCTTAACTGTTCATGTCTTATGCTTGAAAGACTCAGGTGTGCCAGAAGAAAGAATTGTTGACTTAATTAACTTCTCAATGAACTGTGTTATGGAGATTAAAAAATCATTTTAATAATCATTATTCTGTATTTGAAAAGTTTGTGTTGCAGGTATCTTATGGGTGAAAAGTATTTTAGATTGTAGTTATATTAAGATAGGGAAGATCTGGTTCCAAATTGTCTGCCAACATTTAATATTTCAAGGGGAAGACAATAAATAGTTCATTACAAAAGTAATGAAGAAATAAGATGATTTTATCACAGTCTGAGTATAGCAATACCTCACATAGTTAACACCAAAAAGTAACCTGGGGGTAAGTAAAATTTCTAAACAACTGATGATCATATGCCAAAACTGAAAATCAAAATATTAAGTTATTTTCGATAGACCCCTTTCTGAAATATATTACATATTTCCCTGGCTTGGTGAACAGAAACACCAAAGATAATTTAAACTTGACTCATTATTAGGAACATTCATTTTTTAATTTTTAAAATGTTTTAAAAGATTTTATTTATTTATTTGACAGGCAGAGATCACAAGTAGGCAGAGAGGCAGGCAGAGAGAGAGGGAGAAGCAGGCTCCCTGCTGAGCAGAGAGCCTGATGTGGGGCTCAATCCCAGGACTCTGGGATCATGACCTGAGCTGAAGGCAGAGACTTTAACCCACTGAGCCACCCAGGTGTCCCAGGAACATTCATTTTTGAAGTAGGATCAATTTTATGTATTTCAATTGCTGTCCTGTTCTCAGACGTGTTTTTGTTTGTTTACTTTTGTTCTTCCTCGTGTATTGTGAACCCAGAAACCAGAATTTCTTTCAAGCTTATTAAGCATTATATTGATACAGACTTTAAAGAGTTATGTTTTAGATAAAGATGAGGAAATAGAGGCTCATCGTGAGAGCAAAATGGATTGAAAAGTAGGTTTTGAACAGCTCAGTGCTCTATAGAGCCCAGCGAATGACTTTAAGACATGGGGAGCATGACTACTCATTACCATTTCACTTACTTTCTTTTTTATTTGTTCCAAGTTTTTAATTTAAATTTTAGTTAGTTTACATATAGTGTAATACTAGTTTCAGGAGTAGAATTTGTGTCAACACGGACATATAACAGCCAGTGCCCATCACAAGTGCCCCCGTTAATACCCATGACGCCTGTAGCCCATCCTCCCATCCTCTCCCCCTCAGCAACCCTCAGTTTGTTCTCTATGGTTCAGAGTCTCTTATGGTTTGACTCCCTTCCTCTCTCTCTCTCTCGCTCTCTTTTTTCCTTTCTCCTGTGTTCATCTGTTTTGTTTCTTAAATTCCATGTATATTTCACTTACTTTCAACTTTCAGAGATTGTCCATAGATTTGTACCTGCCAGGAATTTGACTGTTGCCCATGAATGGTGTTATCTTAATATATTGGGTGATTGCTCTTTCTGCATAGAATTTTTCTAGATGGAGAAGTTTAGATTTTAGTTGAACACAGACTAATACCTCCATCCCTTGGACTATTTACTCACTTGAAACATTAACTGGAAATCTAATGGTCTTAAAGAAATCTTACAGTTCTTAAAAGAGTGTAATGCTTTTCTTCTAAGGAGAATTTAGTGTGTTCAGGGAACATAATCCACTATGAATATATAGAATTTTATCTCCCAGGACTTTTTTTTTTTTTTACTTGCTACTTTCTTTTCTATATTTGTGACTTTAAACACACACACACACACACACACACACATTTTTTTTTCTTCCTAAGATGGGGAATGTGAAGTGTGTTAGTTATTTTTATAAACGTGATGAAGAAGTTACATATCAGTATTGCTGGTATTAAGCAACTAGTTTGATGATGTTTCTACCATGTTTTTAACCTGTGGCTTTGGAATTTTAAAAATTTATTTCCAAGAGTCTATAGTTAGATCGGTATCTTTAAGAAGCTTGGATATTATGTTTCTAAAACTAGTGAAACAAACAAACAAACAAGCATTTAAGCCTCAAGAAAACAAAGAAAGAAAAGAAACAACCCCTGCCCTTAAAATCTCAAATCCTTTCTAAGATTTAAACTGTAACCTACCTGTGAAGATTGACCCGTACTTTTGGACTCCCAGTATTACCATTTGAAATGTATAAACAATGCAAATTTACCTTTGACGTTGCCAAAATTGGTCCTGTGAAAAAGGAAATTTATTAATTTTGACAAATTTATAAAAATCTATCAATTTATTCTTAATCATCGTGTTTTCTTTTCAACAATTGAAATTGGAATTAAATGATGATCTTTCCTGGAGGCATCTGTTTTCTTAGGAAAACAACAACAACAAAAAAAGGCTATCTTTATTTATTTATTTTTTTAAGTATATTCCCAGCCCTAATATTATGTACTTAGGTATCTATAATTAAAAGAAAACTTTAAGATTGCCTATCAGGTTTTTATTTGTTATTTTGGCTGCTTTAGTGGGCTTGTGTGTAACCTTAGAAGGGGGCGTGGGCAGATGGTGATAATTTCCAAAATTTATGGTTGTCACAGGATGCCATGGCAATGAAAAGTGGAAGTTAATGAAAGAAAGAAGGCTCTTTGTAGAGTCTCACAACGCAATGCCTCCTGTAGTGCTCTCTACATTTATTTGGACTGAGTACATGTCATAAATCATTTTTGATAACAAATACCAGTTTGGAATAAATTTATCCTAGCAACAGACTTCCAATAACATTCATACTTTTTATAGAATTATGTGTATTTTATAATTAAGGAAAGAGTTATTTAGGAATTCTAAATATTCCCCTCTTGTGCCAGGAATGCAATTTGGCAAGTGTATTTGGCCAACTTCCTGTTTTTATCTTTAGGGCAGAATGCAAACTAGTTTTGAAATACAATATTATGTAAGTATTAAGAAGTAACTTGGTGAGTCCAAATATCTACATTTGACTGAGGAAAAAAATAATTTAAATATATGCAAATTGAATGAACAATTTATAGTTTTGATTCTTGAACTTATCTTTTTTCTCACTGTGACCTTGTAGGCACATAACTAATATGCATTCAAGCTAAAGAAAGCAATTGTAAATAACACATGCATTATGCTTAAAAGGTAAGAACTTCTAAGCACAATTTATCATTTTGGGAGAAATACTAGACCAGGACAGTGTTAATTCAGAATTAATCCCATTGAAACATTCTTTTCTTAAAGAACAAAAAGTTGATAGGAAAATATCCTATGTGTATTTATAATTCAAAGGAGTATATTCAAAGTTTATGTATTTTTATTTTTCTGGCTAAATGCTACTAACTAGCTGGCAACAACATTTGAACTACCTCTTTTTGAGATATCAGCATTTGTAACATTTTAAATGAATTAAACATTTCCACTTCTGGGGAGAAAATTCATAGTGTGGAAATGTGCCTTGTATATTGAGAAGTTTATTAAAACAAATGCATTGTATTCCTTGGGAGACTCACTAGTAAGGATAACTGAAAAATGCACAAGTGAAACAGCCACGAGTGGATTGATTGTCTCACTAATAAATTAAACATAACGATCTACTGAATGCTTTACTCAAAGAGTAAATATAAACTATTTAAACCATTAATGTTATGTAGTATGTGTATGCATGCATCTCTATGTGGGGAACATTTGTGAGGTTTAATCACTAGACATTTTTTGAGGGTAGTGCTTTTAACTTACGTATTTAATGCATGCTCCTTTTATGTTTTTCTTGAAGGGAAAAAGGAAATATCTCCTTTTTGCTTTTTCCTTTTGAAAGGCCAGCTTAAACACTGGACTTCAACATATAACTTACTTAGCTTTCAAACTTCTATTGGATACTGTGTTAGTTACCTGTGGCTGCTGTAACAAATTATTCCATTCTTGGGTGACTTAAAGAAATAAAATTGATTCTCTCATAATTCTGGAGAAGTCCAAAATTGGTATCAGTCAGCCAAATCAAGGAGTCAGCAGGACCAAACTGCTTCTGGAGGCTCTTGGGGATCCTTCATTCCCCAGCTTCTAGTAACTGCCAGCATTTCTTCCTGGATTGTAGTTCCCTCACTCTAATTTCTCTCTTTTCCTTGGTGTACGCACATATGTATGTGTGTGCGTGTGCGCAGGCACAGGCGTCTAAAATTCTGCGTCTTTTGTAAGGATATTTGTGATCATATTTAGAGCTCATTAGAAAATCCAGGCAGATAGTCTCATCTCAAGATCCTTAACATAATCACTTCTGCAGAAACTTTTTCCATATAAAGTGGCATTTGTGGGTTCCCTACATTAGAATATGGGCATAATTTGGGGGTCATATTAGCTTACCACATCGAGCAAGTCACTGAGATACTCTGAGGGGCCGAAGGGTGATGTTATAGATATGCATTTGGGAGATTTTGTGATTTTTGTTCACTGTGGTATCCCAGCATGTAGAATAGAATTTGACGCAGAGCAGATATTGAAAATAAATATTTGTTCAGAGAATATGGCTAATATATGTTTAGTAAAGGATTTCTGAGAGGAATTATTATGCTTCCAAGTTACAAATTTAAACAGTGGTGTTATATGATGTAGTTTAAAAATCCTATGAAGCGTGGTTAGTCTCCAAATTAAAGACTCAGAGGGTAGAGCCTAAAGGAGGTGTACTAAGTCAATGGGAGGCTTTTATTTGTTTGTTTATAGGTTATGATGGCTACATTTAAGTATTATCATCGACACTTGATGAAATTTGAATCTCCAGCTTGATACTCTAGGGAAGCAATATTTATGGGAATAAAATGGCAACACAGAACTCATTAGTCTTTAAAATTCCTGCATATTATATACTGTATGATATTGTTCTTAAGGACTGGAATCCTCATTGTGCCCACAGTATCTTGATATAGAATTAATTTAATACATATATGAATAAAATATAGCTCATAATTTAACTAAATGTACATACAACTTTGGTATGAGGAACTATATAATAAATATATTTACTTTATTAAATTTGTAATATGCATTAGAATCAAGCATCTCAGTCCAATCACCATATGCCCTGTGTCTATTAGTTGCATAATAGAAATTCATAAATGTCTTTTTTTTCTAAGCTTTTAGAGCAAAGATCTGTTATCTTTAGATTTAATCAAGTAACCACATGTTATTAGACTTCTGGACAGGCCTCCCATCTACTTAATCTAGAAGAAAATGACAGCCCTTTCTTCCCTAATTTGTTTCTCTTCCAAGTTTCTGTTGAGTTCTGTGTTCCTACATGCCTACTCTGGGCCATGGAATGAGTTATAATCTACTTACACATCTCTCTCAGTCGATTTGAAGCAATGAAGTTGCTAACATCCTTAACTGACTAATCGCAAGACATTATTTGCTTCTTTTTTAGTAATATGATGCCTCCTTTGACAGAAGAGAAGTTTACTTACATTAAGTAAAGTAAATGAGATTTGAGTCAACTTTTGATTATGATAGTGGAAGGTGTGTGGATTAGTTAGGGTTTTGTGGACTCTCCATTTAATGTGAGATTCTCAGTGTTCTAATCCCTTGGTTACACGCAGGACAGGTCATTTGTTGTTTGCTGTGATTTCTTGCCCAGTAGGAGGTGCTATTACTATCCTGGTTCCCTCCCTAATCAAGAGAACGAAGACATAAAAATATTGTTCATTAAGGAAAAACAACCAATTCTGCTATAGATATACTTTGAATACTCTGAAAAGTGTTGTAGAACGAAGTCAAGTAAAGCAAGATAAACAACTATTTGTGCAGCCTCCTTCTCTGTCTTTGATAGACTTTCCTTTCTGAGGCTAACTTCAAAGCTTCAACTCCTTCCCTTAATGATGCGTTCCTGGTTTGTTATTTAGAACTTAACCATATCATGTTGGACTTCTGAGATATTTTCTGCATGCATTTTGGGGTAAGTTTTACAACTTCACACTCTTCTTTGTAAAGAAGTAGACTTGCTTACTGAAAGTATTGACAGGATCAAACATTTCAAGAGAACTTGACAAATGTCAGAAAGACAGCAGTATTAATAAAGCCTTGCATTCAGTCTCCTAAAACATTCATTGCCCTGGTCATGAATGAACCTAAGATCTGATTTGAAAACGTTCTGGCTGGTAAGCGCCTAAGGATTTTATTTGGTTATGTAATCATATAAACCAACATTGTGATAAAACTTCTGAAAGCACCAATATAAACCTAAGCTTAACTGAATAAGAATAGAAAGTCCAGGGAGAGGGAAACAACAAGACTGTTTTACTCAACCCTTCAGATGACATCTGGGGTATTATGTTCAGTCATGACACCACAATTTTTAATAGGATCTTGACAAACTGGCGAGTGCTATGAGAATAGACCAGATGCTAGGGGTTTGGAAATGTTGGTGATGTTTAGTCTCAAGCAGACTTACAGAGTCTGAAAGTGGATGATAGAGTAGATTCACACGGTGCTCTTTTAAAGACAGAAATCTAACTGATGGACAATAATTACAGAGAGGTCTGCATTGGCTTCCATACGAAAGATGACACTCATGAAACCTTAACTTTCCCTACTGACAGAAGAGTTCAAGCAGAAAGAGGGATGAAAAGTTGTTAGCCATAGTTTTTATATTTAATTAATTTTTATAGGCCAAAGTGTTCATGGTACAAAAGAGTAATAGTTAAAAAAAGAAATTATCTCCCTCCCTGACCTCAGCCATCCATTTTCTAACTTAATAATCACTGTTAGAGAAATTTGAAGGTGATTTTGTGTTGGAGGGAGGTAGATCGAGTAACACTGTCTCATTCCCTTCTAATTATAAAATTTCATGATTCTATTTCATTTTACTTTGAATTATTCTTCTAAACTTCATATGGAGCCTTCCTAATTAAAAGATATCTATCCTTCTGGGTCTATATTTTTATATACTTTGTTTTAAAAATTGTTTTTAAAAAACTACTTTTGAGATGGCAATCCTATTGCCATGGTGGTATTTGGAACCAGAAGTTAAAAAAAAAAAAATGGTATTATTTTAACCAGTAAAGATCATCACAAATGATAGTAGAAAGACATGAACTCTTAAAGGGATTTAAATGAAAGACTTTGATCTTTACTATAAATTACTTTGATTTGACTTTCCAATTTAAAAAGTAAAGTCCCCAGGAGAGGAGTCAGTTCTTAAAAATCATAGGAATCTTCCAACCACACTACTTTTTTTTTTTTTTTTAAGATTTTATTTATTTATTTCACACAGAGAGAGAGATATCACAAGTAGGCAGAGAGGCAGGCTAGAGAGAGGGGGAGCAGGCTCCCTGCTGAGCAGAGAGCCCAATGTGGGGCTTGATCCCAGGACCCTGAGATCATGACCCAAGCCGAAGACAGAGGCGTAACCCACTGAGCCACCCAGGCACCCTCCAACCACACTACTTTTTAAATATGTAATAATTAAGTCAAATGTTTTGATTCTTCATTCCTTCATTGATAGAATGTTTTTATAATATCAAAATTACTTTTCTCATTGAAATGCCATGAATGTCAAATGATACAGTTTATAGTAACATTCTGAAAATGAAGTTAGAGAAAGATAAAGTATTATTATTATAATTGAACCAGCTGACCCAGGTGTTATTATTACACCGACTTTGTTTGTTGGTTGGTTTTTTAGAGAGAGAGAAAATGCACAGACAAGTGACGGTGGTAGGGGGGAGAGCAGAGGGAGAGGGAGAGAGAATCTTAAATAGGCTCCACACCCAGCACAGAGACACGGGGCTCACTGACACGGGGCTCAATCTCAGGACTTTGAGATCATGACCTGAGGCGAAATCAAGAGTTAGTGTCTTAACTGACTGAGCCACCCAGGTGCCCCTTATTGCTGACTTTCTATGCTCATATCAGCACCACTGGATTTGAGAAAAAAGTGATAACTTTAAAAGATGTAGAGCTTCAGATTAGAAAATCTGCTTGGCAAATTATTCAAATTCATATAAATGTACTCTATAGAGAACACTAAAATTCCTTATCACATGTTTACTTTTTGGGACTTAGTGACAATGACTTCTTTTTATAAATTTTCATCTGTGAGCAGAATAAGCTTTATGGATATGAAATGTCTTTTCTACAGTTATATATTTAAACTGTGATATTATCTTTCAGAAATATGCATGCTACAAATGGTAGTAGACCTTAAAAATGGAGATTGCCTTGAATTGATTACAGCTGTATACTGTGCTATTTAATTGTTGGAAATGAATTGACATATACTGTAAAGTAAACAATGAAGCTAGTTTTCAAAATGATAAAACTGTAACCTAATTCAATAAATTGAATCAGATTACACAAACACTTTTGCACTTCATTAAGGAAGTAGTCAGTATAATTAATGTGAGAGCTTTTTATCATGTTCACTTATTGATATATGGCTAAGGATATATACACAGTAGACTAAACTCTTTCAAGATCTTTGTGCTGTTTTACTTTTAACTAAAGCGCCAGAAGCCCGATTCCTTGAGAGGACCACTATGGATTTAATAATTTTATCTTTGTTTGTGTTGGAATACAATGAGTAGGTTTTGATTCTTTTTACAGGACATGTATTTTCGAAACAACATGGTATCATGATGTGGCTTCTCCTAACCTAGAACTGAAAAGTCTGGCTTTCATTCTCTTCAGCACTTGTTAGCAGTGTGACCTTAACTAATACTACCTGCCTCATTTGTTCAATTATCACAAGGCAGGTATTGGTACCTCAGATGTCAATTTAGAAGAGAAAAAAAATGCTAAGAGACTTGTTCAAAGTTTTACTATTATGTGATAGAATTAGTTTTCAGTTCAAGTCTTCTGACTCCAGTTTATTGGCTATTTTCTACATCAAGCTGCCTTCTGAATTACTTTATTACCCATCAAGCAAACATCATAAGGTCCGCCATGTCTCCTACTTGATAGGACTTTGTGAAGAAACTAATGTAGCACAAAATGCTTTGCAAAGTCTTTAGAGCAAGGTGTCATCTGATATTTAGTTTTTTTATGATGATTTTCAAAATAGGACTTATGCCTTGTTCCAAATAGCATACCAGTTATATATCTCTCCGACCATAACAGTTCTGGGAATAATGGGCCCTTTCTCATATTTATGGCATCAGATTATAATCATTTCCTCAGTTTTTAAAAAAATTGTTTTTGTGTCTTCCAATTAGTTCAAATAAAGGTATTTTCTCCCAGTAAAATCCTCTTATGTCAATGATTACATTTTGATCATGATGGTATATTGAATTTTATGATTGATATTTCATTCACTGAAATGCCGTTTATGTCAGTTTTTTGATAGAATATCATTTTATCAAACATATTCCCATTAGTTGTCATTTAAGACATGCAATGATATGTGGAAAGACTCCTTTTTTAAATAGGTGTTTTGTAATGATTTGGTTCTGCTTCCTGGGTTACAAGGATATGATTTAAAGAAAGTGTTGAGGTTTTAAGGATTATGATATGTGGAAAGACTCCTTTTTTAAATAGGTGTTTTGTAATGATTTGGTTCTGCTTCCTGGGTTACAAGGATATGATTTAAAGAAAGTGTTGAGGTTTTAAGGATTAAAAGGGGTGTAAAACTCTTTGTCTCTTCCACAGTGCTTTGAAATTATAAGTTGCTATTTTGGGTTAGACTTACAAATGTGATGCTATATCACAAATATTCTCTTTAAACATGTATAGTATTTAATATTAAAATGAAGTGTTTAATCCTTTAGTAATTCCTGATTCCCTAGAAGTCAATTTTTGAGGTGTCCTTTTCTCTATTAAAACATCTAGTTGGAAACTGTTTTCTAAATGTGAGAATGCAGCATTGTGAAGGTTTTCAAAATCTCTTCTATTTGGATACCTTCATTCATCTATGAAAGCAGGAAATGCGCTTTATAAATGTACTCTATAGAGAACACTATAGACCACTCTATTATCTATTATTGTCTATCAATGAAATCCTTCTAGGGAATTATATTCGGGGGAGCACTTTGAGAAGAATAGCATGGAATCATGTTGATTCAGATGAATATAACTGCAAATATCTCTAATTTCAAGAAAATTAATTTCTTAAGATTATAATATAACAGTATTTTGAAGTTATTTGAGCATGAGATTCGTCTCATCAAATATAACCTTTAAGTTACTTATTGAATAAATTACATTTAGGGATACCATTCCAAGAGAACCCGTTACCATATGACCTGTCCGTATGAGTTGTCTTTTTGATTTATAACGGCAATTGCTTTCTCGGCATGGATTTCATGACATAATAATATTCTATGAATTTTTGAAATTACAGTGAGCTTCACATCAATCATCTATAATAAAATACTGTATGTACCAATGAAAGAGACTATTGGAAGGTAAACATCTTAGAAATATGAACTTCCCCGAAATGCCAATATTGTTATTTTAATGAAACAGGCAGGCTGCTGCTTTTGAAATTTTCTAAATTGATCATAAAAGTGGTCAGTATCATCCATCCCATTAGTGCACTATCTGATATTCTCAACAGTAATATTCATTTTCCCTTGACTGTGTCAACTGTCCATCCAGCTAATTTTGCTTAGACTGCTGCTGTTCTTGGCCTGAATTCAAGGGAATCTATTGCTTCTGGGGTTCCTAGGCATTAATGTCTTGAATTTCAGGATTATAATTAAACACATGTGACATGGACTACCATTATCTGTCCATGTTTCTTTTATCTGTAACAATCGGAGATGTTTAAAGTGAGATCTTAGCAATGTAAAGAATGAAGTGCGCTGCTCTGCTGTTTCTTTAGTATATCTTCACAAAGTATTACTGAATATTTTGAGTTATAGTGTTCTGTATATTGAGTTATAGTCTTCTACCAGTAAATATTACCATTCCATTTGAAAAAAAAAACAAACTATACCTAGAATTTGCCATTAGCAGCTATTTCATTTTTTATTTAGTATCAGTTTTGTTCCTAAAGCACCATGTTAATAAGCATGTGTAATTCTTCCCTAATTTGACATATTTTTATGTCATCTATTTATTACTGATCATTACATTTTCAACTGATTTCTTATTTCCTCTATAAGTTAGCATGGATTTCTTAAAGGGAAATATTCATTTGTTAAGTAACACATTTGGAAATCCTATGAATACATTCAAAGAGAGCTTAAATTTTTAGAAAACATTTTGAAAAGCTTATTCTAATTTATCTTTTTTTGAAAGATTTTATTTATCTATTTGACAGAGAGAGAGAGAGATCACTAGTAGGCAGAGAGGCAGGCAGTGGGAGGAGCAGACCCCCTCCTGAGTGGAGAGCCCAATGCTGGGCTCCATCCCAGGACCCAGAGATCATGACCTGAGCTGAAGGCAGAGGCTTAACCCACTGAGCCACCCAGGTGCCCCCTAATTTATCTTAATCATGCGGCTTGGAAGACCCATTGCCATATTGCAGATGTAAGATGCACACAAAAAGACTATTTTTGCATATGAAAAAATACTTGAAATTTGCTTCAAAATAGTTGCTTGAATTTATCTACATGGTACTTCTTGTTACGTTTCTTTTATAGGTATAATTGCTGTTAAAATGTAGATTTACTATAATACATTGTGCATATTATCCAATGGAAAGAAACCAATCCAACTTTTCAAATATATATACATTTTACTGACAAGTTTCAACTATTTTTATACATGGAATCAATATATATGTCTATAATTTTCACTATTTTATTTTCAGTTACTAGCTCAGTATCTGGTCAAAACATTTTTAAGTTAAAAATAATTTAATAAATCAATATAGTTAATTGGTTAAAATAAGGAGGCATGTAAATACTTACTGAGTAAACACTACATGGTAGGAACTTTGCTAATTCCTAATATGTAATTTATTTCTCCTGTCAAATTATGAAGGAAGTATTCATTATCCCATTTTCCATATAAATAAACTAAGGCACACATAATTTAAATAACTTGGTCAAATTGAAGAGAGGAGCTCACTTGGGGTTTGAACTCAATGTTGGATAATTATAAACCCTATTTTCACTGTTCTGTCCATACCATTTCCAGAGAATGCAATAATTTCTTCAGATACCACCTATATTTTGAACACAGTTGAAACAAGATGAATTGAAATAAAGTTACCTTTTTTTTAGGGATAGACTCAAATCTTTGCAGAACACTTCAAACTTTCACTAACATGCTTAATTTGAAAACATTTTCACAACACAGCACAGCACAATATTTTTTCATGTCCAGCATATTGGACATAAATCAAAATCTTGTAAGCATTCTGCTTACTAGTTTATGTTATAATATTGCCTTCGATGGAATTTCTCTGCTAATACTGGGTGGAAGCTTCAGTACTATTTAAAAAATAGTTGGGGCGCCTGGGTGGCTCAGTGGGTTAAGCCTCTGCCTTCGGCTCAGGTCATGATCTCAGGGTCCTGGGATCGAGTCCGGCATCGCTCTATCTGCTCGGCGGGGAACCTGCTTCCTCCTCTATCTCTCTCTCTGCCTGCCTCTCTGCCTGCTTGTGATTTCTCTCTGTGAAGTGAATAAATAAAATCTTAAAAAAAAAATAGTTATCAGGCACCTGCGTGGGCCAGTTGGGTAAGGCTCTGATTCTGGATTTCGGCTCGAGTCATGATCTCAGGGTCGTGAGTTTAAGCCCTGTGTCCGCGCTGAGCATGGAGCCTATTTAAGATTTTCTCACCTTCTCCCTCTGCCTCTTGTTTCTCCCTTTCCCTCTCAAGAAAAAAAAATTTAGTAAGTAAATATAATAAAAATAGTTATATTTTAAAGAGTTGTTCAGTGCCATGATTTGCAAGCTTAGTTTAGGAGGCAGCAAAAAGGTAGAGTGAGAGATGTTGAAAATTATATTCCAAAACTCATGATCAAACTTAATTGCTTCATAAGCCACAATGTTTGGATTTTAATTCAAACATAATTATGACCGATAATTAGAACTTGGCTATCCCTTTATTAAGTGTTTGTGGAAAAAACCTATTAATCCTTTTTTTTTGACATTGAACTTTGCTAAATAATGTAATGTTAACTGGCTAGCAAGTTGTTTATGCTATTAAAGTTATTTCTAAACTTTATAAATACTTAAGCACAGTATAGTTTACCTGAAAGTACCAAGCATACTATTTTACCCTAAATAATTGAAAAAAATTTTCTTAATTTTTATTAATCATTCACTCTCTTGAGTCTTCATTTGCCTTATTCTTTATTTATAGTAAATCTCTGTGTTATTACTTATTCGTGTAAATGATAAATCACCTGTTGAAGTAATATAACAGTTGGCATCCAAGGGCAGTTTAGTGTAGATGCTGACTCCAAGAATTATAGAAATACTTTTCCCTATATTTTATCAAACATAGAACTCTTTCATATAATTGGCAAAATTGTTGAAGCTGTATTTCACTAATTTAATTCTCAAGTTATTATTGTAACATTTTGAAAAGTATAATTTCACTGTCATGTGACATGTATTTCCTTTTTGTTGTTACTACTGAGTCCTTGCTCACCTGCCTACTAAATATGTACCAGAATGTATCCTATGTCTTACTATTTTTCAAAATGTGGTAAACCAGTTGTTTATAAATACACTGTAACCATCTCTGAATTATTTTAAAGCAAATATGATGAATTCACAATTCCATCATTAGAATTACTCCAAGTTTCATATCAATCTTCAGAACCTAGTTTCTGATTCTTTCTTTTTCCTCTTTGCATTGTATCCATAATAATTGTGGACACAGGAATTTTTACAATTTCACATTAAGATCTCAGTGAACAAAGAATAGAAATCATTTCAGTAATTTGTGGCTACTAAGCATTTCAACTCTACATTTACTTTGCTATTCTGCAAAAGAGGGGAAAAGTTGTTTCTGAAATTCACAAAAAGTTTAGTCGTCATAGGAAAATGAAACAATAGAATTTTTTATTTTACACTAAACCTGAAAAATCCAAATGAAAGATTTGAATATTAGGACCTTGACTTGACTCACCTCTGCTTAATTTTGACAGTTGTCTTAAAGTGAATTTAGTGTTTAATGAAATTTTCTGGACTGATAACTCAAGACCTGAAGGGAACAATTCTAGTAGTGAGAAAGTAATTTTCTGGCCTAATTACACCTTCGACCTCACTACAAAGTCTGTCAACAAAAGTGCCAGGTTTGATCATGATTTTTTTTGACGTGTATTCACCAATCTACTTCACACAGGAGGCCTTTAACAATAGCATTTGGTACTTGCAACCTACCTAAGATTTTACATCTGAGAATCAAACCTCAATGTACTGTTGCCAATAAGCAATTCACTTAAATCCCTTTTAGATTTGAAAAATTATGTGAGTATTAATGAGCTTTCCATATTGCTCTCTTTGGAAATCTGCATGGCTATATTATTTGAGATGACCATGCAAATCATGTCAGGTATTAACAAGTGAATGATGAGTTGGTTTAAAAAAATGAACAACTAAAGTCTCCGATTCTCTATTTCTTGTCTATAAGAAATTAAAACACCCAGTAGAATTTGAGTATCTGATAGTTCAGAATCTATAAAACTGGGCTCTGAATTAAGGGCATAGGGGTCCTCGATTAACCTAACCACTAAATATATGTATGACATTGGCAATTCCCTTAAATTTATGAGCCAACATTTCCCTATATTTCAATGACATAATAGTTTGTGTTAATTATTTAGTTTTTAACCCTTGAATCCAATATTTTTTTAATAATTTAATAACTTTTTCACTACTAGAATTGTTCCAAAAATTTCCAATAACCCTCAGATTGGATACGTTTAACCTTTGCGTTAATCTGTCCATGTTTTCTGTATGAACCCAAATCTGACTCCCTAACCTGCATTGTTAGCCTCTTGACCTAGTTTTTGCATTCTCCTCTTCCTTTCCCCCCTTTTCTTTCTTCTCTTTTTAAAGACTTTATTTATTTATTTAAGAGAGAGCACAAATGGGGAGAGGGGGAGAAGGGCAGAGGGAAAGGGACAAGCAGACTTCTTGCTGAGCAGGGAGCCCAGTGAGGGGCTCGATCCTAGGAACCCCAAGCTAAAGACCTGAGTCAAAGTCAGACACTCAACTGACTTGAGTCACCCAAGTACCCCTCCCTTTTCGTTCTTAAGTTTTATTTAAAACAGTTAAATGTCAAGGTTATTAATAAAACCTTGTGTTTAGCAGATGCTAAAATCTGATTAGAGAAACAAAGTAGCAAAAGATAACTGATTAATGTTCATGAATTATTGTTTCTGCTGTTTCTGATTTTAGATCTTCCATCTACTTTTCTCAGTTGGAGAGTTTACACACACACACACTCACACACACTCTCTCTCTCTCTCTCTCTCTCACAGAGATTGCTAATTCCTAAATAAATAAGGGATACATTGTCATAGTATTTTACACTCACAACTAATCTAAAGTAAATTTCTGTTATATTTGTTATCATAAAACATAACTGTATCAGAAGTCATTTGTGTAATGTATACTTAAAAATGGTCATTAATATATTCAATACATATTTATCATGAATTTTAGGAGTTACAAAGATGAATGATATTGCCACTCAATAAACTGTAATTGAAGGTACAAAGTGCTAATTGCCAAAAGAGCTACACAAAAGTCCTATAGGTTTTCCAAAAAGGAAGAGAAAGTCAGAGGTTAAGTGGATGATCATTGTCATCATTGTGGGAAGTGGCTTTGATTTGACTCAAAAATTCATTTGTATAACAAAAGTGTGTGAAAAATAAATTCGATAGCATTTTTTGTGAAAAAGTAAAGATGGGGTTTACATTGTTCATAGTGATATGACTGAAGATTCAAGTGAATCATTGGCTGATTTATGAGTATGTAATTTTCAGATCATTATAGTATTAGTAACTGTTATCATCTACTGGGATTTACTATTTTTTAGTTATCAAGTCCTTTTACATGTATTAGTTTATTTAATCCCTATAATATGTCTTTGGGTAGTTATTATGGTTTCCATTTTACAGATGAGTAGGTTTTGGCACTGATTTTCCTTTTCTAGACTGTTAACCGGACCTCTAAGTCTGTCTCCTAAATCAGTTATGCAACAGCCTTGCATGCTTATCAGCAATACTGTGTCCATTTAGGCTATTATATTTCATCATGATTTAAAAATAACAACAACATCATATTCACCAATCCATTCCACCTGGATATTTCAGCAATTAAATTTGATAATTTTAACCTAAGTATGTTTTTTGCATTTGCAAATAAAACCATAATGTACTGTTACCAATATGGTGACTCACTTCAGTTCATTTTAAATTTTACAAATTATGAGCGTGCTAATGAGTTCTAAATATTGCACTGTTTTGACAGCAGCCTCACTTGCCTAGACCATTTCAACAGTATTGTGTCCATTTATGGTTATTATGTCTTAAGGAGTCATGATAGAAAACAACTGGTCCAAATTGTGTAATCAGAACTGGAAATTATTAAGATTGGTTGGAGGAAATTAGGATATTTAGAGAAGAAATGGGGCTCAGGGGAAGCATGGTCACTCTTTGGATATTTAACAAGGAAACAGATTAATTCTCTATTGTTCTCAGAGTTAGGACTGGACAAATGATTGTCATTCGTGAAAGAGAAAGGCTTATGGGGGGGGGAGTAAGTTCCAAACATTAGCTCATTGGAAAACCGTGTGGACTACCTGACTTCAGTATCTTTAAATGCCTTATTTAAATGCCTTGACTGGTATGTTGTAGAGGGATTTTTGTTTACATTTAAGTATTATTATTATTATCAGTACTAAGATTCAGTATGCTGACAAAAAAAAAAAATAAACTTAATTTCAAGGAGTCATTTTGCCTAAAACTTTTCATTTGATATTTTATTTTGGAAATACAGTCTAGCAAGTTGCACAAGTTTATATTCCTTTTCAATATTATGTACAAACACTAGAGTTGTTGAATTAGTTGTTTGAAATCTGAAATACACAGATTTGATTAAGTCATAGCTAGACATATTAATTTGAGTAATTTTATACATGATTGTCTACTTGAGTAATATTTCATTAATCATTCTATTGTGCAAAAATAGCTGTAACATTTCAATGCACATTTTAAGTAATGTTCATTCTTCTTTCCTGATACTTAAACTTATTTTTTGACAGATCCAGGTGACAAAAGAATGAAAACAGTCTATTTCACCTAACACATTAAATTTAAAAGGTCTTAGGAAGTCAATTTTGCTATGTGCTAAGACATTTTCCAGTGATTAAGTTCACAGTTTCTCAAGATACAACAACGTAGCAAAAGTATGTCATACTTTATAATAAACAATTAGTAAAAACTTATGGAGAGATGTTTAAATTTATGCTTTCCACTGTTTATATCCTACTCGATAGTCATCTTATGTCCTTTTTCATTATTATCAGCACTATTATCCACAATTCTCTCCAAACCATTTTATACCCATCACTAGGTATTGGATGTTTGCACTTGAATTTCCTGTTGTCATTACAAACTTGTCAATGGTTACAATTAAATCCATTATTATTTCTTCCATACCAAACTCATATGCTTTCCCTGTTTTTCTTAAGGCTAATTTCTGTTTTTAAATTATCACACCAGCTAAAGACCTAAGAGGGTTACTATCACTGCTAAAGCCATCCAATGTAACAAAAAGCGGCTGACACAGAAAATAGAAAATTACTTTAAAGATTCATTTGGAGTTCTTATTTTTCTTTAAGCATTCCTATATTCTATACGAACTCCCAACTGCTTTTAGTGGTATCTAACAAAATGCCAGTTCACGGTGGAGGAAATCAGACCTCAGGTTTGCTGTTCAGGGTCAGAAGATATAGGAAATGGCGGAGTGAAAACTGGAAACCATAATTCGGTGCCTCAGCTCTTTCCATGGTGTTCACTGAAGGGGCCACTATTTTCTCATGTCCCAATATTAGCTTACCTTATTTTTTAGTAGAAATAGAATAGTTCGTGATTTATAACTATAGATTAAATTATTACTAAAAATATTTCTAATGTTTAAACCTCAAAGGAATATACATATATTATGTCAGATCTGAAGTATTAACATGCTATATGGTCAGAACCCTTGGATATAATTATAAACCTTCTAACATTAAGCAGGTGACTGGACTAAATATAAGTCAGGCATAAAATGCCCTGCATGTAGCAACATAGTGAATCAAGCAAATTATCAAACGGCAGAGCTCATTTTGTGCTCTGGGCAATTTCGGCTGCCAGTACTTATACATCAAAACTTCACTCAATGTACGATTGATTTTATTTTATTTTGTTTATTTTTAATTCCCTACAGCAAGCTATGTTAGTTTTGTAGAATGCTGTCTGCATCATTAGGTTCCTAAGAAATTATAGTTGTTTCAGTCATGGTTGACCAAAATATTATTCCCTTCTTATAGACCACGGATATTAGTTCTTGGATGGATACCACTGAGCTGAAATTCTGGGAGGCCGGCGCCTCAAATACACAACACACTCAGAGAAGGCATAGATGTTATTAGAAATACGAGCATCTGAAAAATAATGCTGTAAAATCAGACAGCCAGTGTCCATTAAAGATATTTTCCAGTTCAAGGAAAGAGATTCAGATGAAAGTATGAGAGTCCAGTCTTAAGGCAGGAATGAATTCCTGTGTAAGATGATACATGTCTTCCTTTCACAGTTGCTTTTTATGTTGCTTTAAAACATGTCAAAATAATCCCCAACAGAGGAGCCTAAAAGGAATGTCAGCTCTGTGGTTATGTAAATCGAATTGAGTGCTTTACAGCAGGTTTAAGATTTTTATAACTCAGAAGTTGTTAACAGCCAGCTGGTTTGTATCTGTTTTTTATGGTTATTCTTGTCATATGCAGCCTCCACAATTTTTAATTATATTTTATGGTATGTGTTTTCCTCCTCTTGAATCCCTTAGCCGCTCTTTGCTTCACAAGGTATTTTCCACTGGGAAGGGAACAAGCACAGCAATGGGACTACATCGTTGGAAATCCAGTTGTATAATTACTTACCACTAACAGCTCTATGGTGTGAGATTCAAGTAACTTTCCATTGCAAATATATAACCTTTCATTAGAACATTGAAATTGCTTTAATGTAACAATATCTGCTTGAAAGTTTGTGTGCTGCCCCTCCTTAGTAAGTAAAAAATACGATTATGCCCCATCTTTGAATTTCAAGTTTTTAAAAAGTGATATATACACCTACTTTTCTTTCTTCCTCTCTTTCTTTCCCTCCCTCCCTCCCTTCTTCCCTTCCTTCCTTCCTTTCTCTCTCTCTCTCCTCTCTCTCTCACTCTTGGGCTCTCTCTCTCTCTTTCTCTCCCCTTCCTATCTCTCTCCTTCCTCCTCCTTTTTTTCCCTCTCTCTCACCCTTTGAGTATTCATCATGTAAAATAATTTCTGACTCAGGTATGTTCTAAATACGTAATCTGTTTCCTAATTTTGATTACACAGAAATACAGTAACTTCCTTTATTTTATAGTTCTAAGAAGCTCATACTCTGGTTAAAAGCATTGCTTATATCCTCAAAGATATTAATGAACTTTCCTAAAATTTCCTAAATCCTAATTGAAAAATTGGGCTAATATTTAGATTTGTCTCTTAAGAAAAATAAAGTGTTTTGCATTTGAAAAAAATGTTTAAAAAATTAAAAATGTGAGCATTTCTCAAGGAAATATTTGTGAGCTCGTTTCACAGAGATGTTTTAGAGACTCCCAAATCTTTGAAATGATACATACGTTTTTTGGTTTAAGTCCTTCAGAAAGTGAAAATATGCCAGCCAAATTTAATCTTCATTACAGAATTTCCAGTTTTTAGAATAAGTGATATAAGTTTTAGATATTTTAATGATCCAATTAAAATATATTGCTGCGGGCGCCTGGGTGGCTCAGTGGTTAAAGCCTCTGCCTTCGGCTCAGGTCATGGTCACAGGGTCCTGGGATCAAGTCCCGCATCGGGCTCTCTGCTCAGCAGGGAGCCTGCCTCCTCCTCCTCTCTCTGCCTGCCTCTCTGCCTACTTGTGATCTGTCTGTGAAATAAACAAATAAAAAAAAACTTAAAAAAAATATATTGCGGGGTGCCTGGGTGGCTCAGTGGGTTAAGCCGCTGCCTTCGGCTCAGGTCATGATCCCAGGTCCTGGGTTCAAGCCCCACATCGGGCTTTCTGCTCAGCGGAGAGCCTGCTTCCTCCTCTCTCTGCCTGCCTCTCTGCCTACTTGTGATTTCTCTCTGTCAAATAAATAAATAAAATCTTTAAAAATATATATATATTGCTGCTACTATTTCATGCATGAAAAGAATATTCAGGACAAGTGAAGGAAATTAAAATAAATAACTATTATTTAATAGACATTTTACAAATATGCACTGAATTTTGATTATTCAACTTCCAAATCAGTTTGCTGCTGTCATAGCATATGATGCATAATATGCAATGGAAAAAATATATATATTCTACTCTCACATCCTAAGAACTGGTTCATATGATGTAATTTTATTATTTGGTAGAATAAATCAATATGATTATCAAACAATGTTTTCAAATACAATACCTTTCAGGGACTTCTATCACAGATATGCCATTTTTAAGACCCCAGAATTAGGATTTGGAAATATTTATTTTGAGCCATTGAACACATTCATTTTAGTGATAGGGAATTTAATCGAAGTTAGTCTTTTTCCCCCTTAGGACTGGATATCTAAATACATTTTTATTGACTTTGTCTAGAGTTATTTGTTCGTAAGTGTGCTTTTGAAACTAAATTAAACCCATGAGGTAGACCTGTATGTTAATTATTTTGAGATTTTGTGCATAATAACATTTTGTACTATGTATGTGAGTGTCTGTGTGTGCCAGAAAGCCAAATGAGCATCTCAGGAAGGTGTGAAAAAGGATAAGGAGACACATGTGTTTGAAGGCCAGCCATATACGAGGCACTGGACTAGGAGTCATGCTCTATCCTGCCTGTCATTCCATTCTCGTGAGAATCCTCTCCACTGCCTGCAGTGAGCCCATTTTAACATAAGGCGTCTGAGTCTCAAGTTAGTAACTTGCTCCAGGATCCATAGCTAAGAAGCAGTAGAAGCAGCATTTGATCTTCTGTGTAGGACTTGGAAGCTCATCTTCCTTCCCATAAATATGCTGACTGTTCAGAAATGTTTGGGGATAGAAAGATGTTTTGATTTTTAAGGGAAAGCTAATTTGTCAGCATTAAGAAGATAGAGTGACAGTTTATGTAAGGGAACTAACATTTATAATTTAAAAACAATATTTGGGAAGGACAAATAAAAGAGAAAAAAAATTCTGGGAAGAAAAACAAGGTTTGTTAGAGAAGAATCAACAGAATGTGTTCAAATGATTGGTAAGATAAACCAGACGGAGATAATTTAGTCTGGACCTAGACTGGCGGCTTAAAAAGGCAGTTGGGTTAGCTGTTTTCCCATGGGTAAGTAAGGCGCTATCTACTCACAAATGGGAGTTTTGGCCAGATCTCTATTTAGTAGGCAGGGAAAAAAAGTCATGGACCGATGATTAAATTAAGGAAAATAAAGGTTGTGACAGTTGCCCGATCTGTCACCAAGAGTGTGGGTGGAACAGAAGTATAAGGAGGGCATACAGTGAGAAAGAATACAGAATATAAAGAGGGAATGAACAAGGAGCAACATGGCTAATGAAGTCACACTCAGGACCAGGCTACAGTAGTCTGCCAGTGAGGTCGAAGATAATACGAAACTGATCGAATCAAATGAGAAGCTGAGAGGCAAAAACGGTATGCTTCTAAGTGAAGACCCGTATCCTAGATCCCAAATAGCTTAATTTTAAAAAGTTTAATGATAAACTATGAAGAGTGTCATGGAAGTATCAGGGTCTTTCAATTATTGACCAATTATTAACATTGCTTTTAACTTTTCTTCCTTATTTATGTGCTTCATAAAAATTGTGACCCTTCCAGATTTTTTTCCTTTATTACCTTTATCTTCTTTGACTGACTAATTAAGACCAGGGTGACAGTTAATAAAGTTTTCTTGGGATTGTGAATGAAATTCCTGTCTCAACAAACTAAGGCAAAAAGAAGAAGGGGAAAAAATGAAATCGTATTCTTATTCAAGGCTGCTGCTCTTCAGAGTATGAAAAAATTTAAATGTCATTTCTAACTTTTTTTTTTTAGATTAAGAATGTTTAGATTAGATCTACCTGTTATACCTTAGTGAAGAGTTAAGCAAATTCGATCTTCCTTTTTATATTCAAGGGATCACAATCTCATTGGCAGACAAATTTTATTCATGAAGTAGTTAACAGTAATAATAATAAGACAGCAGAGCGTCCCAATTGGTGTGCTGTGTGGGTAGGGTGGGTAGTGAGGGCTAATACGTTCAGAGTCTGTAATTGTCAGAGCGTCAAGGGAGACTATAAGCGAATTGAAATGTTGTTTTCAGTTGTCTTAATTGAGCAATCTGGAAAATTTCTAGTTTTGCATCTTTAAGTAGATGAAGCTATGATAGAGACCACATTTCACACAAAAAAATCAATGTTAAATACAGATCCACCGAAAATCAGATGTATACATGGCAGTGTAGGAGGTATTTCTTACCAGCAGACAAGCCTCCAATTTTTCCTGTCTTCCTTCATTTTTTTACCCATCTCCCTATGAAACAGACATTTTATTATTTTATACTATGTCAGAATGACTTTTATAATTTTCTTAATTTTCCTGTCTTTACCCTTTATATATTTGGAATCACTCTGTGCTATAATGGCCAGCATTTTGGCATTTCAGACTTAAAGGTTGAAGTGAATTAATCAATTCAACGTTTCTGAACACTTAAGGTCCCAAACATTTCTATGTACATGCACATTTCTATGTTGTACTCAGGAGTCCGTCTTCTGGTTTACTTGAAGTGGAGTAGTTACTAGTGTGAACTTTGGAGTTGGACAAATCTAATATAAATTCTGACTGCCCATTTATTAGTTGTATAATCTTGGGCTGTTCCTTGTCCCTTTTCCACTTCATTCTCCTTTTCTTGAAGAGTGTGTGTGTACGTACGTTTCTGTAAACACGTACACACACTACACATCCTATAGATGGAGTACAGTTGTTAATAAAGGGCTTACTATAGCTTCAGGCACACAGTACTTTCTTTTTTTTTTTTTTTAAGATTTTATTTATTTATTTGACAGAGAGAGAGATCACAAGTAGGCAGAGAGGAAGTCAGAGAGAGAGGAGGAAGCAGGCTCCCTGCTGAGCAGAGAGCCCGACGCGGGCCTCGATCCCAGGACCCTGGGACCATGACCTGAGCCGAGGGCAGAGGCTTTAACCAACTGAGCCACCCAGGCGCCCAGGCACACAGTACTTTCTAAACGGTGGTTCTTTTCATGTTTTCTGACAGCTTAATGTCATTTGTCAGTTTTTACATTTTATTTATAATTCTGGGAAAGCAGCATTTTGAATAAATGATAGTAGATACTTCAGACATGAGTTTACTTTTTAAGACAATAATCTCTCAGTATGTGTGAGTAGATAAATAGAAGATATATAGGGAGAGGGATGGTCAACCTAAGGCTTTGATTTTGCAGCCTTCGTGTTCCAATATTTCAAGCATATCAGGGAAGAAAGCACTAGAAGGAGAAGCTTCAGGAAGGCAATGCCATCCTTGAGAGCGAGATAACTGCAGGTGTCAGGTGTAGCCATTACCATAGGTAAGAGCCTGTGGGACTTTGATGGCGCTGGGCCCACCTTTGCTCTGCAACTGCAAAGCGAACTAGCCTTCTGAGATAAGAGGAAATGACAGATCAGGGAGCAGTGCTGGCACAGAACTCACAGACAATCCTGGCTCACCCAGGCTTAGGTTGCTTTTGTGGTCCTTTTGTTAGAGTTTACTTTTAGTGCTCGGTAAACGCCCTGTGTTGACTTTAGAACCAGCTGATGCTGGGGCAAATGTTTTTTACTTGGAAGTAAACGCAGAGGAGTATGTTCTTTCTGAGCATGAATTTTAGAGGCTGGTTTTATTGTGTTGCTGTTTTCTCCAGAGGGTGTGGCTAATGGAGGTGAATTTTGTTGTCAGATGATGGGCCTTTGGCTGACCATAAGAAACTGTCATTTTGTAGGTTAAAATTGGTCAGCATACAGTTTCAACTAAATACAGGATTTTGTTAAGAATCAGGACTTAGGATATGTAGCAAGATTGAGTCTCATTTATTTTGAGTTTTGAGAATTTTTGGGTACATTTTTGGTCTTTTAAATTATCTTTTTCAGTTACGTTTTGTACTGACCATCTCAGTCCACTTCTAACATTTTCTAGATATTTTCTCTTGTAGTATTTTCATTTACTTATTCATTCATTCAAAAAGCTGAATGCTTGGGGCACCTGGGTAGCCCAGTCAGTTAAGTGTCTGCCTTTGGGTCAGATAATGACCCCAGGGTCCTGCGATCAAGCACCTAGTCGGGCTTCCTGCTTCATGGGGAGCTTGCTTCTCCTTCTCCCTCTGCCTGCTGCTCTCCTGCTTGCCCTCTCTTGCTCCTTCTCTGTCAAATAAACAAAAAAATCTTAAAAAAAAAAAAAAAAACCCAAACAAACAAAAACTGAAAGCTTACTCTGTGGAGGGCACGAGGGAGCAAAAGAAAATGTAATGAGTCATGGCCTCTGCTTCAAGGAACTCAGTATAGTTGGATGAACTGGCAAAGAAATAATTACAATATAATTCAGTAATAGCTAATGGTTGAGGTTTCTGCAAAACTGAGAGAGTGATGTAGAGAAAGACATAATCAACTCTGTCTCAATGAATCAATAAAACTTTTCCTAGGAGGTAGTAATTGATTTTGGCGTTTCTGCAAGGAAGAGAAAGGAAGGGTTTTCTTGGCAAAAAAAAGGGGGGGGGAGGATTAGATACTAAAAAATGAAGGATAGTTCTTTGTGGCTTTACATAGAATATAAAGTGAGGTCAGAGTAGTGACCTGTGGTGAGGTATCTAGAAAAGTAGATGAAGGATAGATTATGAAAGCATTAACATTGCTGTGAATAAGATATTTGGATCTGTGTTATAGGCAATGGGCAGTGTCAAAATGTTAAAACAGAGGAATAGAGTGGCTTGATTTTGTGTTCTAGAAAGAGAAAATAGTCTGCAAAGAGAAAGAGCAATTATTTATCCGAGTGGTGACAAAGAGTTGAAATTTGTACTAGCATTCAGCTTTGCTGACCATCTAGATGAAGACATAATAACCTTATTTTTCCACTTGTGAGGCCTGATGCCTTCTGGTTCTAAAGTGCCATCAAGGATATCACATATAATTCTTAAAATCGTGTATTTGTTAGGTGCCTGTTATCATATGAAACATAAATTTCCATATAATGTAGCATGACAAATGCTAATTAAGTAATTTCTCAGAACTTCAGGGGTAGAGTCAATCAGGGTTCATTCATTTACTGAAAGCCTAGTATATACCAGAGATAGTGCTAAGAGCTAGTAATAAAATATTGTCTAAGACCAGGTGTCTACATTATGAATATTCATTATAGATACAACCTTTGTGAACACATGATTATCTGTGTATATATGTGCGTGTGTAAGACATTAATAAAAATACAGCTTTCATAACTCTAAAATTCTATTTCAAATATTTTATCATATATTCCAAATCATAGGATGCAAAGATATCTCAAACCAAAAAAAAAAAATACATCATTATATAAGTTTCCAGGTTTTCATTTGCTTTATTTATTTATTTATTTTTTTGAGAGAGAGCGAGGGAGAATGTGTGGGCAGGGAGGGGAAGGGCAGAGAGGGAGAATCTTAAGCAGGCCCTGTGCCCCGTGCAGAGTCTTCTTCCAGGGCTTGATCTCACGATGCTGCGATCATGACTGGAGCCCAAATGAAGAGTCAACACTTAACCGACTGAGCCATGCAGGCACCCCTCATTTGCATTTTTAAATGCAATTTATATTTTTATTACTGCTTTGCATCAAAGAAATGGAATCATATTAGTCTAATTTACACACTTGTTTAAATATCAATAATTCCAGGGCACCCGGGTGGCCCAGTCATTTGAGCTCCTGACTGGATTTCGGCTCGGGTCATGGTCTCAGGGGGGTAAGATAGAGCCCCACTGCAGGCTCCAAGCTGTGCGTGGAACTTGTTTCAGATTCTCTCTCCTCTCCCTGTGCTCCTCCCCCCATGCATGCACTCACTCTCTCTCTGAAAAAAGTAAATTAATTAAAATAAAATAAAAATATCCGTGATTCCAGATAATGCCAAGAGCCATAACCAAGCAGTATCCTCACAAGGAACGCCTTTCCTGTCACAGAAGCTAACTCATTCACCTGTACTTCTCACACCTTCTCTCCCTTCAGTAACTCTCCCCTCTCCTTTTCACTTCTTCAGTCTCCATTCACAGTTAACATCTTCCTTCTTCCCACCAATACACTCAAACCTTCATTCCTTAAGGAAATGTATACCTCGGGGAAGCTGTCCAGTTCTCTTCATCAAGCTTCTTGAAAGAATAATGCGCATTTGCTGCCTCCCTTCCCCATTTGTTCCTCAACCCTCCCAGCCCAGCTTTTGTGCCATCTCTCTTAAGGCACTGTTCTCTTTAAAGCTGCCTCTGATGCTACCTCTCACTCCCTTGTCTCCACCTACCCCTTACAGAGGTGGGTAGGCCCAGGAGATTTTAGAGATTTTTGCAGTGGCCTCTCATTTTTTTCCTTTGAGAACTTATTGACCCTCAGCAATTCCTGAAAATATGTGTTGCTAAAATCTACTCTTAAGCATTTGCGCCTCACCTCAAATGCAGCATGCTTAAAATGTGAGCTCCCAGACTTGCATTTTCCCCTGTTGTTGCTATTTCTAATATTGGAGTTAGTTTATTGTGTGCTCTTCCAATCTGGGCAGTAATGATCATTCCTAAGTTGTTTTTCATAGCTATGGTCTATTATAGATCAGACATTCTTTCTGAAAGAGTCTGACATTTATTCCCTCCTTTACATTCCTCTCCTCTCTTCCTCTCTAGCAATGGCTCTCTACATTGTGTTTGGACCAGTACAGTGTGTCCCTATTACGATGACTTCCCTATCCCTCAATTTACTCTCATTTTATCCTGAAGATGCAAAAAATCAGCGTACATAGGAAATATTTATTGATCAAATAAGAAAATCTGTTATTTGGGAATACCTACTCTGTTCCAGATATGTGTATGTATAAGGTTCCTATTGCTGCTGTAAAAAATCACCACACATTCTGTGGCCTAAGACAACACAAATTTACATTCTAAAGGTCAGAAGTCTGAAATGAATCCAACTAAAATCAAGGTATTGGTAGGGCTATATTCTTTTTGGAGGGTAAGGGGAGAATTGATGTTCTTGTCTTTTCCAGTATCTAAGAGACCACCCACATTTCTTGGATTGTTGGCCCCTTCCTTCATCATCCAAGCATACCACTCCAACCTCTGCTTCCATTATCATACGTCCTTTTGCCGACTTTGATCCTCTTGCCTCCCTCTTCTAAGAATTTTTGTTATATTGGGCCTACTGGAGTAACTGAGGACAAATTTCCCATCTCAGGATTCTTAATCACATCTCTACAAAATTCCATCTGCCATATGAGATAACATATTTTTGTGTTCCAGGATTCAGGATATTTTGTTACCAGGTAGGGGTACACATCATCCTGTCTCCCAGAATAAATTAAATTCAGTACCACTAAAAAAAAAAAAAGTTATTATTATGTCCTATGGTAGAACTGAAGCTCAGAGGAGTGAAGTCTTCCTGAATAAGTTACATATCCAGGATCTCAACTGAGATCCACCACATTGTTTCTTCTGTGCAAGTGGCAATTTAATTGCACCAAGAACTGTATTAGCACTTGGGGGATATAACTATAACAAACAATAAAATCGTGTAGGTACATGTCTATGGTAGGGCTGTGAGTAAAGGACATAGACATAGCAACATAAAGTGCTCTGATGAGGTCCACACAGATTAGGAGGAAAGCCTGGTGTCTGGGGGATTATGGATCAACACTTTCTAACCAAAAAACTTCCCTCCTTGAATAACATCAGTTTCCCAGAGCATGAAACTCTTCTACAACGGTATTTAAGCACATTTATAAAGTAGCACCAATATTCCTTTTCAGGTCTATGTCCTAGTTGTCTCTCCATCCAATGTTTCTTACCCTACAAACATTATATCATCCATATAAATCCAACATGTTTTGTCCTGTTGCTCACTATTTGTTTTTTTTTTATTCTTTTTTTTCTTTCTCCTTTGATATATTCTTTGTCCTAGTTCTATCAGCCAAATCACTACCTGTATATCAAGCATCATCTCAAATGCTACTGCCTACCTGAAGCTTTCCTGGATCCCCTCCCCCAATTAATCTTTGTGATCTGAGGTATAATAACAGCACTGTGTACTTCTAATACAACTCACACATTCTCTCTTGTGTTATAGATGATTGTATATGTGTCTGTCTCCCCAGCTAAATGGTAAGCTTGTTCTTCCCTCTCTCCTTCTCTTTCTTCCTTCTCCCCATCTCTTCCTCTTTTCTTCCTTCTCTCTTTTCTTTCTGATCTTCATTTCCTTAGTTTCTTTCTTAATAAGTTTTCTTCAGTATAAATTAAATACATCTCCTTCATGTTGATCACTGTTTTCATAGCTGACGATGTATCCATGAACAAGCCAGACATAATTTCTACTCTACTGTCACTGAATTTATAGTTTGAAGGACAGGGGCTAGCTGTACCCATCTTTTTTTTTTTTTTTTTTTTTTTTTTTTTAAATCTTTTTAGTGCCTGGAACATAGACATACTTAATAAATTCTGATTTGAGTCAAATATCTATGAAGATTGAAATTTAACTAAAAGCTTCCAGTCATAGCCTACTCATAGACTTTCAAAAGACCTGTGTCCTTTATTGAAATAAAGAAATATTTGTTTGAATTGCCTATGTTTTCTTTATAATTTTTCTTTTCCTACTGAAATTATACATTTTGTATTACATTGATTACCAAAACTGTATTTTGCTTCCAGGAAAAAACATTATACAGATTATATAACAGTCTGTTCAAATGACCATGCAGGTTTTTAGCTGCAATGGAAAGTAGTGAGATACTTAAGTAATTGCCAGTGAATTTTACCTCATTTGTAGTGAATTACTTTTGTAAGTGAACATCACAGCTAGTTTTGTTTGTATGTATTTTACAAGTGGGTCTTAAAAATTGAATTAAAATAATTTATCATAAGAATTATCAACACCAAATAATTCTTACAAATTTATTATGATGAAGATGCACTGTAAATTTTAGTTTGTGATGTAAATAAATGTCTTGAAAGATCATATGTTGTCAACTTTAAACAGAATGCCTTGATAATAATTAGAATTCAGGAAGACAGAGTTTAGAGTCTCTTAAAATTCTACAAGGCCCTGCTTTCCTGTTTTAAAAGTTGATTAGGTCTCCCATTATCACTCAGAGATAAAGGTAGGGGTATTCCTTCTTTATGTGTAAATTAGACTGATTTACCATGTGCTCTGAAAATTCAAATATTGTGTTATCTATTAGAGTAATAAATGTATTATCTAATTTAAATTGCACTTAAAAGTTAAAAATTAAATATTTTAACTTCTATTCAGTAAATGATATCTATGGATATGTGTGATTGAAGCTTGATACTGAGAGCAAATAACATAAGGAAATAGGAAACAAATTACGTGTTTCTGAGAACAGATATGCTTTTTTTAGATAATAGAGACCCCTGGAGTGAATTGTTGCTATAATACAGTAATACTTGATAATTAGAACTTTCTTGTGTGACAAAACTAGCCATTGACAGTGGAACTAATGCAGTGGTAGATGTAACATTGCTGATGTGAAGTTGGTATGCATCGATTTGGTTTTTCTCATGGAATAATGGATCTTCTTTCATTTATCCTCCACTATTCATGGATATTTCCATGTGAATAAAGAGTAAGTATCAAAAAAGAATGAACATATTTAAAGGGTCAAAAATATGTGTAAACAACCTGCGTCTGTGTGGTAAGGTAGCTTTTTATAAAGCCTATCAGTGGAGACAGAGAGATCCTAGCTTGGGTCTGACCTCTCCTCACAATGTGGTCTGGGTTAGAGAAGACGATTTCCAAGACACCTCCAACTCTTATGGATTACTATGATAATTTCATGACTATCTATTTAAAATTGTAACTTTTGGGGGTGTCTGGGTAGCTCAGCCAGCTGACTGTCTGCCTCTTGGTTTCAGCTCTGGTCATAATCTCACAGTTTGGGATCTAGCCCCATGTTGGGCTCTGCACTTTGCAGAGTCTGCTTCAGATTCTCTCTCCCTTTTCCTCTCCCTCATGCGCTCTCTCTCTCTCTCTCTCTCTCTCTCAAATAAATAAATAAATTTTAAAAACCTTTAAAATCATAACTTTGGATTTTTGGTAGGCAGTGTTACTCATGTCCATGCTACTGGGTCTCTTTATTGATGTGATTTTATCATATTTTTCTATAATTAAATATCTTTGGAGTCAAGATGGATGTGTAGTAACAATGTGAATCCTTTTGTGTGTTGTTTGAAAAAATGCATGATCCTTTTGATTAGAATTTGAATTAAATTCCATTTCCATCATCTTAAAGTTATTTTCTGTATGATACCAAATCATGAATATTAGTGCCTCTGTGTCAAAGGACAATAATGATAGTGTACATATATGGGGTGCTTATTTAGTGCTATGCACAGTTGTGGCTTGTTATGCATACTCTGTCAGTTGATTTTCATAATCACCCTAACATGCAGGTACTTCTATCAGTCCCATTTCCAGGGTGGTTAGGTGAAAGGTCAGTAAGTTGTGGATTCAAATTCTGTAAAATCTTCAAATTTGATCTAGAGTTCATCCATGCAAAGTATTTACGAAACAAAATTCTTCAGGAGGAATATATTTTTCTATCAAATTTCATTATTGATCCTGGGAAATACAGTTGAAGGAAAAAAATTGTGGGAGTGATGTCACAGCCCTGGCTCTGCCCTTCATTCTGAGCAAGTAGTGTCTGCTCTTTAGGTAGTGGGGATATTACTTTAAAAAAAAAAAAAAGAAAGAAAGAAAGAAAGAGAGAAAGACAAGGAAAACCCCACTACAATGGAATGATAGCAAAACAAAGGAAGGAAGGAAACTGTCATTATGGAACATGCATGTATATTTCTCACACATCCTATGTCATATAATGTTCTCACCAATTTGTGAGACACGAGCAACGTGATTCTCTTTATTATATTTGGGGACAAGTTAACTGAAGCTGACAGAAATTAGATCTTGCAAACAGAGACCATCTTACCTAAATGCAGATCTTGGGCTGCAAAGATCCTTTGTCCTCCATCATATTTCTGCTATTGCTCTCCATTTTAAAATTTTATTAAAAATAACAGAAATATTTCTGTTTTACTGTTGATGGTACATAGACAGAGGAGGAGAACAAACAGCACTGACATGGCAATGAACATGTGTTTTTCTTAAAGCCACGGTTGCCTCTCTCTTCCCTCAGTTCTCTCTCTCTCTCTCCTCTCCCTTGAGCTCTGTAGTTGCTATTTCAAGTTTTCCTATATTGATTCACATCCTTAAGAAGGTAGAACATGAGGCAAATATTTCTAGTACTCTATCAAAGCATTGAGTAACATCACCACCAGTTTTAGCCAGCTCACTGTCACAGGCAATGTTTAAATGTTTGATACAGCTCAAAAGTGACCATTTCCTTGGTGTCACATTCCAGAACAGTTGTCTTGTATACATTTTATTGTCCGGCAATCAGATGAAGGACACCATCTTATTCCATATTCCATAGGTGTGCCATCTTATTATTTATTCTGTAGATATCTCCAGCTAGAGGTGGAGAAGGAAACTCAGAGCAATTGAGTGCTATTTCATGTTTCTGTTCCTGGTAGCTCTAAATATAAAAATCAAGGTCGTTATTATAATTTTATGGAACTTTTTTTTTTTTACAAGAACTTCATTATGAGAAGTAAAAAGTACCTCGAGAAAAACCGTGATATTATCCTCTGCATCTAGGTGCTTAACTTTTGAACAAGCATGGGAAAGATTTTTAAATGATGGAAGATTTAGAATAGCAATGTGATTGGGCTTCTATTTGAGACTGTTAGCTATTTTCTTCAATATTCTCCTGTAAGCTTTCATTACAGTCTTTGTTAGCTGCTAGCCAATAACCATTATCACTTCTTTCCTTTATAACAAAACACTAATCTATGGAAGAATTCCACATTTTTTTTTCTCCAACCATCTACTTTAAGAGGACCCCAGCCCATGTTGCATTCCAGATGTGAGCCACGGTGAACTCATTCTCTTTTTCTACGAGTGCTCAGGCACGGTCAGGTGATGCAATTTATGGCTAATGAGGACATCCCCTGTGAAAGATTTCTTCAGGGGCTCAAAAGAAATATACATAATAAACAGTTCTTCACTTTTTTGTTTGGGTTCCTAGAGTTGTTGTAGCCACCTTGGTAACATGGAGGTGTTTCCCAGTATATCGAGGATAGCAGAAAGGAAATATGGAAGGAATTTGGGTCCTACATGTTGTTGACCTACCAATTTCACCAACTCTAGTTGTGCTCCTGGAATTCTTTTTAGGAAGACTACTATGTTTTTAAGGTTATATACTTATTATTTAACTTGAGGATTTTTCTTACTCGGTCTCTACTTACCACCCAGCTTCACAGCTCATGCTTTACTATGTAGTGATAAAATATGTCAAGATTTCACATTTGCGACAGTGTGCAGACTATTTCAGTTGTCATCTAAGTATCATTTTTTTTAACATGTTTATAAAGTGACTTGATAGTGTCAGATGACAGACACTAAGTAAAAAAAAATCATTTTCATTACTTAATATTATAAGCACGGCATCCAAACATAAAATCATAATTCAGCTGAAGCCTCAGGTATATTTAATGCTACCCTTGCCTTTACTGTTTTCTAGTCATCTGATTTTGCTAAGCAATTTCTACAAGATGGCTGTAGATGGGTAAATCCTCATAGTGTATTTTCTTTGCTTTTTTGAAACTGGTCAGGATACACAATGCAATGGAGATTTTATTGCAATTGTCTTTCAAGCGTTTAATCAAAGTCTATTTATTGCTGCACATACAGACCCAGAAATTCTTCTGCTCTCAGTAAAATGTCCATGGGTGACATTCTTATGATTATGGTAAATTGAGATACATTAAATAAAGCAAAATAATATAAAGGATCTTTTTCCACTAAATATAGTATATATAAATTCTTTTTTTTTTTTTTTTTTTTTAGATTTTTATTTATTTATTTATTTGACAGACAGAGATCACAAGCAGGCAGAGAGAGAGGGAGAAGCAGGCTCCTTGCCGAGCAGAGAGCCTGATGCAGGGCTCAGTCCCAGGACCCTGAGACCATGACCTGAGCTGAAGGCAGAGGCTTAACCCCCTGAGCCACCCAGGTGCCCCAATATAGTATATATAAATTCTTTTTCAGGTATTTTTAGTGTGCTTTTAAACACTGAAATTTTCCTCATGACTAAAATTGACAAAAATATATGGATCAACTTTCTTGGTAACAATGACTGGAAAACTTGTAGATATTCTTGTAGATTTTCACACCAAAATGGAGAAGGCTGGGGGAGTGAATCCCTTCTGAAATTCTTAGCTATTTTGTGACATGTCTGAGACTCTCTGTGATTATCAACACCATACTGTTGTCTTACTAGGAAGTTTCTCATGGCTGAGGAAAATGATTTGCTTTGACGGTCTCACTGTTTGAAAGAAAAGCGATTGTGGAAGTTTTATACCCGTTTTCGGTCCTGTCAAACTGGAAAGGGCACACTCCAGTCTCAAAGGCTTTTTTTGAAGGACTTACAAGCCAGAGCTCAATGTGGGAGTTTGTTTCCAGCCTTGAATTTCTCGAGTTCCAGAGAGACAGACTTCTATTAGGCCACCGGGCTAGCGCAGCAATGTTTAGATATTATTTCAATCAAAGAACTGTGTTCCATTACCCTAGGATCTATGTCAAGCTGTGGATTAGGTTAAAAAATCAACAAAAGCTCCTGGTGGTTGAAAGATTATAAGTATTTCGCTACATTACTGCATTGCAGGCAGGAGCACGTTCTTTCAGCATTTTAGAGTTTCACAATGTTACAATTAATTAATTGTGTCTATCTAGCTAAAACACTAGTCAGAGTTACCGTCTGCACTTTTAATAAATCCTTTGAATTCCCTTGATCTTTCTTTTTTATTATCCTCCTCTCTGTGTACTGTAGTAGAACTTTTCTAAACCCGTAAAACTTTGATTAATGGAATAAAGAATCAGATTCGAGATACCTGTTTTTGTTACTCCTCCGTGCTTCTCTGCCATTTGGGTTTCTTGCTAAATGTACCTTAGCCTTTCTCACAAATCATGAACAAAAAACCCCTGAAATTATAAAGCATTACCACCCTTGCTAATTTGAAATCATTTATCCACAGTTGTATATAATTAGCCTTTCACCATACACATTCAAACGTAGTGTTTCTTTTCTAGAAAGTAGTTGGTATTTCTTCATTTTTCCTCCGCTTTTCATTCTTCCCCTCCCCAGTGGTACGCATGTATGTAAATCAGGTAGAAAATAAAGTGGGGGGAAAAAATCATGATTATCAATTGCACTTTTGACAACGATTTGTATATTCGTTTTCAATATGCAATGTGTAGAACTTGACTTTTTTCCCCCATGCTCAGAATTCCCATTAAATTGTCTCTAATCTCTGTATTTTTCACTTTCTCTTAAGTCTCTCACTACTCTTGGCAAATATAGAAAAGAAGCGGAGCTACTATTGTAAATGTGCTTCATCCTTGACCCCAGGAGAACTCATTGCTTCCCAGCTGTGCAGAGTCTATTTCTTAGGAGGGAGCCTGGTCCTGCTTTTACCTGGTGCTGCTGGTTTAAGCAGCTCTCATGTTCAGATTCAAAGGTGGCCAAGATAGCATCCTGAGCACATGTCTCTGGAATGAAGTAGAGCCCACTTCTGTCCAAATGTTGCCAGGTGGGAAGAGGGTTCGGTGCCCTGCTGAGAGCATTGTGATTTGTTGGGGGGAATGTGGGGGGGGGGGGGGTCCAGTTAGGAGCACAGAACGAGCCCACTTTCCTTTTCTGTTTGAGAATATTAAAGGAAGATGCAGAACATGGCTTCTTTCTTTTCTCACAGCTTAAGTGAACTCTGCTGGGACAAGGATCTACCTTATTTATGCTGTGGTGTGGAGATAAAGATATCAGAATTGAGGCCATGGTAACTTTTGTACTCAACACAGTATCTCCTAAAAAAAAAAAAAAAATTAGTTTAGAACAACTCGGTTTATTTTCTTTACTGGAAAATATTGGGAGGGAAGATACGACCCACAGGCAGTTTTTGGTTGTATCAGCTAAAAAGACTAGTTTCTCCTAAAGATTTTAATTGCATGACAATACAAGGGATTATTTTGCTACTAGTTTTTGTTTTTGAAAATAAGAGGGTTTTTTTTTCTAAAATGGATCAAATAGTACATAAATAATGTACTTATTTACAACGCATTTAATGGATATTAAAACTACAATGGACTTAGTGTGGTAATGGGGAGATTATAAGGCATCATGTTTTGCTAAATGAGAAACTAATTTAAGAGTTAGATTTGTGGAGAATTACAACATGTCTTCCTCCCTTTTGTAGTTTTACATTTAGCTGGAGAGATTATTCTCTAAGATTCAACACCTAAAGAATGCATTTTTTTCACATTGTTCAAAGCTGACCTCTGCTTTTAGAAAAGTTTATCTGCACTTTTTCATCTGTTTAGAAACATACATTTTTGGTTAAAAGATCGAAGACAATCTCTCTTTGTCTTCTTTTTTTTTTCCCTGAGCTAGGGAGGTTGAGATAAAAAAGAATGACTGCTTTAAAAGTCACACATGGCTGTAATTTAAGATTTTTTTCCTCTCATTGTCCGTAACAGTTGAAAGAAACCTTCAATGAAAGTTTATTAACTAGGCCAATGCCTGAGGCAATAAAGGTTCATTTATTACCAGTTTCTTGGCTGTTTTTCTTCTTCTATTTTTCGGTTAAACTCATAGCGTAAGATAATACTTCACAAAATTAAACCTTTGACCTTCTGTAGAGTTAAGTCTCCTTTGATTAGATAAAGTAACAATTTATGGTCCAGCATGAGGTTGCACATGAAATGAATAATGCAATAGACTCCGCGTGGACTGAGAATCTAGTGCTTTTGAAAATTTGAATGCTGTTTAAAGGGGGAAAAGTCTGCTTAAGTGTGTTGTCTTTATGCAGTGTGCACTTTAGCCATATTTCAAAAGGCTTTACTTCCAAGACAAAGTTATGTTTGAATTTTCTAATTCTCTCAAGAAAGACGTATGGTAAAAATGCAGCAGAAAGCTTTGTAACTCTTTGTAGGACAGTCATATGAGTGACGATGCCACACATTCCAGGTATTAGGGAGGTTGAATTATAAAATTAAATAATTACGTGAGAAAAATGACCATTGATTTTACAAACGGAGTTCTACAATGATGGATGACGGGACAATCAGAATATTGTAAGTTGTGGTAACATTATGAGCCACTGTTAACATATCTTAAATCAAAATGATATTTAGCAACTTTAAACAAGAAGCAATATAACATTAATAAACCATAATAATAATGATATTAGGCCAGGTTCTTAATTTTGAAATTAACCCAGTAGGAATTCGGTTCCTTGTTATTATGATGTGGTAACCTTTGTGAATAACAATGTTCTTAATTTTGTTCCGCTCAAGTCCAGTTATAAATTTGGAACGCCGTAACTCATTGTCAAAAGAGCGATTGGATATGCTTTTCCAGGTATTTCTGTCATTTGTATTTGTGTTCTTCTCAAAATTGTTTGGGAAAACTGAGAAAAATCTTAGTTCCATCTGTGAAAATATTCCACTGGACTTGCCTAATTACTACAGAATAGATACACATACTTTCAGACTCAGAATTGGTGTTTGTTTCTGTCTTCAGCTCAGTGAAGGTAGGGAAATGTGTACATAGCACAGGTCCGTATTTCTCATAAAGCTGTTGTGATTAGCTGGTTGTTTAAATTACTAATTGACATGCAGGAGTTGAATGCTTGAGAGAAGTGTTTTAGTTTTAGTTTGGTTCTTTTTCAATTAGCTTAAATTATTTAAGGTGAATAAATCTACTGCAGTGATTTAGTTTCTTTTAATAGAATCTCATGGTACAACATAAATTAGGTCAAGAGAAGCCACTGGATCAGTCTAACTGCAGACTTTGCCCCTAAAATAAAGGGATGTAAGGAAAATTGAAGATTTGCTAAGATTTTTACTATTGTTTTGAAATAAAGTGAAAGGTTCTATTGGAATACACAAAAGACTCACATTCCTTGCCATGTTAGGAATTAAATGGTTCTTTCTGTAATAATGATTTTTCACAGCAGGAAAGCAGAAGTGAGTAATAACAATCATGGGTAGCTGTTCCTTGACATCCACCTGCTCTGTTCATAGGTGAGCTGGATTGACTATACTAACGAAACCTCAAAAGGGGAATGGTTTTAAACATAGATAGCATTTATTTCTTGAGTGATAAAGTACAAGGTTGCTTCAAAATCAGACAACTAATTTGTCTGCTATACTAAAAATAAAAAATAAGTAACTTGACTCTGATTAGGTGTGCCACGGTTAGGGCTTCATCTGTTCAACATGCCACTGTCCATAGATGACAACCACTAGAGACTATGAACTATAACCTGTATTTCTTTTTTTTTTTTTAAATATTTTATGTATTTATTTGACAGAGAGAGAGAGACATCGCAAGTAGGCAGAGCAGAAGACAGAGAGGGGGGAAACAGGCTCTCTGCTGAGCCAAGAGCCCAATGTGGAGCTCGATCCCAGGACCCTAAAATCATGACCTGAGCCGAAGGCAGAGGCTTAACTCACTGAGCCACCCAGGTGCCCCTAACCTGTATTTCTTATGCATCTTCCCTATCACATGGCTGTATTACATACACTTCTACATTAATTAGGGTTATTCTTTTTCTATAATTCAACTTTAAAACTTCAACCAAAAACCTCTTTTTTCCAAGTACTACAATTGGCCTGTCGCCATTCACATTTTCCTTATAACCAAATGAGGAAAATATCTACCTTTTAGGCTGCTTGTGGAGATTCAATGAGATGTTGATAGAAATGTTAGAACCTAATGACAGAGGGGTGAAGAATATATTGTCTCAATTAGTCCCCCTGTTCCTGTCGTTTTTCAGTGAACATGGCTGTCTATTGTTCCCAACACAGACCTTGACCATTGTTCACAAAGTGTGTGTGTTTCATATAATTACATTTCTTCCTTGTGTCTTTTCCTTGAAAAAAACGTGCATTCCTATATCAGAAAAAGGTTGTGGCCACACCTTTTCTAGTTACTTCTACCCCCCAACATCAGACTTCATGTAAAAAATGGCCACCTCTGTGACACTTTTTTCTTATTTCCTCTCCCCTTCTCCCCAACAGCCACATGCTATCTGAATTCTAGAAAAAGGAAAAAAGAGAGAGACTTATGGAAGTATCAAAGGATTTAGGAGAGGATTTACATGGTGTTGAGAAACGTAGGTGAACATTTGGGGAGATTATTCGTAGGTTAAAATGCCAATGGGGTGACTCCTTTGCAGGAAATTAAATTTATGGCACCATTTCTTCTTTTCACTTATTATACTGTCACCAATATATTGACAAGTAGCCTCTTTAAAAAACATCCTTTCAGAATGTCACACACTGTCAGTTATTCTCAGGCTAGTATGAGGGACCTGCCTGGAGTCATTGCACTGAGTAATTTAGGGCGATGAGTCATGTGAGTAGTAAAAATATTTGGGCCTTAGACAAACATGAGGACATCTAATGAGCAGTTTATTGGAGATGGAATAATAATAAGGGTGCTTTAAAGAGAATGAGAGTCAAAGTTTACTTATTTCAATTTGTTTCTTTCTAGAATTTGTTCTATATTCAAGATACAGAGGGAAAATAATGATTTGCTCTTTTTTTTTTTTTTAATGTTGTGCCATAGTGAAAATATAGGACTCAAGCTAATATAAATACTGTATTTTACCCATAGTCCAGGTTAAAAGTTGCAGGCACAATTGAAGTTGAAAGACCAGTGTTTCGGTGGCAGATATGTTCTAAATTCTATGAAACTGAATTACAGATGAACATTTAGGTGAGCTTTCTCAGGGAAGTCAGCTTATACTTGTGACATCATTGGAGTGTCTATAACCTTGCCTCCCTATTCAATCTATAAGCTACTTGAGCAAAGGAGATTCATTTTCTATCAATGATTCTGTAGTTTACTGTATTCTCTACTTTTCTTTTTACATTTATTGACAAGAGTCAGTGTGGTCAATGCTGAACTGGGAGTTAAGGGAATTGGGATTACTCTATCATTATTTAATGGTGTGACTTTATAGAAATGATTAACCTCACTGCCCCTAAGTTTCATCATCAGTAAAATAAAAGGGTCACATTAGATAGTTTTCTCATCTCCATGCTTTAGATGTCTAGACCCCAAGTGGCTGTTAACTATTTTTCTAAAGGCGGTAATGTTAACAGATGGAGTAAAAGTGAGAGTTATATATTCAAGACCTTTTTGTGCCAACTTCAGCTTTTCATAAATTACCTATTTCTTATTTTAAACCATAGTAATTTAAAAATTTCAATTAATTGTGTTCCAGCCTGATTCTGTGAGTTAGTGGTCAGAAGCTGAGTGTTTCAAAACTTCCATGGAAATTCGTCAGTGATTTAACATATGGCCAATAGACACCCCCATGGTGTTCCCTCCACCTATTTCACTACTGCTGTTACTTTCTTTACTCTGAGAGACTGTGATTTTAAGCTGTTCAGAATAAGAAGGCTAAATTTGATGTCTATTTGATTGATTAGCATTATCAATATTATAATAAACTCTTTCCATATATTTCTCCAAATTAGTGGGGGGTTTTGTTAATCCAAACATTTAAAAAATCTAATTAAATCAATTGAAAAACTGAAAACTGGTATAGGGAGTGTTTCCATTAATGGCCTCAAAGATCAATTTTCCTTTTCTCTGCAGAATATAAATGCGTTTTAAAGGGCAAGAAAAGTCAGTCTAATGGACATTAGGAGACAAATTCACATTCAAAATCTACAGTCTACCCTGATTCACAATTAAGTTGCTTATTCTAGTTGCTTATCATTTCTGTTATTTAATCATTCAAGGGTGAGGACAGGTATATTTCAATCATGATCTTCCTTTATTTAGAAAGTATTGAAAAAATAAATAACTGAAAATTAGTGTCAGTTTTTTAGACAGCTGGTATTTAAATAAGGATAGGAAGAAAACAGGGAACAGGAAAGGTACTGGTATTTTCAAGTTGTTATGTTGAGCCAAAAGTTCTTCTAAGACTTGGAGTGATTTCAGTTGAGTTGTAATTCAAACTTATATGGAGCTTACAATGCACCTTCTACAGAGTTTTGCAAAGAGTCTATAGGAACTGTCAGGAGCAGAAAGATTACTTCACAGTAATGACTGTTGAATTGAACTATGCTTTCTGATGTTTTACTTTCTGAATTGAATTGTTGGACAAGATTAATTGCACACAGTGAGAGTTTTAAATGAATGGCGATGTAAAGCATTAAGTTTCTCCGTATGCCACTTGGGGGGAAAAAAAAGCCAGAAGGTTTAAATGAATAAATGCATTTAATGCACAAAGTGCCTGGGCTAATTTTAAAACTCCTTTACTAACATCCTTTATTGAAAATAGAAACCCACTTTATTCATCTGTCTTGGTTATATTGCTGTGGTTGAAGTAATTTAATATTCCTGTTTCCACTAATCTTCTAGTTCAACAGAAGTAAACAATAGATTTCATAAATTAAAAATACACTCTTCTGAACATGCTTATAAGATTAAAAAAAAAACAAGGCAGTAAACATTTATGACTGAAACAAACTAGATTGTTCAAATACTGCCATGATGTATCATGTATATCAATATGGCACTGATATCAGTTAGAATGCAAACAAGGTTTTAAATGATGTGCCCCTTCATTTCAGCTGGAGAATCCGCTTCACACCATCTGCCTATCAGATGGTTAGGAACCAGGACTGCGTATTAATGCCACATGTTCGATTTTCCTCCTTCTTGTAATGGTTAGATTCATATTGCTAATAGCTGTGCATGAGCACTGTCGATGAAATTTCTGTGACGGTGGAGTGATGAGATATTTATAAGCCGCCTGTCTCCCTGAATAATCAGTAGGAAGAATGCCAGACATAAATAACTTATCAATCCCAGAATATTAATAATAACTACCATGGGCTATAACCTACTACATCTTTAAAATGGTTTCTTCTAAATTTGGATAAAAAGTGACATAAACTAATAAAAAAGTCTATCATATGGGAGCTTTGATGGCTTACTATCTCTTGCATATAACTCATTTTATTTAATCATTACATTTTGGGAAATACATTTTATATGGAATGTGATGTAAAAGTAGACAACATATCAAACATTTGGAAGTCATCTTGATGTCTTTGAAACCAAAGATCAAAGATTGGACCTTTCAAGTTAATGAGCAAACAAACAGATCAGAGAAAGAATTTGACAGCAATATGTCTCTTTTATCGATATTTATAATCTATAGTTGTAATCTACTCTTTATCACAAGGGGTACTAACTTATTTGAAATAAATAGAATGGGGATACTTTTCCCTTTTTTAGAAAGAGTGATCAGGATTGTATATGGCATTTGAAAGATTTAAAGGCTGTGTTGATAACATTTTTCTTATGTTTTCAAATGCTATCTTTGCAAAGTAAAATAAGACTTGTTAAGTGGTGACAATGCCTGCTTCTCTTCCCCAAAATAAACCCGTGGATTGGTTTTAGGATATTGAATTGGAAGTAGTGAAGGCTTTGTATCAATACAGCACAGAGTGGAGATTTAGTGACTTTAAGATAAATAAGATCAGTGTAGACTACTAAATAAAATGTTTAGATAAAAGCATGTATTTTAGATTTCCATTTGTCCAATGGCTAAATTCTCACTCTATACTGTAAGGTAGCTTTTGCCATAGTTCTCTTTTTGTGAGTAACTGAACCAAGGGGAAGAAACATAAGGGCATGATGGATATTCTGGTTACTTTATAGTATTTACTACCATTTGTGGAGGGCTAAGAATGTGCCCATGCTTTTGCATATATTATTTTGCCTTTATTCTCCACAATATCCCTATCATGTCAGAATTGATATCTCTGTTTTAGAGATGAGAATGTTGAAGCCTTAAGAATTATATAACTTGCAGCAATATCGCAGATATATCTGATGCCTGTTGCCCAAAGTTTGTATAGCTTTTTGAAGTCCATTTTTTTAACCATCATGTGTCTGTCTACTGCCTATATGATAGTGAGTTTAGGTGACTAGTAATTTCCATGACAGTCGCTTATTCAAGTTGAATTTTAAATATTTTAGTAGAGCATCAAAAAATGAAAGAAAAGAAATCTGTAAAACAAGGAGAGAATAAAGAAAACTAATAATATGCAGTTAAAAAAAATACAGAATTTTCTCTGAAGGAGCAGAGCAGCATGAAACCCACAGCAGTGTGCTTGTGTCAAAATTCAGACAACAGTATGAAAATCTGTGTTTTAAAATTCTTTGTAAACATCTGCTTATTCTTTTATATTATAAATGTAGAGCTTGTAGATGTAGATTATATTTTTTATAATTGTATGTTTTTTATATTTTATATTTTTATACTTTTATATTATAAAGGTAGAGCTCCACATTTCATAGGAAAGAAAAAAAAATGAAATATCTTTGCATGATATAAGGTTTATGGTCTTTACCCTCATTTTGATGTACGATCCTTTTCCTGAAGGCCAACTGGAGGTCTAGGAGTGTACAAACTATGACTTACTATCCTTCCTCTGAAGGAAAATGTCTTTTTAAACAGAATATTTCTTAATCCATTATCTTATTAGTGTGAAATGAGTGTGAAGTATACGTTTCTCCCTTGTTGACTGCATTGGATTTAGGGTCTTGTAGAATAAAATGAAATTATATCTAACTAAGCTTCGTTTAGTCCATGTTTTTGTTGTTAGTGTATGAAATATTTAAATGTTCTCTGAGAGTGTAAAAAAGTAAGTTTGGTGAGGTAAAATAGGTGGGTTAATCATTTGTTAGTATAGGAGATTATTTATTTGTTCCTTCAGTATATAATCACACACACACACACACACACACACACACATTTGTAATTTTTCTCCCAGTGAGAGAAGGAAATCTGGTGAAAAACTTACAATTAAAGAATCAGGAGTGATTACACAAGCTATTTCGGTAACAGTTGCTGTACATACCGAACAGATTCCTATGTGTAAGTGGTTGTTGGAGCTAATAATATGCAGGATTGAAGCGTCAGTAGCACAAAGTGCTACATTACGTTGGCTGGCCTTTTTGCTTCTGCTGTAGTAGGCTCAAGGCACAAGAAGACTTATTTTTACAAAGTCTACATCCCACTAGAGCAGTATGTCTCAAACTCTGATTCCTTGGTTGAACCTGATTTAATATTTTAACAAGTTCCCTTGTTGATTCTTAAGCATACTCGCTTTTGAAAATAAGGGCAATGATGATCTGCTTGGTTAATAAACTTTTATCGTAAGATGTGGACACACTTTAGTGTCCATTACAGCCCTCAAATAATCTAAGGGCAGTGAACACCAGAATCTGCATGTTTTGTTGCAAGGTGAAAACACAGAGTCCTCAGTCAGTCCCAGACATAGTCTGCGAATGTGTGTCTGGGGGAGACCACCTCTGACTTTGTCATGCGAGACAGCTGGACTTGATGTTGACTATCACTTTGAGAAACCCGGAATTACCTAGTTCTGAGATAAAAATGATTCGTCTGGATTGGGAAGAGTTAAAGCAGTGGTAAATTTGCAATATAATGTACTCAAGGGAGGGATACTGAAGGTGGACATGACAAAAATCTGTGAATCTGAGGCAGAGGGAACAAATGCTCTGAGAAAAGGGTGAGGCAGGGAGGGAACGGTGCATGATAAACGGCGTGGTTTGCCAGTATTTACACAAGTAGACAATCCTTGATGACATGTAAATGTTTTCACGGTTTGAATTCTCTATGTAGACTGAAAGCTGGAGTTATTTTGGGAATTTATTATAATTTTTTTTTCAAAGACAACTTCATTTTGGAACAAAATATAAAATGGGACCTCTTTCTAAGAGCAAGTCAGAGGGGATTTGACGATTACATCAGAGATCTGAAAGGGCCATTGCAAGGCCAACAGGAAGTGCAGTAAACACAGAGGGTGGGGTGGGTGAGCCATTTGGTGATCCTCTCCAGCCCTAGGCAGAGGTAGCATGGGAGGGTCCTGCTTTGTATTAGATTCACGAAATTTGCTACTCCTAGTATTTTCACATTGATTGTAACATCAACAAAATGTTTTAATAACACCTATTGTTAAAACAGTGACCATGTTTCTCCTGTGGCTGTCCAAGTAATCTAGATTCAGAAGTGTTTTTTCATTCAGTGACAATGTGTGGCAGGCATTGTGGTCGATGTTTGGGATGCATATATTAGGGACGTGTTTCTGTGCTTCTGGAGTTAGAACCTAGTTAGAGGAGCTAGCCTTAAACCTGCCATCCCCGTTGGTACCTCCCATCCTTCCTCCCACAAAAGAGCATTAAAGAATTCAAGGGACTGAGTTTCTCCTCTCAGATTGCAGACTGAAATGACTTGGGGAACAGTGAAATCCACCCCCAAAATATACAGATGCAGGAGTCCCAGCCAGGACGTCCTATGTTAGGACTCAGCCAATTGCGTGGCTTGAAAGCGCCTTGGGTGATTCTGATGCACAAAGGATGGCAAGCTCACATGAAGCAGGTTGAGAACACAAACGACAGGGTGGCTGGTTCTCCTCTTGAGGGAATAGTAAGGAGGGTCAGTTCTTCACAAGAAGTGAGTTTTGAGCTGATTCTTGAAATGGTGATCATTGTTTCCCAGGTAGATTGAAGAGTCAGGAGGCTGAGCCTGCTACTCCTAGAGCAGAATATTTAGGCCCTCAGATAATGGACATGGGACTAGTCTGGGGCAGGTATGGGAGAGCTTTTGTAGATGATGGGAACATGTCCCACGTCTGTCTTGAAAGGAATGTAAAGTCCGCTAGAGGAGATGGGAGAAGGCCGACGTGTCTAGAGCACAGAGAGCAAGTGGGAGCTGGGGGGATGGAATGTGCTACACAGATAGGCAAATCACCGAGCATGACGGGCCCTGACAGCCACGTGAAACACCCGGCTTGCTCCCAAGAGCAGGCATTGAATGTCGTGATTGGATTTTCCTTTCCACAAGGTTATGGTGATTGCTGTACGAAGACTAAGAGATTGGAAGTGGGGACAGTGCCAGCTGTTGAGAGATTATTACAAGGCTCCCCGGAAGAAAGGGTGGCAGTCGGCACTAGAGGGAGCCGGGGAAATGGAGAAAATTGCTTGAATCCGAAAGCTATTAAAGAATTAGAATTGTGAGCCAGGTGAGTTAGTGGGCCTAAAATCAGCAACGGCTGAAAATGTCATCGCTTTTTTCCTGACTGCATTAAACTAGACTAAAAATTCAATACTTATAAGTATTATATAGTTCAGTGATAGCATGTATAGGTCACATGCTTCCAGTCGTCCCCCTTATCTGTGGTTTCCTTTCCCCCTGTTTGGCTAACTGCGGTCTGGAAGCAGATGATCCTCCTTCCGACAAATCATCAGAAGGTCATTAGTAGCCCAACGCTATGTCACAGCGCCGGCGTCATTCCCTCACTCCACTCCATCACACAGATAGCTTATCATCGCACGTCATCACGAGGAGGGCGAGTGCAGTACAATGAGATATTTTGAGGGGGGGAGAGAGACCACATTCATGTAACTTTTATTACAGTTTATTGTTATAATTGTCCTATTTTGCTGTTAGTCTTTTACTTCCTAATTTATAAATTAAACATTGTCATAGGTATGAACGTATAGAAAAAAACATAGTATATAGAAGATTCAACACCATCTGTGGTTTCAGCAACTGAGGGGGTTCTTGGAACATACCTCCCATGGACAAGGGGGGAACCACTGTGTATCTTTTGAAATATGTATTTGAAATGTAAAACTGCAGGGTTAGACTGTCAAGTGGACAAATAGAATAGTACCATAAATAAGATCAGATACATAAAATTGTAAAAAAAAATATTTTTGAAGGTCAAGGGTTAGTGTCACCAGCTAAGGAGAAGTAAGATTCTTCTAGCTGAGGGGGGCGTGGCCAGTCCATCATATCCTGCAGGAAACAGCTAGGACTGGACTTTCTGAGGGAGTAGAAACACTAGGGCATGCCTAGTGTTTAACAACATGATATGCCCGGGGGCACTTGGGTGGCTCAGTCGGTTGAGCATCTGACTCTTGATTTCAGCTCAGGTCATGCTCTCATGGTTGTAGGATCGAGCCCCACATCAGGACCTGGCTGAGCGTGCTGCTGTTTAAGATTCTGTCTCTCTCTTCTCTTCCCCTGTTCCCCGTCCATGCTCTCTCTCTTAAAAGCAAAACATGATATGGCCTTCTTCACGCGATCTATCTCATTTAATCCTCATATTGTGGCTACATAATGCATAGTTATATTTCATGCTACTGAATTTGACTCAGATGTGTATAATAATAATAACAATCATATCTTAAGTTGTAGTTTTATCTTCCTTATTTGAATGCTATTACCAAGATTTACCTGCTGCATAAAAACAAAGATAAAGGGGCGCCTGGGTGGCTCAGTGGGTTAAAGCCTCTGCCTTCGGCTCAGGTCATGATCCCGGGGTCCTGGGATCGGGCCCCACATGGGGCTCCCTGCTCGGTGGGGATCCTGCTTCCCCTCCTCTTTCTCTCTGCCTGCCTCTCTGCCTACTTGTGATCTCTCTCTCTGTCAAATAAATACATTAAAAAAAATCTTTAAAACAAAAAACAAAAAAGATAAAGACCTGGAACTGTCATCAGTTAGAGATGGGGCAACACCAGGCAACGACAGGAAGGGGCATGTGAGATGGTCACATTTGTGACAAGGCAAAATCGAGGAAGAGAGAGCTGCTGGGAAACACGAGGAGAATTTTAACAGGAAAGAGAATGTTCTGAAACACCTTTGAAGGAAATGAGTAACTGGGGAGTAAATTCAATCATAGGAAGATGAGAGAATCAGTTCAAGTTGGGACTTAAAAGGCAACAAATGTACACGCTAGACCCAGATGAATTCTTTGAGTTTACATCAGTGCCTTTTTAGAAGGTAGTTATCAGTTTTTCACTCAAAGATCTATTCTGAAGGTCTTGTTGCATTGGGGTGAAAGTTGTCAAGGCCTCTTTGGTCTGATACGAAGGAAAGGTGAGCTCTTCTAACCTCTAAAAAAATAGAGATTTCTAGGAAAAAAAAAAAAAAACAGACTTTCTTACAGTTTCTGCGGCTGTAACTTATTTGCTGTAGTAACTAGAAGTGATGATTAGTGGGGAGGAAAATAGGAGAGAGGTGTTCCGGCTCCAATCCACCAGCTGGGAGTGCAAATAAATCACTCAGATAAATTCAAACGGAGCTGAAGCGCTGTAGTCACAAACTCTGAAGCAGCCGTAGCAAAAAAAAAAAAAAAAAAAAAAAAAGAGGATGGGGAGCAGGGTTATATATCCTGGACTGCAAAAATTTTAGAATTAGGGGAGATTATTCAGATGTTGCAAAGTCTGTCATTTTGCGGGTGAGGGATGCCAGGATGAAAGGAACTGACCTGGTCAAAAAAAGTACACAGCTTTAAGAAAAACAAACCCATCCCCTGCTCCAGAACCTCAGCGGGCTATCTATGGCCTGTCCATAAGGCATGGCCCTCGCTTTCTATTCTGCCACAGTCTGGCCTCAAATTCTGTGTCTAGTCTCATGTCCACTCCTATGTCCCACTCTCTGGATGAGCAAAGGTGAACTGTTCTGGACAAACATGGCACAGTGGTTCAAAGTGTTCACTCTGGGGCTAGAAGTCTGGCAGCCGGGAGGTCAGGGAAGGGAGCCGTGGGGCAAAGCTATTCCAGACAAAGGGAAAGGCACGTGTGAAGGCACAAGATCGCAGAGGCAGGGCACGTGTGCCTATTGGTGGCATGTGCAGGTGGCTGGAGGGTGGCCTGAGGATGAAGAAAATGGAGTGATTAGGTAGGTTTACACTTCCTAGTGGAAGGTTTTGTGAATTGAGCTAAGCAGTTCAGACATCCCTCCCCTCCCCATTTTCTCTAGGCAGCTGCAGAGGATTTTAAACAGGGAGTAACATATTCAAACTGGTCTGTTTGAGAGAGAATTCTGGATGCATTTCTACGGCGATCCTTCTACGTATGAATGATGTTTCTGCGAATATTTAATTTGGGAGTTTAGAGTGCGTTCTCCCCATCCTATCAATGTTTTCTCATGGGCTGGTGGAGAGTGAACACAGGTTATCAGAGTGGCGCCCAGAGTCAGATACTCTCCTATGTTTGTATGTGTGCTCTATAAAGTACATGGGCTGGTACATGAAAGATCAGAATTTGAATTACCTTGTTTTTAATTTATTCTTTTAAGGTCTGACAGCAGCAGCCGCAGCAGCTGCCGCTGCTACCAATGCAGCCATCGCCGAGGCAATGAAGGTGAAAAAAATCAAATTGGAAGCCATGAGCAACTATCATGCCACAAATAGCCAACATGGAGCAGATTCCGAAAATGGGGACATGAATTCGAGTGTCGGTAAGTTGTATGTTCACGGAAACTTTTGTGATCTTGTAGGTACTATTACTTCCTTTTCCAGAACAGAACCGTCAAGTGCCCATTCAAGAAACTGGTCCCTTTAGCTTAGAAAACAGTGGATATTTTGGAGGTGCTATTTGCCCCTCTAACAACAGGCATTCTGAATAAATAATTAGCAACATAATTTTTTAACACAGGGTCAGCTTTCCGTAGGCAATGTCTACTAACAGCATTCAGTTAACATCTTTTGTAATACAAGTAAGTTTTAATAATCAGAATTTTAGTTGAGTTGAGTTTAGTGTAGTTCCGTTTTTATAGAGAGCGTGTGTGAGTGGGTAGGGGAGGGCAGAGGGAGAAAGAAAATCTTAAGCAGGCTCCACGCCCAGTGTGGAACCCCAGGCAAGGCTCTATCTTAGGACCCTGAGATCATGATCTGAGCCAAAATCAAGAGTCTGACATTTAACTGACTGAGCCACCCAGGAGCCCCAATAATCAGAAATTTTAAATATTGACTAGCATAATTACAGGCAAACCCATACTTTATCTTTTTAATTCCTGATGGATTTGTTATCAAATAAGTTTGCATCAGCATCGGGACATGTAAACTCAATTCTTTCATGTGCTATCAAGAATGAGAATTATGTCGAGAGTTAATTCTTTATATATATATATATATATATATATATATACATATATATAACCATTATCAGCATCTCTCATTGTAAATATATAACTTCAATTTCTCCTGATTGTTTTTTTTTCCCTTGAGATTTGGAGAAAGAGATGAAAAGTGAATAGTCATTGTTTAAACCCAAACCAACAGCTTTCACTTTGCAGAACTCACTTGGGTCATTCATTTTTCAAATACAACTTCACATGTGAGTTAACTGTTTATTGATGATATCTTTTGCATCTCTGTGTCAGTGAGATCAAATGTATTCTGCCACTGCCCTGTATCGTTTCTCTTTAAAATTTAGAAATCGTGTTCAATATATAATTTAGCAAGAGAAATTTGGCTATTATAAGATATGTATAAGATCCTCTATCGAACATATGTTCATGAAGGACACGGTCATTCTTGGCAGTTCGATTAAATTTTCTTCTCCATGCAGTGTTTTAATAGATTATTTCTTTGGATACTCAGCAGCTCTCTACTTTCTGTCCAGTGTCAGAGAGTTAAGGGTATATGAAGGAATACTATAGATTATAGTAATAATCATTCTTACAACAGTTCCATGGGAGCATACACTAGGTATTAATATTAGCATAGGAAGTAATTGTCAAATATATACACAATATGCAAAATACCATTGCTGCAGTGATGCCAAAGGGTAGCTTCTAAAGGAAAAAAGGGGAAAATAGAACTTTCCCCATAGCACTACACAAAGGAAATATAAAAGAGGCAGCGATAATGGGGCTGATTTGAGAATAGATTATAGAGAAGGTGGCAGTTCTTAGAAGGATGAAAAGATGTGGAAGGGAGCCAAAGCTATGGCCTTACAGCTGGAAGGGATGAAGGAAAACATGACTGCTTGTGTTTGTGCGGCTCCTAGAGAGAGGATAGAGGGCTGCGGGTTGTTAAGGTCATGGTTCACACACATAAATTCAGACTTTTGAAAATTAAAAACTGTTTTGAAATAAAATGAATGAATTTTAATTCTCTTTTTGGAACTAGTAAGTACATTTTAAAAAAAATAAGCAGCCTCCTTCTTTGGCCTGTAAAGTAGAGCAAAATTAGACACTTTTAAAAACAACTAATTGGCCACTATAAATTTTAGTTACCATTGCAAAACAATCTGGATTGTTTTCAGAATTTTAGAAGAGTAAGCGTTTAACGCAGGCTCTTCTTGCTAGTTGGTGTTGGGAATGGGAATATTTAAATTAAGCAATTTAACAACATTGAAAACAAAAGATATTAAAACATGATAATCTCTGTTTGAATTTCCTGAGCAGCAGAACAGAAGTTGACTTTGGAAAATCCAATAGGCATAAGATAAGGAGAACATGGTTCATAATTAGGCATTGACATACATTTCATATTTGCTATTATAGAATAACATTTGCCTACTGACCAAATTGTGGTTTACCTTAATGATTTTGGCACATGGGCTACCATAATGACTTAAAAAAAGAAGCAATTTGATTTTTCTTTCGTGTTCTAGTTGGCGGAAATCACTTTTCTTCCATCAAGGTATTTAGTTGGCTCTTCATGTTGCTTTTTAGTTTTGACCCCCACCGTCCAACACCAATTTGAATCAGGAGCAGAAATTTATTTGAATTTTCCTACAGAGTCTTAATATTTTTAGAGTGTGTTAACATTGGTGTCATTGCTAGTCCTTGAGGCAGGTAGATCATTTCTGTTAGCTGATTTGGGGGGGAGAAATGTTATCATTGTCATTTTTATTCTAGTCTCACATGCCGCTGTCGTCTGAGAATTTATGATTTATTATCCTTCCAGAGCACACCCCCTCCCTCCTTTTCTAGAGATCAGTGAAAGAAGGTTTGGTGGAGGAGTAGGGTGAGGAAGGTACAGGGAACTCCTGGGTGTTGAGTTGAGTTCGCATAGATCAAAGTAGTTGCTGAATTGGGCTGTTGCTTTATACGGCCCCCCATCTTCTCTGTTTCTGACAGCAGTGCCTGCCTCTTGGTACGTGTTCAGCAATTACGTGTTCTGTGACTTTGGGAAGTTATGTAAACTTTCTGAGCCTAACATTGCATATTGGGGGAATGGCATAATAATACCCACAACACGAGAATTAAAGGAGATCCTGTTAGTCAAGTGTTTGTTTATTACGTCTGCTTATCCCGTTGTTTGGTCACCAGTAAGGTTATCATACTGGTACTGCTTTTGCTATTATTATTATTCCAAATTTGCCCTCCTGAGAATTACCTTCTTCCTCTTTCTACAACCATGAACTATTTTCTTCTGTTTCCCTTTGTCTCTGTTAGGTATTTGTTAAGCTGTAGGCTTGTCAGTAAATTGAGGGGGGAGGTTTTGTGTCCTTTGGATTTTGTTTGCATTTGACTTTAGCTCATTCTAGTAACACAAAATGATTATAATCCCGTCCCAGTACTCAGGGGGCGTCCAGTCTATGGGAGGAATGGCTACATAAGCAGGCAGTCAAAACAGGATATGCTGGATCCAGGAGCATCAGCTAGCTAGCGTAGGAAGTGGTATAGAAGCGTATGGATTCTAGGAGGAATCCCAAGAATCTCAAAGGCCTATATTTCAGAATACAACCTTACTGCTCTCATGAATCTATCGTCTCTCTGAAGGAGTGAAGCCCCTCGGAAGGGTGCTACTTACATGATGTATTGTTGCTGCTCAGCCCTGCCTGAATATAGTGACATTTTTGAGATCACTTCAGGGTTCATTTTCTCTTATACTCATCTGGCTCATAAGTTCTGGTGAACATTTTAGGTTCTCCTGTGTAGGAACATTAACTGAGTTTCCACCCCCAAATCCCCACCCCAGGTGTAAGTAAATCCATATTGCCTCAGAAAACAGATTTTGTGTTTGTTTGGTTTGGTTTGATTTGGCTTAGTGAGGTGAAGGGATCTTTTCATTACACAGGACTCCTTCCAGTTCTTAATATGAATTGTCAAAATTAGCCAAAAAGAAAAAAAAAAAAGGTCTTTAGAGCAGTCGATGACACTGACAAATTATTATTTTATATCCCAATTTTACATGGTAACCTTGAGCTCACATCTTTCCACCAGAATGATCATTTTAGGAAGAAGTGAGGACTTCGGGATAGATCCGAGTGAGGCATCAGCACACTGAGTAAAATATATGGCCGTGTCTCCATTCTCCCTCATCCACAATCAATTGGATTCTTTTAGTTTAATATTTACTTGCTAAGATGAGATGCTAGTCTGCATGGTGATAAACAGTCCGCTCCTGGCATCTGAAGGTGACCTGTCAGTTCATATGGACAAATCTCCTGCTTACTGAAATGTACAAAATAAATCATTAAAGCAGGCAGGTGCTCATTCCCAGATTTAAATCACCATAGATTTATGATTTGAATTAATGCTTCATTTGGCCATAGAAATAGATGCTGAGACAAATGATATGCACTGGTTGGGGTTTCCATACTGTAGCCATCCTGATATTGATTACTGAGATGTCTTTGCAATCTCTTGTTTATATCAAGTACTATCTTGTGACAGGTTGGCTGATATGAGCTACATTGCAGATAAGAAGGAAAAATGTCCTGGATTCTTTTTAGTGGCAACACTATCCACAACATACAGGCCAGATAAATTGCTATTTTTTTGCTTTAGGGACTGATCTACATAACCAGCTTGAAAAAGTGCTGCTTGGAAATTGGGACTAGGATATTGGAAAGGCAGAATTTAAAACCGGTGAACCCAAGGTCAACCCCATAGTATCTATAGCTGTGTTTTTATCTGCTTATCTCTTTTGGGGGGCATCATGCACATTTTTGAGGGTACTAAATTAATCACAGTCGATTTAATCTAAATAAAGGAAACTTATTTTTACTTCTAGTTTTTAAATGCTGTATAAATATTGACACAGTGAGCATCTCGGTAGTTTCTGTGTTATTTAAATACTTGCTAAACCTAATATCTTATTCCCTTAACTAACGATAACAAAGGAAATGACTCTTCAAAGATAAATACATTAAATATTATTCCCAAGTGCAAGACTTTGTGCACTATAATTTACCAGGAGGCAGGAAAAGACTGCATTTTTACCTTCTCTTAACATTTTATTTAAGGAAAACACTATGTACACAGTTTAAAGAATGCTCGGAGGATTTAAGAGGGACCTTTGCCACTAGCTAATATCTGACTCATAGAACTGGTAAACAGCTATCAACAATAGTAGATGGCTTGCTTAGTAGGAAATGAGTTCATATCTATTCAAAACGTGATCTCAAAACAGATGTCCCAAGAAAATCTCATTGTTTAAACTATAGTCAGAAACCCCTAACTGCTGTTATTTCTTTAAGGAAGTGAAGTCATCTTAAGACTTCAGAATGTCTCTTTCTGAACACCGTGGAACACAAGCAAGAGTATGCTGATGCAATGACCCGCCAAATCCACACTCCTCACGTGCCTGAGATGTGCGATTTGTTTTCATTCGCTCAAAGTTGCAATAGTTAACAGGGATGTGGGAATTTCAAAGCAAACACAAAAACTTGAGTTTGGGATGAACAGCTGTGTTCTTCCTTAATATTCTTTACTCCTTCTTTCTGTCCATCAACAGCAGTAACAACAACAACACCACCACCAAAAAGGAGGCAAAGAAAAGCCAGGCAGATAGGAGATAAAATTATCTTACCCAGCTGACCATCCTCTTATTTTTTTTTTTTTTTTAAACACACAAAAACACTCCTGTAGAAGTAGAATAGTTTATGCTGTAGTCATTTCCTTTCTTCTAACTCACGTGTGTATTTGGAAGGAAAAATTAATTTTATGATCTCAGGAAAAAGTCTTGGAGACCTTGAGAAAGCAAATAAAAGGAAACTGAGTACACAGGCCACCAAGCAGAGCTCTGCAGTTGCACATTGGATCCTCTGCCTTGGCAATGTTAATGAACCTCAAATCCTTCCTATAATTAGATGAGGGAATTGCTTATATTTTCAAACAGATGATGCTGCTATAATGAAACGATTGACAGGGAATTTAAGAGTGTCTACAGTAGTCATTTGGTTTCTGTTATAAAAAAAAAAGTTTAAAAAGAAGATTGGCTTTAGACATAGGTCCTGAGAGAGGTAGTAATTTACATAGCATGCTATGACAGGTGTCTTTGTATAGTAAGGAAATAAAATGGAAGACTAGAGAAATGATGGGCAGGTACAGCAATTTTTTGGGGAGGGGTGTCCTATGCTTATTCTGCTTAGGTTTTTTAAAAGGGGCCGAGGCTCAAGAGATGGTTCCGGATTGAGTGCACAGCTGTAACTGCTGATGAGCTAATTGCTCCTTATCTCTCAGCCCCATTCATCTTCATTTTTTACCAATTACTGAGAATTATCTGTGTTCTCAGTTGGATATGAGAGTTAATCCTTTTTGGTTAAGCTGGCAGTACTGTGAGCAGATTCCAAATCGGAGGGTGAAAAAGCCAAAGCAAGCTTGCTCTAAAAATGTCTCCAGTTCAATTACAGTATCACTGATTCATAAGAAATTTGCCATTGTTTAACAGATTAAATGTGGAAAGTTTTTTTTTTTTTTTTCAAACTTTCTTAATGTTTCACTGCCTAACAATGATTTGTAAGATCCTTCTTCCTGTCTGATGAGTAAATTTAACAATATGAACAGCCAGGGTCTTGTAAACATGGAAACACACACACAAGACTACCCTAAAAGGCCAAAAGGATTCTGACACATGAAATGAGACATATTTTAGAACTGATAGCTGTCAATTTATATATAAACACTTTAAATTGATGCTTTTGCTCTGTGACTTCACATATGGTGAAGAAAGTATGTCCAAACATAAACCTTTTCACAAATGTCACATTAGTGAGATTTTAATGGAAGGACCACGTAAGCATCTCTTGAAAGTGTAGGAACTGCCATGGTTTGTAATTCGATCGATTGTGAGTAAGCCATATGGTTCACATCATTCCCTATGCAAAAGATGTCTTCATATCCTGACATTTCTCACAAAATTGCTTAGCCCAACATTAAAAATCTAAGAAGTAGTAAGCTACTCTTTCATACATTTCAATGCATTTGTAGATATTTAATACTTCTGGCATTTTTCTTTATTAACTATTTTAAATATGGTAATCTAATGTGAAAATATAAAGAACAGACAGCTAACCTGAAATTGTCAAAAATTAGTGTCTAAAATTTAAACATCTTCTAATATGATCAAGGTAAGTCCTTTTAGATGCATCCACAAACTGAGATGGGAGAGCGGAGAGCAAAATATGACAGAAGATTTAGCTTCTAGTAATAACATAGCTAATAAATAACTCAGCTACTCAGATAAGTCTCTTAATTTCTCAGCTTTCTTATTAATAAATAAGCAGCTTGATGCTCAGTTACCCTCTTGGCTCTAAAATTCTTTGATTTTTGAAAACTCCATAGAAGATAAAAGGCAAGAAGGTATACTTTATGGTGATTTCTAAAATAAAACACAAACCTGAAATAATGTAAATGTTCAAAACAAGACACCATTAAGTATATTTTGATACACAATTTCCCATACTATTATAGCAATTACACATGAGAGGTAAGGGCTGGAAAATATTTAATTTGAATATAAAAAATGATATAGAATTTTATACCCTTGTAATATATATTTTTATATATATCCCCATTTCATTAGAGTTGGAAGAAACTGAGCATGTTATTGTGGTAGAATTATGAATAGTTTATCAAAAAGTATAAGATAGTGTTAAATTAGATTATTTTTAAATGACACATGAGTATGTTAAAAACTGGTCATTTTATTAGGCCCCATTTCATGATTTTCTAGCAAATGCATCATTTTCCATTTTTCTCATGACTTTTTAAAATACCTTTATTGGTTATGTAAAAGAAGAGAAATACCAATGATCATAACAGTGACTATTTATGGAAAAAAATACATTTCAATTTTTAAAAAAACAGTTTCTCACTTAAAAATTTTTGAGCACATATTTCTAAATCCATGCTTATACATTAATAAAATAACCAGAGTTTGATCAGTAACACAAACTAGCTTCCTGTATGAATTACTAAATATATTTCATGATATAGATAAGTGGAATGCAGAGAACATTTCCATTTTTTATTTAGTGTCTGCTTCGTTTTCATGACGTTCATTAATTGATATGGGTAGTTGAAGAACATAATTAGGAAACACTAGCCTAATGTTTTTGTTTTAGTTTTAATGTTACTTATTCTTACTAATGACAGGGCAATGAAGTAACCCTGATAATTCAAGCATTTGTGTATTAAAAAATGTAAATTTAAATCTTTTATTTGATATTTTATTCTTATAATCATAAAACATAAGGAAATGCAGGATATACTCACTTGGATATGTTATAGGCTAGACTCCATCTCATTCTAGCGGATCAAGAGCACTTATGACAGCCTTGGAAATACAATTTTCATTGAGAGGAGCCCTAAAAATGATCCTTGTCAATCTATACCAACATGTCATAATGTTCGTATAAACTTCAAAAATATAGTGGGAGCAAGCATTTCAGTTTAAAATAACCTCAGGCCTTCTTCAACCCTTTTAATGTCAGATAACTCATTTTATTCATTAATATGACTATTTTACCTATTTTACATTTTAACTTCATATGACGATACACAATTAAATGAAGCTTTGACTTTGGGTTCTGTAAATTATAACATATGTATATGTTTAGTGATAGAAGTTTCAAATATCCCAGGATGACCTGATATTAGAAAGTTTATTCTTGGGGCGCCTGGGTGGCTCAGTGGGTTAAAGCCTCTGCCTTCGGCTCAGGTCATGGTCCCAGGGTCCTGGGATCGAGCCCCACATCGGGCTCTCTGCTCAGCAGGGAGCCTGCTTCCTCCTCTCTCTCTCTGCCTACCTGTGATCTCTATCTGTCAAATAAATAAATAAAATCTTAAAAAAAAATTAGAGAAAAAAAAAAAGAAAGTTTATTCTTGGAGCTGTCACTAGGGTGTTCATGGTCCAACATCCCTGTGAGTGTGAGCTCCCCAAGTTTATAACTCAGAGCCCTCTTTCCCTGTCACCAGATATGGTGCTGCACAGTTGTGTGACTGATTCTTCTCCAAAGTGTCCAAATATTCCAAAATCGTACAGAGTCATCTGTCTGAATCCTGGCCTGTCAAATTGAATAAAAAATGGAATAACTAAATGATAATAAGTAAATAATGCTGTCGTTGACATCAGTGCCTGAAAGTGTCAATTCACTTAGGATGAAATAATGTGGCGTACATAATCTTGCAGACTCTAGATGCCCCCCTCCCCCTCCCCCCCGCCCCATGAACCTCGATCATTTGGAAAAGAGGAAAGAAGAGAGGACTTAAATATGGTTTTCTTTAACAGCAGGTTATAATGGAAACACAGACCCTTACATCCAGTGCTGAGAGAATTACCAGTTTGATAATGATTAGGAATGTTGTTATTAAAACAGTATGTGCAGTTCATTTTCAACAGTTTTGAATTAGAGTGTGCACTAATGAAACAGATACGGTTTCCTTCACAAAGGGCAGATCTGTGAGTTAATATTGCTGCAGCAGTGCCTCGCAGACCCTGCCTTTAGCTCTATTTGTATTTCACAGCATGATAAGCAAAGAGTGTTGATTTCCAAGGATCCCGCTGATGAAAGGTAATGGCATTATTACATCTTTATCTCAAAAGCAGAACTGAGTGGTAAATGTTTTTTTTTTTCTCTCTTGCACAAAAGATTTCTTGGTTAGAAAGCCTTTTTTATTTCTTGACTCGTTTTGGTCTTGGAAATGAGATGTTATTATTTAATGTCTGCACAGCAAGCTTGAAAGCACCTAATAGCGAATGGATTGGAAGTGAAGTACCTCCTGCTCCCAGATATGGATCTTCTCAGTCACACGCTGTACCAGCTGTCATCCCAGCCATACTGCTGTGATTTAATTAGTCTGTTTATGTCCTTTCTAATAATATTTCTATCTCTATGAAAGGGCAAATGCGACAGGGACTTTTTCCCTTTCTGGTTCTGCAGACTGGAGAATGTGGCCTACATCTGATATGTGGGGGCACAGGATTGAATCACCATTCCTGTCACTTCAAGCTGTTGATAAATTGTTCAGCCAAGAAGTGTACTTACTTCCTTGGGGTCATTTGTAGTCTGGGAGTGATAATCTGCATAGGGACAAAGGAGAGAGGATTTGCGTGTATATGTGTGTGTGTATCCAGCCATATATATATGTTAGGTGTTGAA